>NC_081409.1:537595036-537910036 GCF_030272615.1 Cryptomeria japonica
AGACTAGACTACACCAAGATGAAGGATTTAATCTATATGCACACAAGATTAAGCTAAATGGATGCAAGATTAAGCTAGATGAATGAAATTTAAGCTAGATGAATGAATATTAAGCTAGATGAATTCAAGCAATCATGATTAAACTAAATATGCAAAAAGCTAAACTAAGATGCAATAATCTCAAAGCACAATATCTTCAATGACTCCAGAGCAAAAATTGCATAATAACAATAAATCTCCAAGGTGTTTTGAATGAGAGATGAAGGCTGAATTTATAGAGATTCAAAAGAAAGAGCAACAGTCAAGATCGATTAGCAATGGGTGGTTGAGATTCTTCAAGAAAAATCACAATTCAGGTTAATTTAAATAATTGAGAGATCAGATTCAATTAATCTTGAGATAGATTCTGTAGTCACACAAATCTGTCTAGCTTAATTAAATAAATAAATGCTATTTATTTGATTAAAAATCCACTAGCCATCAGTTAATTAAATTAATATTTAATTAATTCATCCCCAAACATTCTTTTATTAATTAAATAAATTATTCAATTTATTTTAATTGATTCATTAAATCAAATTCAAATCAATTAAATAAATAAAATCTATTTATTTAATTAAAATCCCCCTATTCCTCTTTTAAATAAATTAAATAAAACATTTATTTAAATCATTATTCTCACCCCACTTGCATTTTCCTACAAATGCAACTTGCACACATTTATTGGAATAAATAAATTTATTTTTAATAAAATCCTATTTTCCCTCACCCACCAAATCCACTTGCAAAATCTAATCCCCTTCTAGATTCTTCTAACCCCTTCCTAATTAGCCTAATCCATCCCCTAATTATTGTCACATTCCTAAGCAAAATGAAGTCACTTCTCAAAGACTCCAAAGTCTTTGAAAAACATTTAATGCTTTGTGTGTTCAACAAATTAACCCCCAAAGTCTTCCAAGACCACTAATGGCTCTTACATAACCATTTATGGCTCTTACATAACCATTTATGGTTATTTCAAACTTGTCCCCCCAAACATTTATTGTTTTGAACATATTCATCCATTTCACATTTGCACAAGAGTTTATCCATTGGATAAAAGCTTTATTCTTTGAATAAAGAGTTTATTCATTCAACCAACCTTGACTTTAGCTCCCAAAGTCATATCAAGCATTTAATGCTTATTCCCTCCCCTCTCAACCTATCTCACATTGACACTTGTCATCCTGGGATTGGGTTGAAAGCCCTCACATGGATTTGAAATCATTCAATCCTGACCCTTGTTGAGATTACTCAATCTCAACCATCCATTGTTCCATTTTTCTTATAAATAGAGGCCATTTCTTCATAATCCAGATCCTGAAGACTTGTATGCATTTAAGCTATAGGCATTTTAAGAGAGCATTTTAGCATAATTAACTAATATCTTGTCATTTTGGTTAAAATAAATCATTTTAGCATCAATAGCTTGATATTAACTTTTCATTTTACATTTGGAGCACAATACTACAATCTCAATCCTCCATAAGCATCCATAGTGCAAAAAGTTGCTGAGAGCTACACTATTTTGGAACTTGGAGAGGAGAGGAACAAGGGAGAAGGAGCTAAGAGCATGCTAAGAGGCATTTGGAGATGCCTCATTATCTTTGTTCATTAGTTAGAGATATTAGCATGATTTTAGTGTCTCTCTTGATATGCCTGTTTAGATTAGTCTTTGATTAAATAACACTAACGGTTTCTTGTGTGTTTTGTGTTGTTTCTCTTAGACTAACCTTGTCCACTTTGCAGGGCATCAGATTCCAATTATAGCTTGATTGAATGCATTCATATTATAAGTCTGAGTCTGCATTGGAGATAAATTTAGTTGATTCCATGCACTTGAGATAAAAATAGGTGATTCATGCAGTTTTCTTTAATTTGCTCAAGATTTTTATTTAGAAAAAGGCTTTTCAATATAACTGAACTTCTTTCTTCAAAAGCTTTTAAGTTTTAATTTTAGAGAAAATGATTAATTCAATTTAATTGCTTTTCTAATTTTTCAAGTTATCTCAATTTTAGAAAAAAGAAATATCTTAAGTTTGATTTCTTCTCTCAATTTAATTCTTTTCTTTTGTTTTCAATTTCTCTTTCTTTTGAAGATTAATTCCTCTTTTTGTGAATCTCTTTTTGTAAATAAATCCCTTTTTTTAATTAAATGACAAATTTATTTATTAATTAAATATGTTAGGATATTTAATTAAATAAATAGGATAATTGATCAAAATGATTTACTTGGAATGATTTATTAAATATTTAATTAATATAGAGTGATTAATTGCTATGTAACATTAATGATTGAAGAATTAATTAATTAGGTGCTCAAGGTTGATTTAATTGCCTTTGGTTAGGACCTTGGTGATGCTGTCGAGGTTAGGGACCCATGGTTTAGGTGACCATTTTTAGGGTATTACAATTAGGACCAAGTTTATTATCATGCCCTAATAGTTGCACGCAGTTAGCATACTTTCCCATCATCTCCTCCTGAGCAATTTCATCAAAACGTTGTGAAGCTACACTTAAAATCAACTCATCTTCCATTCTTTGAAGCTCTTCTTTTGATTTTTTGTTACACTTAGCAAAATGCAAAGAAGGAGAACGTGACTCTATATGAACGAGACCTGTTAAATCATTTTGGAAGATCAAATTTTGAACAATACTTTCCATTTTGAAATAAGATCAGAGCCCTTCATGTGAGATACTGAAAGAATTATGCTTATGGCCCTGAAGATTATGAAGCCAGAATGTTCCATTCAATGAGAAAGCAACATTGATAGTCTTACCAAAAAACCAGCTCTTATTAAAATCTAAAAACTTGTGCTCTCTCAAAATAGATGGGAAAAATGCCTTGAGAAGTGCATCTAGTAGTGGTTTAGAAACGAGCTTAAGATTTATTTCCTTAAGGCTTTTCTGATTAGGAGAACCAGGTGAATCATCTGGATGGGCATTTTTAAATACTAATTAAAAGGAGACATTGGAAGTCATCCCGTCCTGTACCTTGAGCGACTATATTGAAATCTCATCACCCAACCCCTCCTCCTGGAAATGACCTCTGTTTTTAGTCAAATATAAAGAGCATTGAAGAGGATACGAAGTGTGATCTTTGCACACAAAAATCCTTTGTTGAGAAGTACCCTGGCACTGTGTATTATAGTGACCTAGAACATTTTGATGTTGATCTACATAGGTAGCATTTCGGATTTCTATTTTCTGGTCCCAAGCTCCCCATTTGCTCTGAATAGAGATTGAATGGGGAAAAGACTTTGAAAGATTAAGAAGGAGACACACTCTGACTTGCAAGTGGATAAACTTGAATGGGATCAAGTCATGCTTTATAAAAATTCCAATCTTATTAGCCAGAGTTTCAATAATATCAGGGTCTCGATATTCAAGGGGTAGGTCTGGAAATGATATCCAGAAAGGCATGAATTGACATAAATTTGGATCAAGCTTAAAATTTGGTACCCAAGGCAAAGTAAACAGGCCTAAGCCCATGCAAAACCAACCCTTGTGTTTATGTACTTCATCTCTATTGACTTTCAAATCAAATAAAACAATCAGGTATTTTGATTGTGAATCTAAAAATGAATTTGTCTTAACCCCTATCCATATTTTATTTGCCCATTCCATAATATCAGAAAGTTGTATATTTTGGTCCCAAAATTTACCTATGAGTGTCGTCTCCTTTAAGAATTTGATATGAGATGAAAGTAACTCATCTGGTAATTCAATGCTATAATTGCTGGTAACAAAACCCTCATCAACCTCTTTCTCTACAGGATGATTCTGGGACCTGTCTTCTTCAGATTGCAACACCTTCTCCTCAAACCTGTTTTTCACATTTTGTGGTTTCTTTCTCCAAACTCTATTATATTTATTTGGTATGAAGGGAGCACTGCTTGTTCGTATTGCCTTGAAAGCTTCTCCTTCTGAGAATCTATTATGAATGAAAATGTTATTTGGGTTGGTTAGAAATTTAGGGCTTTTAATAGAGACATTATTTGGCCATGAGACAAAGAATGGGAGACGACAGTAAGCATTTGAACGCCTATCAACTAAACTCAGTTTCTGAGCATGAGAATTAAGTCTCTTATTTTTCCCTATTCCTTCATCAAAGGTCTTCAAATGATCCCTATTTGGGAGTCTAGGAGATGCATCATAAATGTCAAAGACAACCCTAGGTCCAAATTTCTGCCATCTAGTCTTGTTCGACCAAGTAGGAGCTTGTTGATGCTGATAACCATATTTATGATTGTGACCTAGCCAGTTTCTACCTGTGAAACCCTGTCCTTTCTGCATCTCGAATCTTTACTTGCTCGATGCCATATTCAAATTTTGGGAAGCGACCACTCCCACACCTCCTCCACTGCCCCATTTTTCCATATTGGTATGTAAGTTGTTATTTTGGTATGTAAGTTGAATTTTGTAAACCTCCAAAAAGGCTTGATAAAGAAGTGGTCGTGAAATATACAAGGTCAAGATATTGTAATTTGTTCTTAGTTGAATAATAGAAGAAAGTGGATGGTTGTTTCTTTAAGGATGTAGGCCACATTGAGTGAATCACGTTAAATTTGTGTGTTCTTGTGAATTATTATTTCGCCTTTTATTTTGCATTATAATTAATATTGTTTATTGCTCAAGTCTACCTGAACCTTAACACCAACAAATTTTTATCTTTCTTATGTAAAGTTTTGGAGACCATAACTTTTGATCTAGTGGTCTGATTAGGGCCTTATTTTAAATTGAAGAGTTCATAGATATCTACATAACATGAATCCCTATTGGTGGTGCTAAACAACTAAAAAATATTGTTTTTAGCCAAAAACAAACTTTGTACTCCACAAATTGAAATTTTCTATTTATCCATAAGTGTTAACATTAGGAGGAATGTTAAGACACCTTTTCTCACAGGGTCAACCACACTATATGAAGGGTTGGTCATGGTCCAAGATGGAGGGATGGTATGAACCATATACTTGGAAGAATATTACACACGATATATGGGTTAATGGTTTGACACTACTAATTGTGTAAATGTAAGTATGTGAATGTAAAAAGGTATGGCGAAAGAGGTACACGTCAAAGGTAGGTCATAGTGAAGGATGAAGCCAATTGGAAAGGTAGTAAGGATAATATATGTGAAGAGCTATGCTAGGGGTAACAATAGTGATCAAGGAAGTGGTAGGGATATTATTGGGAGAAAGTAATGGATTAGAGGATATATTAGTAAATGAAGTCTCTAAAGAGCTATGATCATGCAAAATATTTGTACCAAATGAAAAAGATTTGCTCATTAATGAGGAGATTTAGTTTGAGTGAATGCATCAATGAGTGCTTTCTTAACAAGTTAATAATTTTGCTTAGCCATGTGTGACTCATGATTATAAGCATGTTGATTGACCAAGTTGTTCTCAATACGAGAACCTAAAAATATTTTATTATTGTTAGAATGTGGAACCATATTAAGGTTAAGATTGACATCCCTTCACCAAAAGAGATTAAGATCTCAAGTAGCTTGTGGCATAGACAATGTGACATGACAATAGTAAATACGTAGTTAGGGCACTATAAGCCACATTCAAATTTAAAAATTAGAAAAAATAACAAATTATCATATCTCAAATTAAATACAAGATGAGATATCTAAAGGTACTTACATTGTTAAAAATAAAAGTCACATAATAAAAAAAAAAGAAATAATGATATAACAATGAAAGTAATAATTATAAACACATGCGGTAATAAAATATGGAAAAATGATTGATTAATAAAAAAATTTTAAATTCATAAAAATAAAAATATAAACTTAAGAATTAAATTTTTTATTAAAACAAAAATTATAATATATAAAAAATAAAGAAAAACTAAAAGTAAAAAGTACTCAAAAAGAGTTACTTGCTGAACATATTGCTCAAACAACTTGGAGGAAAATATTCTTCACTATAATAATGCATAAGAAGTAAAGTTGAAGGATGGAAAAAGATTGTTTATCCACTCTATTTTATTTAGTATAATATTAATGGAGAGTGGAACAGGGACAATGAGCATGTACAACGTGCATATGATTTTTACTTTCGTACCATATTGTCAATGATAACTTTAAATTGTATTTATTTGACATAAGTTTGTTTTAATTTTTTATTATAATAACAGTGTTAAAAATTCATTATTAGTTGTTTTGAAAATATAAAGATATTAATAAAAAATAAAATTTTAATCATAAAAATATTAATAATTTAAAAATTATTATATTTTAAAAATTAAATATTAATTTTTTAAAAATATTTAATTAAAAATTCATACTGTTGATTCTTGAAATTATTCATGTTAATATTATAGACTCTGGAATCATATATTTACACCTAATAAATTTTTTTAATACAAAATATTAGAAATAGTAATAATTATATTCATTCAACATTTTTACATCCCGAATTCCTACAAACACTGAATATTCTTATTCCATCAAGCATTCCCCACCTCAAATGAGCAATATACGAATGTTCCATACCATCTGTCAATGAGTTTTTCCTAAAACTAGGTAAGCAAAATTATAGTATGTCGATATTAAATCCTCTGTGTTTTTAAACCTTTAGATTGAGGGTCATATCACGTGTAACGAGATTTTGTTTCCTTAAAGATAGGGAAAAAAAAGAAATAATAATAAAAATTCAAATATGAAAATAAATAGTTTTACACGCATGTGATGTGATGGATGGCCTCGAACTTTCACTTAAATGCATCACAGGCCAAATTTCATGTCACCAAAATGATGAAATGAAATGGAACGACATGTGAGCCTACGAGTGGAGTGAAGCAGAGCCCACTCTTTTTTCAAGCGACACAAATTACAGTGCTGTACCGTTTTTTCTCTACAATCCGTACACATTTTGTGTCTTAAAGCTGGAGAGATACTAGGGTCTAACTCACAATTCCGTCTTCTCCCAGAGAAAATTTTCGCGGCCAAATTTACCGCAATTTTCGCGATTTTTCAGGTATGGATGACAAGTTTTCTTCTTGGCAAATTTATATGTAAAACTATTTATGCATAGAACTTGACCTCCAACCATATGGGGTTGTGTTCTTATTCTGGACAGACATGGTTCCCATTAAAATAAGTACAGTCCAGGAGTTTTATCATCATTTCTAATTTTTGTTTTCCAAGTTTTGGGTTAATTGCAGCAATTTAAAAACATATCTGAGTTGCAAAACATAAGAGATTTAGGCATTGAAGTGAATTTACTACTAGTTTGTCGTTAATGACGAGGGTTTGACCATTTGTTTTGATAGCAGAGAGACTGGTAAATGCTTCGCAGATTTCCCCTGAAAGCAATAAGTGAGAAATTCTTGTTATGTGAAACCTTATTTACGCTTTTGACATTTAAGTTTGTTCTTTCTAACTCGAAAATCTGCATATTGCCAAACGCAACCTATAATAATGAGAAGATAAAAAATTACCTTACTTTTCAAGGTTTTTGATGAGTTAGACAAACTCTTTTGTGGTGTGTTCTTAGGTAGTGAAAATTGTAACATAACATAGCAAAGTTTCTCTTGATGTTTTGTTGGTTCTGCTTACCTGCTGAAAAGAGTAACAAAGTATGGCAACAAAATTACTTGGTAGTCTCACGGGTGGAGGCTTTCTGATTGTTCCCAGAATGTGTTGCCAAGCAAATTCAGGAGCATTTTGCATCGAGATGGTTTTATGGCATGTGAATTTTTTGTGATGGTTTGCTAGTTGTGCTTAACTGTTGAAAAGGGTAACAGTCTGGCAAAAAAATTACCTGGTTGTCTCCCGGGAGAGGCTTTCTGATTGTTCCCAGAGTGTTTTGCCAAGCAAATTTAGGATCGTTTTGCAGTGAGATGGTTTCATGGCATGCAAAATTTCTAGTTTCCTTATGATTGGAAGGAGATTCGTCTTAGTGGTATTTTTGATGAGATGATATTTGTAAATTTATGCTAAAGATAGGTAGAGATGGTTGGCAGCAAATTTGTTAAGAATGGTGCAAACATTCAGATCCTCTTGGCCATGGATGTTGAGAAATATCCATTTAAAATAGTAGCTGCTTTTTTTTTGTTGGTAAGATTCCCCCATTTGGAATTTGTGAAGTATACACATCTCATGGGTTGTGCGGAACTCATAAATGAAAGTTAATCATCCTCTTTGAAAAACAATCCGGATCTAACTTTGCAGTGTATTCATGTCATAACTTCCAATTGATGAAAGCCATTTTCAAATAGAGGCACGGAGATAGGCTTGTTTTGAATGTTAGTATGGTGGACTGCAGGTTAGCTCATTTCTCAAAAAGTAATTGCAAATCGTAGCATATGTTAAAATACACCCACATGTGATCAGGAATCATAACAAGGCTTGACGATATTCTTCTAAGATAAATTATGCAAAAAAAGTGGAATCTGAAGTGCATGACATTTGATGATTCTCAATTTAAGAATAAGATAAATCACCAATGCAAGAACAAGATAAATTGTTAATACAAAGAATAAGATAATTGAAAAATACAGTAACGATACAATATCTTAATGAAGCAGGTTTTTACCATTGGGACTAAAGGTACCTTACAATGACAAATGTTCCAGTAAAGTTCTTCTTGTTGGGCTTATTTGTTTCATGTTGCAATGCTTTCTTTATTTGTGTAATACATTCAAGTTAAGACACCGGTGAATTCCTGTAATCCCAGAAGGTAATGTCTTTAGCATATTATGACCTACAGCTTTGGCTGTTAGGATGTTGAACAGGTATGTAGGGCTGTCTTATTTACACGTTTTTAGATATCTAAATAGCTCATCTATTGGAAACCCTTTTGTCTTGATGTGTGAATTCAACATCTTAGTTAATGCTACAACATCAGATTTTCAAATGCAGTATCAACTGCAAGAATATAAGAGTCATTAGAAGTTCCATCTGTTTGATCCTCTATTTGATTTTGAACTAGGAAAAGACGAATGCCTAAAATCTTTGATGTCAATGAAATTCAAGGATTGCAAGGAGGTGCCATTGAAATATCTCAGTAGCTTTTTATCTTTGAGAGTTCTAAATTTCTAATATTGAGGTGGAAAAAGATCCATGCTAAAAGCTTGAGAGTGGAACAAGGTAAAGATAATTAGTTTCTGAAGGCACGATGTTTAGAGATGTAGAAAGAATATTAGCATGTGAGCTTTAGACAATATTAGTGTAACTAAAAGAGGAAAGGTGTGAAGCTTAGTCCCTAGAAAAGGGTAAAATTCTCCTGCATGCATCCATATGGACAAAAAATGATTTATAGAAAATTGTAAGTAGAACCACATCTTTTACAACTAAACACATTCTTTTATTGCAAAAGTATTGATTATATAAGCTATGGCAGAGACATTATAGATCTCAAGGTGCATAAATGGAAGGTTAACTTAAAAGAAACGCCATTGGTGATTTAAAGAATTGTACAAGCAAACACACTTGCATTTATTTGTTTATGGATATAATTCCTATGAATGGCAATTTAAAGAACTTTTTCAAGTGAATGGATTTGCATATAATTTAGTTCTGGGTAAGTTGAGTTTCGATATATTTGATCATTTTATGCTAACCAAATCTCATGATTGGCGATACACTGTCTGATAGATGGACTATAAGTCTATAACTTCAAAAATAAAGAAACATTTAAAAAAATGGAGAGAGTTTTTTACTTTTTTCTAATAATATTTGTCAATACAAACTGTGTGTATGGTAATTATTGTAAGCTGTCTCAATGTGGTGGTATTTCAGTGACTTAGGCTAAATCTTGTAAATTGCATAAAACTATGTGCATACTTATGACATTGGGAGGTAGGTGTTTGGAATTCCTTTACTTAAAAGGATGATTTTTTTTCTATATATTTTTTGCCAATGTGCTGAGAAAACTAATGATATAAGCTGAGTGCATGCTAATTGATATCAAAAGCTGTTTAAATGTGGTGGTCAAACAATGACTTAGGCTGAAATCGGTGAACTGCCTGATAATTATATGTTCATACCATATGATGCTAGGAGGTGGTTGTATTGAAATATGTATCCACCATAATACATGTTTCAAATTAAGTTGTGGAGAGGGGCAAATGTTCCTAAGACAACCCATACTACCAATACAATGGTCATATGGAGATCTTGTAAGCATTGGTGCTGAAAATTACGTTGTTACCTTCGAAAATTTTTCTATATGAAAGAGTAGGATCGGAAGAAATCAAACATGTTTAGGAATAATTAAACAAATTAAAACTTGATACAATAATTATAAAAAACTATAAAAATCCAATGACAACTTCAGTGCTATGTATCCGTTAGGAATGGACTGTTATGCTTTGCAACTCAAATCTTTAAACCGGTAAAGTTTATATGTATAGATCCCTGAAAGTAGTTGTCTTATTTTGCAGAATTGTGCAGTCAAGTTTTTGTTTGAGTTCATATTTTTTAATTGAAAGTCAAAACACATATTGATTCTCGAAGTATAGATGAACATGGCATACACCTTGAAAACTTTTGACCTGTAACTTGTAAGATTGTTTCCATGGGATAAACCTTGCAATATTAATCCTACCCATAAATATTTTTCTTGATAGGGAGTTATATATGAGATTTTACCACCTTTTTGGATTTTCAAAATTAACAATATATATTAAACTTATTTGAACCTATTTTATCTTTTCCTTTTGCTTTGATTTATTTGGAAAGTTGTCACTTTAGTGTTGGAACATAGATACACAAGAAAAAACAAGGCACTAGTTAAACTTTACTGTATGATAATAAGATGATGAGATACGATTGTAGGTTTAGCAATTTTTTCTATAGTCCAAAAGTTTAAGCTATTTAAAAAAAATCAGGATTTAAATGAGAAATATTTGGATTAAAAAAATGTAAAAAAATATAGAAAAAGGGACAAAACTTGTTGTTTTTGTAATTCAAAGGCCATTTCAATAGCATAAGGATGTAGAGCAAATAAAATTGAGAGTTTAGCCATGAATTATGAAATATAAATTTTTGTTGATAAATGTTCATATCACTAACTACATAGCATTGCACAATGCATGTTTCATAGTGCACAAATAATAACTAGATGCTGATAGCTTTTAAAATGTCAATGACAATCTGGTTTGTACAAAGTCAAACAATTAACTAAATCCAAAACAAACATGTTTTTCTTGCATTTATATGTTTTTGATTAAACAATTTACGGTCTAGCAACAACTGTCTCCACATAACCAAGAGAAATTTTGAAGCCACAAAACTGATGGTGCATGCTTGACATAATTGGATCAGATGATGCTTCTATTCTGTGTCACCGCATTCGCCGAATTTTCGGCTTCAGGTTCAAAATTCGTTGAACCCATAAAAATTTAATAAAATTCGTAAATGTTTGCCTCAAATTTGTATGGCGAAAATGTGATTTGTTTTCCAGCTCAAATTCGTAGGGTTCCAGCTCAAATTCGTACAGCGGAAATGTGGGTTTTGTTTTGTAGGGTTCCGACTGAAATTGAAGTTCGTCCATCGTGCGATTGAAGCTGGTGGTGTTTGTTTGTGCTCGGTTTGTGTGTTCGTGCTCCTTTTGTGAATTCGTGAGCCCCCTGCGCAGGCGCCGCAAGTTTCCCCCAAAGTCCCTGTATTCATATTCATAAACCTGAACGGTGAAAGTATTTTTTTTAAACTTAGGGTGAGAGTTTTATTGTTGAAATATTAATAATATTATTATTATTATCCGGTGAGAGTTTTAACTTATCGGGTGAGAGTTCTATTATTATTGTTTAATTTTTTTTATTTATATTTATATTTTTAAAAAATATTAATATGTAGTATATTTAATTTATTATTATAATATTTTACTTATTGATCTGTTTTTGTCTTGTTTTTAAATTTTAAAAATATATATTAATTTTTATTTTACAATTTATTGGATATATTATTTATATTTAAAAAAATTATATAAGGCGAATTTAATGTCAATTTTTTTTTGTCAAATTTTTTGCCCTTGCCGAACTGTATCCGAATTTCATGGTTGCCGAATTCGAATTCAAACACGGTGACTTAGCTTCTTTTGACAAACTATGAAAAGTTCAATGTAGAAGTTATCTTGGGACTGAGCATATGGTGGAGAGGTCCAAGTGACCTAATTTGTATTTAACATATATATTATTAAATTTGTACTTCTACGAGTTTTGATCCTTTGATCAAGTTTGTGATATATGAACTCTTGCCACTCCATCTAAGCCTGAGGTATCATATACCTTCTCAGTGGAAAAGCTTGGAAACAATTTTTTTTTAACCTAATTCAGAAAATTTAATCTGACATGCATGTTATATGCAATATTGTTGTGATATTGAGTTATTTGTTGTTTTTCAATCTTTGTATATGTATGCTTGTTATGAGCCCCCCTAAACATACATTGCAACATTGGATTATGCACTCCTTTTTAGTGATATTTCTAATGCATTATTCAGTGAGCTTGATTAAATATATTTTAATTTTCTAACTTGATTAAATGTTAGAAAATGTTAAATATTTGTTCATTCTCTGCATCTCTTATCATGGAAAACCCTATCTGCAATTTATTTGATTAAATTTCAAAATCAAGAAGTTTTTCAAAAACTTATATGCTATTGATTGTTTTTAAATTTTGGAAGCAACAAATATTGTCCCTTTTTCTATAATTTTCAACCCTTTTTTTTTTTTGATCAATAACAGGTTTAATAATTGTATTGATTGAAAGGAGAAAATTACATGCCTTCAGCTGCTCTGCAGCTTTTCCACTATCATAAGACTAGGGTCTTGCCCTTACAAAACTCAAAATGAAACCTGAGATAGAAAAACAACACCAGCTATGCCTACCACTAAGGTTACATTCCTTACATCAGTGAAAGGTTTTTAGGAGGAGGAGATCTAAAATGTAACGTAGCTGGATATTGTAATTTTGCACAGCCCCTGCAGCCATTAAAGATCGAGGTTCGTTGTCAGAGCATTTGGAGGCACTCATAGTGTTAGAAGGCCACCTTTTTTTGTGTAGAAGAGCCACGTGAGGATCTATTGCCAGTTGTAACAATGTGGATCTTTTTGAGAGGTATTTTGGAGTTGGACAGCTTTGTTGTTGCATGTGCAGGGGAGGGAGGGGGTTATCTGTGCCGAGACACAGAAGCTTATCCGCTTGCACCGCACCAGAAATGAACCTTTTTTTGTTGTTTGATGGATTTTCTCTTTTCCTAATTCAAAAAACACATTGATGCCTTCCAACCCTAATATAAACCCTACCAGTTCGATGAAATCTAGCATATAAAACTTAAAAAAATCATGATTATAATTGAAAAAATTGGCAGAAATCAGAGGAACTGGTCAAAATTGGTGCTTAATGTTCAATTTTCTTTCACATTTTCCAGGGAAAAAGTTGCAATTTTTGCCATTCCGTTCTACACTATATATGTTAAATTATCTGAACTTGACTTCTGCTTACATGAATATTCTGCATGTGAATATGATGAGTTAATTTATTTGCTTAGAGATTGTTTCAATGTATTTTATATGATTTGTTTTTCTGACATCAGTATTTGTTGAGGGTATTTGCATCAAATGCTAATTAATTCTGTCATGCATTAGAAAACATCCAATCTGTTTATCATATGATGTCCATTGTTATTCTTTTGTAACAGAGAGATATGTTCTCTTAGGATTTTGCCTTTTGTCGGTGTAAACACATCATAGTCTTGGGTCTGATTCAAGCTGTTTCCATTGACTCCCAGTTGCCTTCTGTATGCCTTGGTTGATATGCTTAGATTTTGAGATTGATTTATATAGAAGACCAGCAGATGTCAGGCTCAAAGCCTTGTGATCCTTCTACACAAACTGAAGAACTTGTGGGAGCTACAACGTTTGTGTCATCTGCTGAGAAAGGGTCTGTATTGTTGGTTGAAAGTGCTGGCATTTCTGCAACTACATTTGGATCATCTTCAAATTCTGGTGAGGACAAGGATTATGTCAACTTTGAAATTCAAAATTTTCATTTTTTGTTATTGCGATGCGTAGCAGTGTGCTATACACTTTACTAAACTGATTTAGCTGAATGAATGTGTGGAGTTAACAGAGTGAAGATAATATCTGTAGTGTCAACAACATCCCTTAACTCAAATATGCTAATATTTTGCAGCTCATGGCACTATTGCAGGCTATAAATTTTCTAAGGATCTTTGTCTGGATACAACATCTAATGTTACAAATAATAATCCTGATATTTTTATGGAAAGCATGCCAAGTGAAAAGAAGACAGAGTTCTTTTCAGACCAAACTGTAGAAAGTAATTACAATGAAAGTGATGGTACTGATGGTGGAATGATTTTGCAAGCAGAATCTACACCTAATGAAGCTCCATCTGCTGAGGTGGAATTGCATTCTGAGATTTCAATTCCTGCTGTAACTGGCGATATTACGGATCATAAGCTCTGCATGGGCATTGATTCCCCTGAAAATAATGCAAAGTTGGTTTCTGTGGATGTTGAGGGTGACAAGAGTGCAATTGTAGTCAGACGGCTTGAAGATAAGGGTTGTGATTCCATAGAGATTACTGGGGGAAATCCAGCACAAGATAATCTAGCTGGAATTCCAGTTGATATATCACATATAAAAGATGAAAGGGCATCTAACAGAGTTGACCTTGTTGCTTCTACTGACAAGATATTTGTAGAAGATGCTCACACATCCAATTTAGAAATTAGTAACGAGGTGAGAAATATTTGTGTGTCTGAGATGTGTTTTTCAAACTCTGCAAATGAGGGGAATGAAAATAATTTTGAAGAGAATAAAGCTCAAGACAGTAATGCTGTAATTACGGTTGGTGATGTTTTATACAAAGAAGCTGAAAGAGCAGTTTGTAAAGATGATGTTTTTGCAGAGAAAATATCTGTTGATGGTACAAACACTAACAACAGTGTAAGAACTCACAGTGATGACACTAGTAACAGTCCCATTTCTGAGATTGAGCATTCCAACACTGCAAATGTGGTGAACAAAAGTCCACTTGGAAATGCTAAATCATCTGCACTTGCAGAGTCTGCTGATACTGGGTGTATAACCAATGGGATCATAGATGGGTACGGGAGCTCTAGCTTTTCAGTTGATGCTACAAATGTGGTTACCGAGAAACTGGGTAGTGAAGTTATCACTGAAGCTGGACAAAAGGTTGGCGTAAGGCATTCTGGTACTGATGAGAGTATATTCAAAGGCAATCCAACTGATTTTTTATCTAGCAAGAATGGAGAGTCATCTGCAAATGCTGATCATAATAATACATTTACTGAGGACATCCATAACAAAATTGGACAATCTAGTGAAGATCCTTCTCCTATTAATAATATTGAACCTTCTAATGTAAATTGTTTCACTAGAACTCATGGCCTTGTTAATACTGTTACAATCACAAACTCATCGAGTGCTAATATTAGTGAGATGTCCGATGACAAGCTTCCTTCGATAGTGCCTGGCGTCTCTACAGGTATGCTCAAGCAGTCCTTAATAAGCTCCAGAAATATAGCTTTCTGTGGTGGATCAAATGGATTAACAATCCTCAAAGAGTTTAATATCTGGCTTAAATATTTGTGTTTTAAGTTTAATAATTTTGGAATTACGAGTAGGTGCTTTTCTTGTGTATTTAATAGGATTATCTGTTTTCGGAAATCTGCATTCTTTATTTATTTGGCATTGATCCCTGTTTTGTTCTTTTGGCCTACAGCTGCCATGACAGATGGAGGACTAGAGTCCAATTCAGAGCAAGATGTATGCTGCTACTTTCTGTCCCTTCTAGTCTAGTGGATGCATTCATCAACTGTCAGATAATAAACACATAGGTTAAGATGGCTTTCATTCATCCATTTAATCTTTTACCAAGATTAATATCTTTCAGTTGGCACCATATGTTGCAGGTTATACAAAATTCTGCAGAACATGGTGTTCAAGAGGAAGTTGCAAAGAAAGATGTATGCCTGTCTTTCTTTCCCTTTAAAATTTAAGGGAATGTGTGCATTGTTTATTGGATGAAAAAATACTCATATTATGATGTCTTTCATTCATCTGTCAGACTATTTTCTGAAATTAATATCTTTGTTTTGGCACCATGTGCAGCAGCCAATACGAACTTCTGCAGAACATGTGGTTGAAGAAGTTGTAAAACAAGATGTATACCTCTTTTTTTGTCCTCTTCAAATTTGAGTGGATATCATAATTTTTGATCATTTGATTCATCGTCAGTATAAGATGGGTATAATCCATTCATCTGGTGATTTATGGATGATTTTCTTTGGTATGGGGCTATATGTGGCAGGAAGTACAAACTGACGTAGAAGATTATGGTGGAGAGGGAGTTGTGGGGCAGAAAGTTAGGAAAAGATTCGGAAAGAAGAATTACAGTGGTCAAGTAGTTGCATTTGATCAAGAAACTTTGTGGTACAAGGTAGATAACTTTTTCAGTTAGTGTTAGACAAGTTAAAAGTTGTCCTTCATCTTCATGCTTTATTTTTCAAACTGGCAATGGATAGTTTGTTGAATTGTATTAGGTATGAATGTTGTTTATTAATTCATTTGTCACTTGAAGGTAACGTATGAAGATGGGGATGAAGAAGACCTTGAATGGGAAGAGGTAGAAGCTATTTTATTACACTCGAAGGGAGGAAAATCAGCAGTTAGAAAGCGAAAAAGGTCTTCAGGATTACGCATTCGTGAACACAGGTACATCAATAGTTACAGTAGGCCTATATATTGATTTCAGTGACAGTATTAACTGGTTTGCAGTGGTTAATGTGCTGCAGAGTACAGAGACAGTAAGATATATTGAGTAATATTGCACATTTTCTATGTTTTGTAAGATAGGTTTCTGATTTCTCTAAGAATCCTTGTCACAGAAAATTCAAGAGAGTACAGAGACCCAATGAGCCTGGAGATACAAAGGCAAGAGAAAGAGAACCTTCAATTTCAGTGAGGGGTAAATCTAAAGAGAGTGAGAACAGGAAAGGGAATGAAAAAAATGGAGTTAAAAATAAAGAGCTTTTGATTTCAGATGCTGCAGATAGGTCTATAACCAATGCTAGAACTGTGGAAAGGAGATGTTCAGAAGAGTTAAATGCTACAAAGAGAAGAAAATTGGAAGGAGAATCTGTTGTAGAGCTTGACAAAGCAACAGATTTGAGGACGAGAAACAAGCTCATAGTGGAATCGGTGTCTCAGAGTCAGAGCAACTCAACGGAGAATAGGATATCCACACGGAAGAATTCGGTCTCATCATCAAGTAATCTTGAAGCTGTTAGTTGTTTGAATGTAAATATTCTGAATTCCACTCCCACATATCACGATGTGACTAAATCAGCGTGTCATGAATCTTCTGACAAGAATATTCCTGCACAAGGGGGAGGAATTAGGCTTATAGGAAGGAAAACAAAGAAAGATTTTGGTGGTCATCTTTACAAAGGAGAAGTGATAGATTTTGATTATAAAGCCAACTATTACAAGGTATTGGAATTTAAAATAGCTCCAACCTAACTAAAATTAGATTGTCTGTATAACATGGTTAAAGATTGTATTTCTTAGAATTTGTGCTTGTAGAAGATACACTGCCTTTTTAAGTCCCAAGAAGTTTATATATTTTCACGTGCATGTCGGTTGATCTGCTTTTGCAGGTTAAGTATGAGGATGGTGATGAAGAGGAGCTTGAGTGGAGTGAATTAGAGCCGACATTGGTTCCTTCTGATCAGAAACCTCTTTCATTCAAAAACATGCTTCGTGCCCGTAACATGGCTGCAAGGCCTAAAGGCAAAGACCATCCTATTTCATACAAAGGAAATGCGGATACATCGTACCAAGATCTAGTTTTGCCTGAGGGAGGGGCTACCTTGAGTGAGAAACAGAAACCTGCAAGGTGTGTGGCTAATTACTTTTTGAATTTAACAGGCACAACACCTTTGCATGCTAATCTTTTATCTTCTAGATATGAGTGTAATTTTTTATCAGCCACAGATTTTGAAATTCCTCAAATAGTGAAGTTTGGTAGTTTTCTTGTGATTTTGAATTATACTCAAAGAACAAAAGAAATTATTCATTTCCCAAATGTATACTTTGTTATTTTAATTTTCTTCATACACAAAAACACTTCCTAGAAATAACAGCAGCTTTTTGTCTTAACTTGTGCTCCCAATGCTCTTACACCAAGCTCCTGAGTCGATACCCTCACCAATCTGCTGAAGCACAAAGTGTTCAAAAACTAATATGATCTTCTGATCTATTTCTCCCAAAATTGCCAGAGGAGACCATGACTTCGCCATGGAACATGGTTCAATTTAACAACAGACTTACATAAAT
Organism: Cryptomeria japonica; assembly: GCF_030272615.1. Lineage (NCBI taxonomy): Eukaryota > Viridiplantae > Streptophyta > Pinopsida > Cupressales > Cupressaceae > Cryptomeria > Cryptomeria japonica. The sequence continues at coordinate 537,613,423 of NC_081409.1, forward strand.
GTAATAAGTATAACCTCTGAACAAAACCCAGCCATTCAGAACTGAGGTTTCCTCAATGATATGTCAAAAGAACCACAAGGCATCAAAATTTTCTCACAAAACAAGAAAATAGGTGCTTCCTTTGAATGATGTATCCTACTGAAGTTGGTTTTCATCAGTATTTCTCCAAGTTTAGGGATAGGGGATGTGTTTTGGGGACAGCAGTGGATGGTTATGAAAATAATATATAAAAATTAATGTTCGAATTATTTATTACAAATAACAGTAAAAATAAGTTGCATTTTATCTTTAATGTAAACAATATGAGTTAAAGAAGCTAAAATTTATAGAAAGTTTGGCAATTTGACAATCAATGGTATAATATTTATATCATGCACCAATTTCAATCTTGTGTAATGATCATTAATTGCAAGGACTCTTGCAAGCTACAATTTAACCATACTCCAATAAAATGAAGTAGCTTGCTTATATTTGGTTTGGATGTGTTTAATTAATTCTCTCTTGGAGAAGGGCTAAAATGGCTCACACATCTTTTGCATTGGCTACAACTTGTTTGATCAAGTCAATATTGTTGATATACTTGAGAGCATTGTTTGTGGCATGTACATGGCAAGGGGTCCATTAAATATGTGTTTAGGCAGCTTCAATCAACTTTGTGATTGCCATGCACATTTATGCTGCATCTATCACAACTGGAACTTTGCATCTTTGTAGTTCCCTGAACAATCAATTGTCCTAGGGAATTAAGGCCCCTTATTTCTATAATGTTGCAACCATGTAGTTTTCATTTCCTCCATTAGTACATATATCTTGGTTGTATGATGGCTTAATGTCTCACAGATATCTTTAATGCTGCAAACATCTCTGTGCACCAATTGAAAACAATATCTCTAAGTTGCTGAATCGTGGGATTTTTTGGGCAATTCCGGGTACGAAACGTACTGGAATCGGATTCTGAAACGAATCTCCTGTGGGTACGTCCGGGGTTCACGTTTTTATATGTCGAAATGTTTCCAAAATGGTTAGTGATTTTAGTTTGATCTTTTTGATATTCTTAAGATCTACAGTGCTGATTAGTGAAGTCAGTCTTTATCTATCATGAGATTCTAGTTTGATCTTTTTGATATTGGAAACTAAATTTAAATTCGTATGTTATGTTTCAAAATTTGAAATTTGTAATGGTTTTGTTTAGCATATGTATTGTTTTATGACATTCTAAACTTAATTCTATTTTTTAGCTATACATACATACATGTATATATATATATATATTTTATTTTTGTATGAGCATACCGAAAATGTACCCAACCCCCCAAAAAATTTCTGCCGTATCGGCGTTTCGTACCCATGTACCCTTTCCCATACCTGATTTAGCAACTTAGCAATATCTTGCTATGGAGATGAGTCTTTGGGAAGCTTTTCCATGCTCTTTTCTCAAGTACACAAGATTCATACAAAACATTGGTCATCTTAAAAGTGGGAAGAAAGACAACCGTTTGTTGTCAATGCCTTTCAACAAGTGAAGGCACATTCAAGTGCCCAAATCTCAATTGCGAAATATGTTGTGGAGACATATGATCAGTCTCAACAACATAAGCAACCTCCTGATATCTAGGGACTACTTTGCAATGGTTCTCATCTTTATAATTTATGTATATTATCTTATATCCATCGTTAATAGAGTTAAAGTACAGAAGGCCCTTTTCCAATACTATTTGGTACCACGTTTTCCTTATAGTGATTACAGAAAGAAGATTCTTCTTCAATGATGGAACACGCCAAACATTATTTAATCTTTTTATGTTGCCATTCAGAAAAAAGAAGCTTAATTCATACAAAACATTGGTCGTCTTAAAGGTGGGAAGAGAGACAACCATTTATTGTCTCCGCCTCTCAACAAGTGAAGGCAAATTCAAGTGCCCAAATCTCAAATGCCAAATATGTTGTGGAGACATATGATAAGTCTCAACCACATCAGCAACCTCCTGATGTCTGGGGATTGCTTTGCAATGATTCTGATCTTTATAATCTATGTATATTATATAATATCCATTTTTAATAGGGTTAAAATGCAGAAGGCCCTTTTCTAATACTACTTGGTACCACATTTCCCTTATAGTGATTAGGGAAAGAAGCTTTTTCTTCAATGATGGAACATACCAAACATTATGCAAATTTTTTAAGTTTTTATTCAGAAAAAGAAGCTTAATTGTTACGATGCCTTGTGGTGTATGTGTATATTGTTTGCAATTATCATGAGAAGCAAGGTAATGTTTTGTCTTGATAAGACAAAGCAAATCTTATTTTTCTGTGATGTGTTTCGTGGCACCAGTGAACTTGTATTAACTTCATCATCAATAGAAGAAATGCGATTCCTCTAAGAATCATTAAGTGTGGTAAATCCTCATGACTAGATGTTTTATCCTCTTCTATGTATTGGGCACTATTTGAATATCTGTACTTACTTAGAGGGACAATTAGATGCTGTATGTCTTGATTTGTCAATTCTACAACACATTATGTCACCTCTATGTTGGCTGTAGCCTCTTCCTCCCCTAGCCTATGAATTATTTTCATGATGGGTTCTCTGATTTTTGTTGTTTTGATTATTATATTTCAATAATTGTTGTTTTATTTACCAAACTTTTACAATTTCTGTAGTTCCTCCTATGTCTGTTTCTTCTATGTCTTACCCATCTTTGTGAATGCCACCCTCTAAAGTTCTATGATCTACTATCCCCTTCACTGAAACTAGCAACAAATGCATCCTCAGTTTTGGATGTCATCTTTGGAGGAGAAAGGTCATGTTGAACGAACAACTCTGCTGGTGTTTCAAAGGTTGTTCCTGGTTAGTTTATCAATACATGATGTATCTTACAAAGTTTCTACAAAAATTGGAAGAGCTTTCAAGCATTGATGAGGAGATGATCGTTTAGTGTCCCAAATCCACCTTCTGAGTACTTAGATTGCAAATTATTGACCTTGGAGATGAACTCCCCCATATGACTGTTATCATAAAGAGAAGGTGAGAAAAGTTGCATATGAATGCAAACCCTCTTGTGCTTGGGTTTCTTGTCAAAGAGGTTTGCCAATATCTTCTAAGCAGTAATCGTGGTTGTCATTTTTAATGTGAAAGTAGGGTCTAATATGTGCATCCACATTTCAGGAGGGCAAGACCCTGATAGACTTATAAAGCACTGAGAGAGGGGGGTGAATCAGTGACACCAAAAACAATTCTACTTTAAACACTGACCGGTAGATATACTTAACAAGTTTACTAAACACTATGTATGCAATCCAAAATGATATTAAAGCATCCACACTAAGTAAAACATCGACCATAACACAAGTGTTTATACGTGGAAAACCCAAATGGGAAAAACCACGGTGAGGTGAGACTCACAAGTTAACTATCTGCAGTAATAGGTAACTGACCGATTAAGGTCTACAAAGGTGCTCTGCTAGGAGTGAAACCTGTTAAAGATCCCAAAGCTCTGTTAGGAGCTATACCCTGTTAGGAGTAACCTTAGTAGAGGATTTCTGAATCCAAGCTAATGGATCACCTTGTTAGAGGATTTGTACAATGAAGCTTGTTAGAGCTTACCCGATTAGGGGATTTGACTGTTGTAGTGATTAGAAAACAACAAGTGGTGTGATCTAGAAGTAGCACAACTTGCTTGAATAGATCCTCTTCCGCGCACTCAAAACTGCATCACCAACATACTCTGCAATGCCTTCAACAACTTAACACTTCTATCTTCGCATCAAATCATCTCATATCATATCTCCAAAATAGTTCATCATAATGTCATTATATAGACATTTAGATTTCATGTCGGTCTTATAAATCATGTCACAATTTCCTAGGTACAGTGTATCTGGACAATCAAACATAACTCATCACAAATTACCGCCAAAATTTGTCAGTTAGGATAAATCATCACACAATCAGTGAATACTGGTTGGAACACCGATACCGGTTAGAGTTAACCTCTGTCAACATGTAAACCGATTGTCCTCCATTGCTTCCTTGATAATCTCTGCTAGATCTTCAAGTTGGTGTCGGGTTATTCTTGTATATACCGGTTGCCTACATGTACCGGTTTGACACCATCATAAACTAAGCTTTCAATACCGGTTGCAATACAAGTAATCTTTAGAAGTAATATCGGTAGACAATGTGAACATATGTGTGTGTGTACGTGTTCCATCAATGACAACATATAAAGTCATTCATTACAATCATCATCAAGCCAACAATCTCCCCCTTTGGCATTGATGGCAACACTTAGAAAATTTTCAAACTATACAACTAAGTGTCCTTACAAAAATAATATACTACACATATCACAATACATACTCCGCCTTAATATGTAGAAAATTTTCACAACACACATACATATTACTACTCCCCCTTTGACAACAATGCCAAATTGAAAAGTAAAATATATACATATATAGCAAAATTTGCATCAAAAGTTTACATATACAAAAACTTGAAAATCTGAATCAAGGAGTATTCATTGCAATTCGCAGAAAAATGTGACTAAAAGTACGCTTCAATTGAGAAAAATCATTTTCCCATGTCTCCAACAAGGTTTCAGTGATCTCTATTGTAGTCATGACCTGTGCACAAAATTCTTCCATTGCATCAAGTGTACACGTCTCTGGAGTGGCCAAAATTGCTTCTGCATTCTTGTATGCTCTTTGTAACATGTCCACTTTTGGTCTGAGTAAATTCTTCAACTCCTTCAGGGATCAGAGTCTTTTTGCCTGTTCACAATCATAGATATCTAACCGGTTTTGCAAATCATCCACAGATTTGCCAAAAGCTAAGACTGAGTCCTGTAAAGGTATGTAAGCATTACATATCTTTACCAGTTTCAGTTCTGTCTCTGTTCGCTTTTGATTGATATCAGGATATAAAAGAATGAAACATTGGATGTAAATGCAAGAATTTTCCCTCCTGTTTCAATAGCTTTTCTTAACAGATCTTTATTCAGGGATAGGGCAATTCTCCCTGTATCAATATCCTTCATGATCTGTTCTCCTCGCTTCTTCCTGTAGCTCTTCTCTGCATAGGTCTGCGCTGCTTCCTCAAGGGACTTAAGTTGGTCAGAGGCATCAACAACCAACTGACCAAGCTTACCAATGGGAGTTGACAAGTTCCCTGTAGCAGTTTTCGGTAGAAGGCTTGACAAAATATCTACAACATTTTGAATGGTTTCAGCTTCCATTCTCTGTTCCTTAACCCTCTTCTTCTGAGCTTTGGATTGCATCACATTTGCAATCTCCAACAATTCCGATGCACTCATCTTGTCAACATCTATAGGCCCTTTGATGCCAAATGAGTCATCATCATCATTATTAACTCGCTGCTTGACTAATGCTTTTTCAGGTTCAACAGGTTTCTCCTTATTAGTCTTCTCTTCCTCTTGTTCTTTCTCCTTTTCCAATTTAGAGAATTTCTCAACAACTTTATCAGCAGGTTCCTCTTGAGTAGCCTGTGAAACCGGTGGGAGTTGGGGTTTCACTGGTTGATCTTTTACCGGTGGGGGGTGGAATATCCACACTTGGTTGAGTTGCCAGTATCTCCACTGTATTAACCTGTGAATCAGTAATTTCAGGTGGTTGCATATCTGGTGCAATGATGTTTCCAGATAGATCTATTGTATCCAGTATATCATCAACAAAAATTACCGGTTGGGAAGTAGTGTCATCCTTCTTCTTGATAGGATAGACAATATCAGCTTGCACTATATCTTCCTCATCCATTCCTGGTCCTTCCACAGTATCTTGCTCATTACCCTGTTGGGACTCTATCAGTTTACACATATTCTGAATGTCCCTTGCTATCTGATGAGTCTCAACTTCAACAGATTGCATCTTCCCAGTTAATAGCTTTAATCTTCTTGACTTAAAAGGAAATTGAGTTTTGTGTTTATCAAGCAATGCAATTAACTCATCTTTTGACAAATTAGGAAAATATTGCATAAACACATTATCAATAATTTCTTTTTCTTTGTTCACAACTTCTTCCCATTTATTCAAAAGAATAGTATGTAAAAAATCAGAAATATCCTTCTTAAGATCATGAGGTAATCGATTGTAATGACATAAATAGCTGATTACCTGTTGAACAATTTGTTCCTTCTGATCTTCATCAAATGAATCAAAACATTCTTTAACATTATCAAATCTATTCCTTCCCAATGTCTTTACCATTCTTTCAAAATCAGTCATAGGCGTGTAAGACAAAGCTTTAATGGGAATAGTCTGCTGAGATTCAACTGGTTTGGACTTCTTGCCAGTTGCCTTTACCTTCTTTGGTTCTTCCTCAGTATTAGTATCATCAGATTCTGCTTGAAGAATCAGTTGCCGACCTCTTTTCTTTGTTGCAGTCTGCTTCTTTATGTATACCTCAGGTGCCGGTTCGTTTTTAATTTGGACACTTAGTGTCACTCTAGTACTTGTTGACACCGGAGGTGCTTGCTCAACCTTCTTCTTCTTCCCTTTAACATTATTGGTTGGAGCACTACTGGTTTCAGCTTTTGCAGTTTGCTCCTCAATAGTATCCAGTCTTTTCTTCTTCTTGTCCACTGGAGATGCCAACAGGTTATTGGCATAACCAATCAATAAGTCATAATTGACTTCATAGCTCATTTCTTCCATTTCATCTTCTCTTGGTTCAATAGCTTCCATTAGACAAAAATCAGTGGTGATTGTGAAAATGATGTTCTTAGCAAAGTTTTTCACCACATTCTCAGGTAGCCTTACCCTCATACTCATTTTCTTCTGAAATTCATTGAAGTACTTGTTCATTGCAGCCGAGAAAGTGTTCTTAACAGCCTTAATGCTGTTCTTGATCTGAGCAGTTACCGGTAGGTCTTTAGACCATTCAAGATCACCAATTCCCGATAGGAAATTCTGAAAGTAAAAGAATAAACCAATCAATAACTGACCAAATTTGAACTTCTGATTGCTATCCTTCTTGATTGACTGTAGATTCAACATTAATTGACTCCTTATGGCCTCACAAAGGTCATAATTTGCATTTTCAACAATCATTTTATAGGCAGTATGCATTGCTGCAAATGGCACACTGTTCATTCTACTGGAATAGAATATCCTGTAGCCTATAACCATAGTAGCCAGTTTAACCGCTGGGTCCTTAATGTTATTAACTGAAAAAGCACGTCCATCAGAGGTAGACGAGGTTAAAGTGGTTACAGTTTCTTTAGAAATTTGCCTCAGCTTGGGAACTTCATCGGTTGACCAAAAACCAGTCATAGCTTGAATAGCCTCCTTGGTTATAGTGTGCGTCCTTTCCAAATACATATTTTCACCATGAACACGACTAAGAATAATTCTGATGTGTTCCTCTTCAAAATCCTCAAGAAAATAAGCTGCATTATGAAAACTTTTCTCATAAACCCTAATATACCCGGGTTAAATCTTTCCGCTCTTATCGCAAAGGGATTACAGTTGAGAATAAATTGACAATGATCCTAAATCTTCAATTTTACAATCAATGTAGCTAGACAAATCACCTGTTACAATAACACCGTCAGGAACTTGAGATAAAGCATTATAAGACACAATTCGTTCCGATTCCACAACCTCCATAGGTTCTAATGTGATCATTGGCCTCTCTACTTGCTTAGATGATGAAGCCATTCAACTAGATTCAAAACGGGATTTACAAAGAAATACCTCAATTCACACGCGTTGCCTCGGTTATCGGTTGATTTCTCAAGTGCACACCAGTTCAACCTCCACTAATCTTTGAATCAGTTTCAATCATGACACAAATTCGACTAAAACCAGTTAGCAATCTTTCTTTGCTCTGCAAGTGCTCAAAAATTCTCTTTCGAATGCATTTAGGGTAAAAATAACATAGTAAAACTCGCTTTTATCCCTTTTACCTACTGCATTAAATGCTCGACCGCTAGGGTTACAAACCCTAATACACCACTTAACGACGCATACAATATTAACAGGTGTAAAACTGGTTGATAAACTTTTGAAAAACCGATTGACAAAAGATACCAAGATTTCACACACAACTACTCAAAATTCAAACTCTCTTACCACTCATCTTTCAAGGGGTCCAGAAGTAGATTTACTGCTATGCTCCCCTTAGCCCTGTTGAAAGACTCAGTTCACCAGTGCAGGATTCTCCACACTGGGTGAAGGATTAGGTACTTCTGTAGGTATATCATCACTCTTCTTTTTCCAGATTCGGTTCATCTTTTCTCTGGTTTCCTCAACATTTACCTTCTGCTTTCCTTTCTGATCTTTAGAATGATTAATCGGTTTGTTCTTTCTGGATCTACAGAACTTCGCCATGTGTCCTGGTTTATGACAATGATAGCAAGCCATTCCAGATGATCTCCAAGGTCATGCATTGCCTCTTCCAGTTCTCCTTCTGCAATTCATAGCCACATGACCATAATTGTTACAAATGGTGCAAATGACATTAGTTACCTTTTCCATCTCAAATGGAGTAAACTTGTTGACATAGGGTCTTTGCCAATTCATGTTACCCCGGTTGTCTTAGGTTTTCATCCAGTTACCGTTAGGTCTTGGATTCATGTGAGGTATTGGATTATTTGCTCCATATCTGCATTCAACTGATCTATGTCCATACATTTTACATTTGAAACAATGGCCTTCAAATCTCTTAGATACATACCTAGTATTTGCATTGTAGCTTGTATTTCCATTGGGTTTGTTTCTACACACATTTGCAGTATGTCCAGGTTTATGACAGACAAAGCAAACAGGTTTAAAAAATTTCTTACCGGTAGGCTTGTTAGCCTTAGGAGCAGTTTTGTCCTTGTGAATGTTGCTCTTTGTATCGTAAGACTCTCCTTTCTCAGATGTGTTAAAACCTAGTCCAGATGTATCACCTTTCATCCTTTGTGATTTAATCTGCTCATTCAGCATGGTAGAACTTCTATCGAACTTTTCCAGCTTTCCATTAGCCTCAGTGAGTTCTCTGGTAAGATCTTCATTGTGTTTTGCAAGAGTCTCTCTTAGAGATGATGCCATTTCAAGATCTAGCTGCAAGGCCTCTTTTTCTTCTTTCTCTGCATGCCAATGCTCATGCAAAGTTGCATTCTCTCGTTTGATCTTAGCAATCTCATGATCTCTTTCTTTGACAAGATCTTCAGCTGCCCTCCTAGCTTCCAGCTCTTGACTCATGCGGATAGTTAGGGCTTCTAACTCTCTTCTCAGATTTAGCTTTTCACCGTTCAGTTTTTCAACTTCTTCAGCCAATGCATCAATGTTAGCTTCATCTGAAGAACTATTATCAGATATTTCCAATAGTTGTTCAGTCAGCTCTCTCCTTTTGACTTGCGAAACTTCAAATCTGACCCTTAGGGTTTCAAGCTCATCCTTAGTAGCTTCAAGCACTCTAGCCATCTCAAAGTAGCTCATATCCCCCATGGTGGCTTTAGGGTTCCCTTCCAAGCGTTTAAGCCTTAAAGAAGTTAGGCTCTGATACCAATTGATAGACTTATAAAGCACTGAGAGGGGGGGTGAATCAGTGACACCAAAAACAATACTACTTTAAACACTGATCGGTAGATATACTTAACAAGTTTACTAAACACTATGTATGCAATCCAAAATGATATTAAAGCATCCACAGTAAGTAAAACATCCACCATAACACAAGTGTTTATACGTGGAAAATCTAAATGGGAAAAACCATGGTGAGATGAGACTCACAAGTTAACTATTTGTTGTAATAGGTAACTGACCGGTTAAGGTCTACAAAGGTGCTCTGCTAGGAGCGAATCCTGTTAAAGATCCCAAAGCTCTGTTAGGAGCTATACCCTGTTAAAGGTAGTACTTTGTTAGGAAACTGCATCACCAACATACTCTGCAATGCCTTCAAACTAATGGATCACCTTGTTAGAGGAAACTGCATCACCAACATACTCTGCAATGCCTTCAAACTAATGGATCACCTTGTTAGAGGAAACTGCATCACCAACATACTCTGCAATGCCTTCAACAACTTAACACTTAACACTTCTATCTTCACATCAAATCATCTCATATCATATCTCCAAAATAGTTCATCATAATGTCATTATATAGACATTTAGATTTCATGTCGGCCTTAGAAATCATATCACAATTTCCTAGGTGCAGTGTATTTGGACAATCAAACATAACTCATCACAAATTACCACCAAAATTTGTCCGTTAGGACAACTCATCACACAATCAGTGAATACCGGTTGGAACACCGATACCGGTTAGAGTAAACCTCTGTCAACATGTAAACCGATTGTCCTCCATTGCTTCTTTGATAATCTCCGTTGGATCTTCAAGTTGGTGTCGGGTCATTCCTGTATATACCGATTGTCTACATGTACCGGTTTGACACCATCATAAACTAAGCTTTCAATGCCGGTTGCAATACAAGTAATCTTTAGAAGTAATACCGGTAGACAATGTGAACATATGTGTGTATACGTGTTCCATCAATGACAACATGTGAAGTCATTCATTACAATCATCATCAAGCCAACAGAGCCTTCATATCTTTCAAACTGAAGACATCTTGACAGCTATATTTTAGGGTAGGATGGGTTTGGATTTCTATCTGCATCCCATTGTTAATTAAAAATTTTCACCACCATCAATTGCTTACACTTTGAATAGTTGGAAGTGGTTGGGCTTTACTCTTCCTCAAGAAAGGTCTGCATTCCAGGCATTTAAACTTGGTTTTAGAAGTGTGACTACTTTGCCTTGGACCTCAATGTAGTGCAAAAGGATTTGTTACAAAGCCAAATAATTATACCTTTTGAAAAGAAAAACAACACATGAGCCTTCTAACTACCAATCAAGCTTGCATGTTTTAGAAATTTCACCATATGCAAGATGAGAAAATTCAAGTAGTTGCAATGGTTGGTAGAAAACTATTGCAAATGGTTTTCTGTAGCAGTTGTGTAACATGCTTTCTATAACAATTTTGTGATTGGTATGGAACACCCTTCTGTAGCAATGTAATAAGCTAGTGCCTTTGCTTAAAAATCATGAATTTCTTTTGGGTGTCGTAAGTTTGTGCTATTCACAGGATGCTCCTACATCACAATGGCTGACTGATGATAATTCATTATGAATATGTTGTTGCAGTGTATACTGTTGAAGGAGTCTAATGGTCCATTATTGAGTGTACATGCAAATCTAGGGCCCAATAAATGCCTCGCATCTAATGTTTCGTACATCAATTTATCAAGATTTGGATAGGAACAGCAAGGAGTGCACATGTCAATTGTGAATCCCAAATTGTAGGCTTTTTGACCACAATGTCCAGTAATTGCTTAGCCTATCAATAAATGGATAAAATGATACAAATAAGGAATAATAATTCAGAATTTCCACCTCAGCTGGGCTACAAGCAAGTAACAAGTTACCTCTATTGACAAGCACTCCATAGAAACAACTGACTGATATGATACAAATCTGAATTATGGAAGTATGACGATACAGTGTAGCCATAAATTGCTTGCTATAAGGAGTTGATCTCCTCCAAGGGTGCACTGCAAATTATATCAAATGAAACTGCTTCAGGGTGGCAAGTTTTCTCAACTATTAATGTCCTCCTTAAGCTATCTCCTCTTCCAAAGTTGGCAACAACATACAACAAAAATTTAATATAAAGATCATACTATACCAACACAGTCAATGAAAGATTACTTGAGCATGGAATCCAAAAGAAGGTTTTGCAAGAAGTTAAATTGTCTCCTCCAAGCTACTAGCAACTCCTAATGGTTTAAATTTGATCTCCAACCAAGGTTAGACCACTTACAAGCTCCAAGCTCTAAAGCCCATTATAAAATGGACACCTCTAGGAACCATAAATTTATTAAATCTTCTACTCATTTCAACTTGAAATATTTCCAAGATACTTTATTGGAATCAATGTATAAACTTGAATTAATCAATCATTGAGCAATAAAATTCTATATTTGCACCCTCTTACTTTCTTGCTTTGGAAAGAATTTGGTTCTAGGATATGAACTTGACTAACAATATAAATCTTAATGCTAAATTCTCCTTGTTGGATATCCTTAAGCTAAGATGCCATGATGAAGGGGTTTCTCTTCCATCAAATTCCTCGAAGAATCGCACTTGGTCTTGTTTGCCGGGGCATGCCACACCTAGAATTGAATGTAGTTTACACATTTAAACATTCAACATTTCTATATTTAAGCACTATAACATGTCTCTTGAGCTAAGTTACTATATCGCCCATTTTTCCTGCCGATTTTGGGTACGATCCATACCAAAATTGGGTACTGCTTGGAATCCTTGTGGATTCGAACAAGGTTCACAATTTTAGGTAAAAATGTTTCGACTAATATCCTGCTGATTCTTGATGAATCCACTGTTGACGTGGTGTTTCCAAGTAGATTCCAAGATGTTTGAGCTCAATTTTCCTTTTTTTTTTTCAATTTTTGGGAGAAAACCCTGAATTTTGAGGTCAGACCATTCGTCAAGGAGGAAACAACTTCCTGTTTAACATGGTGGCCATATATACCTGAATGTATATTCGGGTTTGGTTTTTGATATCATACTCAGGGATGTGGCCTGAAAAATTGTTGATTGTTGGCCCCTTTAAAATCTTGTTTTATAATGTCTTTGGGTTCCTGGTAGGTATAAGGGATGCAAGGAGTGAATAATTCAACTTTTTATTGTTTCAAATATTTTTTTTAAAGTTTAGAGTGTAATTTTATAATTTATTTAAATGGTTTTAGGTTTTAATATTGTTGTTAGTTATAGTATATTATTTTAATTTATTAATATAATTATAATAATAATGGTTAATGAATGTTTTTTATACTTTTTTTTACTGATGTACACAACCCCCAAATTTTTTTTGCTGTACTGGCATATAGTATCCACGTACCCGCACCTGTATCCATAACCATATTGACAACCTAGCTCTTGAGGATCTGAGTGTGGGTCTGTAGTATGAAAGAAGTAATGATTTATCATTTGAGCTTATGGCATTTGATGGATTTTTATTGTATTTGACACACTATTTATATACTTTATTTATTGGGTTGGGCTGGGTTACTTGGTGTACCCTTGAAGTAACTTTCTTGGATCAACAATTTTTTTTGATGTTAAAGAACATTATATATAAAGAAAAGAAAACAGATAAAAAAATCTCTGTTCAAGCTCAAGCTTGTTGGGGATGGGTACAAATACCTTTATTTAGATGCCATAACATGCTTATACAGTTATACCTATGAGAAGGAAATATACATAATCGAGATATCAAATTAGAAAAGATATTGCATTCTGTTTTTGAACCACAACAGTTCACATAGACAAAAGCATAGTTAGATAGCCTAGTCAAAGGCTGAATTGCAACAAGAAAAGTAATCCTCGTCATCATCTGTTGTTTCTAGCAAATTTGCTGTGCCTTTTCCCATTATTTTGGCCACCAGGCATTTATCCACAAGAATACCAAGCCCAACCAAGATTTCCTCACCTTTGACTGTCTGTATTCAGTCCAGTATTCTGTAGTTGCAATGAGATTATCACGAGGAATGTTCTTTGGATCAGGTGATCTAGGTTGTTGAAACTGCTTTTTGCTGAATGCGCTAACCCTCTGAACTCTTGTAGAACTTGGAATCCATTCTATTGTCTCAATCCTATATAATTAACTTTGATGGCAATGTCTGAGTACGGCTAAGCCTTCCTCTTGGCCAATAGAGTTTTTGTAACAGTTTGCGTTTTCTTGGCTTAAACCTGTTTGTTTGTTCTGGATCTCAATAACTTTTATCTGCCCATTTAAGGTATCATTTATGCTTGGCAAAGCCAAGTGGTTAATGGTTTAAGATGGTGTTGAGTGTTTGGCTTGGTAATTTTCTGAAGTTTTGGATTGTTGCTCTTTGATAGTAATAGAAAATGGGAATTCGGAGTTTGAAGGCATATATCACAACACATTAAAGGAACACCAATTTTCAGAGGTTGGGGGTGAAATAGATTGGTAGCAGATTCCAAACTAAGGAAGATGGGCATATTGGTAGGGAATTTAAGAACAGAAATATATGGAGGAAAACAAGCAGATCTAATTTTTTTTCATTGGTTGCAAACATATGATTTTAACTTGTTAGAGGCTGGAGCGAAGGACGAATTAATAATGACTTTTGAAATGTCATTGCGTATTTCGGATTCTTGGGTAATAACAGCCACTTGGCAGATGGGGATTTCCTCATCTTTGTACTCTTCATCTAGAATAATGGTAACCTTGCCTTCATTATTAGTTGGCTAACTGTTGATCTTTGTAAAGCTCATTCTAAATGGGCTTTGGAAAGCAGTATTATTTTTCTCCCCATACTGTGCTTTCAAATGGGGAGGGATTTATTTATAGCCTTTTCTAAGATTAATAAATTCCTTTATACCATAAAAGAAATCTTTCTGGCATTTGAGTAAGGAGCATCAGAATTTAGTTGTCATTTGAAATCTCCCTCAATAATGAAATAGAACAAGATCTAACTGCTTACCGAGCAATTTGTGAAGGAATTGTAGATCATCAGGGACGTTCTTAGAGTGCAAATCATTGTGCGATGTCAGCAGTTGATGCATTTTATTAATGCCTGTTATGGCTGCTTATAACTCAACTGGGATAGTGAAGATACTTAACTCATCCTTCTCAGATAATGATGATACTCAAGTCATCCTCCTTGGACCTGAAAGTTCAGGTGTAGAGAGTTTGGTGATGGGTCAAATCAAAGCTGAAAACGGATGATGCAGTTTGAATGCATTTTGTCATAAAGAGTGGATCTTCCTTAAGCACCAAGATCACTAAATTATTCTATGAGTATCAAACATCTCTTTCCTTGATTTATTTGCTCTTAAAACCTGTGCTTGTTGCCAGTGCATTTACTCCTGCTTACCTCATTGTCATTGAGTGAGACCCCTTGTGTTGAGGCAAGCAGCTGACAAATTATTGATGTGCGAAACCTATGACAAGACAGCCCCATTATCTCTGTTAGCACGTGTTTGTTTCCTAGGAATGTGCTAACAAGGGATGGGGCTGATGTCAGCACTCTAAATATGGGATTTGTAGGCCAGGGGTAAGGCATGACTAGCAACGAGATTCTTAATTTGGATTTTTTGCCCCTTTGAGCTTTGAATCCTACTCAAGAATGCAATCTTCATCATATGCCAGTGTCATTGCCATGTTTCTAGCAACGCTTTTTTTTGGCTTTCTATGTCACATCCTTCGGGTTGAAAAGATCCCATAATTGATTTTACACAACTGATACTTAGAGGTTGCATGTCAGGGCGATTCATACATCTCCACTGGTGAGCAAAACACTTATCGACTGAACAAATGCTTATTGTCGATCTTTGCAAATTTTTTTTGTGAGTTCTGAGTGCCCCATGGGTTTGCTGGGAAGTGGGAACCTAGAGTCAATTGTCTTATCCTCCGTGTGCACCATTTTCCTCGCTGGTCCTGGATGTAACTTGGCTATGGTAGATCAACTTTGACTGCCAAAACAACTTTTAACATGATTTCAATTGTATTATATGGTAGATCAACTGCATTGAAGGCAAATAGTGCAAATAGGCAAGGATCTTTTAGTCTACTCAACAATATACTATTCTATAATACAAAATTAAATTACTTCAGAAATAGTTTAGCAGTAGCTTGTTTATTGTTCCTGAGTGCATATCTACATTCCCTTCACACATGCAGACATGTTAGGCTGTATGAGGTATATCACAATAATCAATGACTGCCACTATAAACTTAAAGTACTTTAGTTTTCATAATCTGGTCAATGAGAGCCAATTATTCTGGACCTGGCTTTATATTTTTTATTGTGATCCAGCCAGCTAAGGTATTGCAGGTAGAATGGTTTGGATTGTAGTTATTAATTTGTTGTGCATATGGGGTGAGAAAATCTAACTTTGTTTATGCTGTCATGTTCTGTTTTGTTCTATGTAATAAATGATAGGTTAGCTATGGTCAGAGTGCCTTGTATGTGTTTGGTTTTTATGGATGAACATCTTTAGATGCAGCAATAAGCTGGACTTTGCAGCTTAAGTTTATTTTTCTATCAACTGGGGGGTGGACTTTCATTATCCGATTGGCCATGTTCTCGGCATCTTTTCAAACGCAGTGTTTTGGAGGAAGTTAAAGAGGGCTTGCATGGGAAAGAAAATTCATCTGGACAAGTGACGATGCCTGTCGAGTTGATTGGACATACACCCTCACCAGCTCGGCCTCATGCTGCTGCTCGTTTTGCTTCAGCTGGTGATGCTGATAACTATGAATACTTTGGCTGGGGAGAGGTAGTAGGCTTTGACAGGGCAAAGTGCCCAGAGCTTCGAGCAGCAAAACTAATGCCAACATCTTTGCCTATTGTACATTTAGCGGTATGTCCGATCTTTGCACCTTCTGCTAAATTAATGCATTTAATATGTAATATATATGTTTTGCATTTTAAAAATCTATGTTTGTAGGTGTCTACAAGAAGGGAAATATGATTGGGAGAGTACTTTCAGTTCTTTCAGTTTGTTTTAATATTTATTTTTGTGAATGATGTGTGGGGTTTGTTTTTGTGCATGCTTTCTGCAATGTGACTTTTCTGTAAAGCACCTTTGGAATTGACTTTTGGCTGTTAACTGATAAGAACTTGATACTAGGAACTAAGATTCCTCCAGGTTAATTCAATTGACTTATTGTTAGTAAAGTACTTAATATACATGTTTTAGTTTTTGTACAGGATCTGAAAGTTTTCTCTTGAAAAACATGTGACATTAAAGTTTAACAAGTAGGTTGAATTGATAGGCTATGCTTTGGACAATAATCTGTTGTCTTTAGGATGTTATCTAGATAGTCTGTTTTCTAAGGATGTGTTGTAAAACAGGAGATTTTTTAGATTTTGTTCAATTGACTGTGTTTTAAAAATGTGTTTGGTTCTTTTGAAGTGCATTCTTGTCAATATATATATATTTTATTTCATAATGTTAGTTTGGTTTGAAATGAAATAATTTTTATCCATTTGCTATTTCGCCATATACACAATCTGAGATATTGGCTAAACCTGAATATTCAAACCTTCTGTTGGTTATGATAACTGGTGTACACAAATTAAATTAATTGCAGCAAATGATGTGTTTCCTGATTATACTAGTCATATGTTGGATGTTGAAACTTATGCCTGGTATAAACCATGCCCTATTGTGATGTGGCTATAGATGATAAAGTTTTCTATGCTTTGTATTAGTTTTTAAACTTGATGTTAACTTATAAGGCTCCATCATGAAGCGTTGAATATAATGAATGATATAAGTAATTCTACTTACATATACTTCTTGAATTATTTTGTTTAAAAAGTTCATTGGTGACTGTAATTGGCTGAATATATATCCTCCTTTGTTATTTGCCATCCTTTTTAGCAGTAGTTATTACATTAAAACTCGGTCTTCCTTTGAATCCAAGAATTTTCTTCAGGGTGTCAGCTGAGTACTTATTATTACCTTTTCTGGAACTCTAGATACCTTCTCATAAATGATATATTGTCTGACTTGTTGAATGGCCAGTGCCTCACATACTTGATTTCTGATTTGTTTCGTCCATTGCCCCACGGTTCAACAGCTTCAGGAACTCATCCTTAGAAATTTCCATTGTTATTGTGACCTACACAGATATTTTATGAATTCAATAAGAGTTTTCTAACAGACTTAGTAAGTACCCTTTCATGATCCTGGTATCATTCCTTATTCCTAACTCTATATATAAACCACAAAATCTTAGAATATAATACAAGCCACAATAAATTAAGTGGAGTACTCAATCCACACAAAATTTCTTGCCAATTGACCCTACCCTTATCCCCCAAATTATGAGATCGGCACAAAATAAGTTCCAAACTTCTCTGGCATAAAAAGAATCAAAAAATATGTGATTGATATTTTCAGGTTTTCTACAAACAACACGTAGGTTGAGATTGGAGGAAGATAAGGAGTAAGGTAACTTTTGCAGAATAAGTAGCATTAAAGGCAAAGCAAACAAACAAGCTTTGGTTGCAACGCATTAGACCAAAGTAACTTAAAGATTTTTGACCACTGCTGCTCCAACATTGCAAGCTTCAAGCAACTATTCAGGTGAATGATAATATCCCAGTTTTTAACTAAAGAATAATAAATTATTCTAGGTTTCACTTCATGCAGATTAGAGCCATCACACCACTTTAGCTTATCTAGAAACTCATTATTACACTGAAATTGCATAGGGAAATGTAGAGCTTTACATGCTTCCGTAGAATTGAATATGTCCTCGCATGGGTATGAGGAAGGTTGAATTCAGTACTTAAGGAGGCCCAAGATTTAATAGATTGTTGAAAAAAATATCATTAAAGGTTTTAATTCCTTTTATAGCCCACGCCTTAGCAGATCATCCTTGCAATAAGGCAAGGGGATTCCCTTTAGTAGTCAAGTTCCACCATAAAGACCTTGAAAGGCATAGCATATCCCTATTATCATTTAAATACTCACAGTCAATAATCAGTGATCTTACTTGTTTCCAAGCTTTCCATATACTTTTGAAGGCATTGGATCTAGTAGGGGCTACAAGGAATTTACCAAATAATAAGTCAAAGAAGGGTACAGGCTTCTCGGTTTTGGCCTGTTTTGGGACAGTGAATCAAATATTATTCCTCACTAGGACCTTCTAGGGTTCATTACCTTTTAATGCTTTGAGTATCCATTTTATTGCCAAAGTGATGCCATGTTTTTTTAAATCTTTTAAGCCTAGCCCTCCTCTAGGTTTATCTAGGCAGCACCAATCCCATTTGACCACATGCTTCTTTTTATTACCCTTCCCATCAGACCATAGAAACTGTTTGATCTTCTTTTGGATCTCGTTAATGTGGTAGCTACAAAACATGCACACTGAGGAGAAGTATAAGTTGTAGGAGGATAGAATTTTTTGACAAACTTGAAATCTGCTTGCCAAAGAAAGGTATTGTTTATTCCACTTAGTTTTCCATCTATTTTCCCTTTTATACACTCCTATGTTTCTTTCAAACAAACATTCATAGACATCCACACTGAGGAGTAGTATAAGTTGTAGGAGGATAGAATTTTTTGACAAACGTGAAATCTGCTTGTCAAAGAAAGGAATTCTTTATTCCACTTAGTTTTTCATCGATTTTCCCTTTTATCCACTCCCGCGTTTCTTTCAAACAAGGGTTCATAGCAAAGGGGATACCTAGGTATATGACTTGCTTGTTAGGGCCGCCCCACCAAAAGTAATACTTAGTGAACCAATTCGGGGGGTTAATTTCCCAACTTAGCATATTGGATTTCAGCGTAGATATCTTTGCACCAGAGGCCACACAAAAGAGATTTAGTTTTTGTATAAGATTATCGAAGTTCCTTTCTTCAAGTTTGACAAATAGAGCAGTATTATTGTTGGTGTAAATTATTATTCATCATGGATATTATTACACTATACTTAAGTTAACTTAGGAAATGCATTTCATAGTAGTTTGGGTATGAGACACTTGGGTGTTTGTGCCACATTGGGATAGTGTGTAGGAGAATTTCCACCTTTTATGGTGTGATCTTGTTACTACTTTATCATATCCACTTATTGTGGAGTGATAATTCCACCTTCGGTGGGTGATCCACCTCATGTGGAATATTTTATTGTTTCTCCTACCTACCACACCTATTTCCTACCTACCCTTGTTTCTTATTGAGCCACATGTCATGTTTGTCTGCTCACATATCCATATAGCTTTGCCTATATAAGCAGGCTCATCTACATTGTATGTAACAACGATTGATGATCCAGTTGATCACATTTTGCATCTTGATAGAATAGAGTTTATTCCTATCATCTATTTTGTTCTCTCTTATTTGTGCTTTCCATTGCCTCTAGATCTTGGCAAAATCTCACATGGTATCAAGAGCCATTAGAGTGTCATTGGTTTGCCAATTGAGAGAAATTTGATGCTATTTGGGGTTGTGTATTTTGGAGCTTTCTATTGCAAGTTATCATTGAAGCTTGATGGGTCAAATCTAAGGTTTCCATTGGATTGAGGAGGTCCAAGAAAGTGAGTTTTGCCTTTTGTTTCATCCAAATCGGATTTCGGAGGCCAAATCTAGAGGCATTTGAAGTTTGAAGCTGCGACATAAATTTTACAGAAATTATAATTTTGCAGGCAATTGTCAAATAGTGATATCTCACTCATTCGGACTCTTTTTTTCAAACAATTGTTTTTGTTTTGGGGTAGAATTTTGTGATCTGTACAATGGTGCAGGAGTTTTCTGATTTTCGGATATATGTTTTTCTGAAATCGTGAAATCCCGATTTTTACAACTTTGGAGGCTTCGTTTGGGCTCATATGGACTCCTTTTCAAGTGCCATTTTTTTTGAAAGTGCATAAATTTTTATCTACTTTCATAATCTGCCATTTGTTTGCAGTGATTTTGAGTAGAAATTGTACTTTCAGTATTTGGTCATTTTTTGGCCTATTTGGTACTTGTATTTTGCTTGGATCTCAGTTTAGATCACTAGCAGTATTTGTTGAAGTCTCTTATATCTCATTTTGAGAAGTTGTAAAATTGAAATCAGAAGTCTACCTTGCCTTGTTTTGCAAGTGGCCCATTGTACACGCACTAAGTATAAAGTGCGAAATCATGATTTTTGGGGGGGTTTCTTGATTGCGTAATTTGGGGGGGTGTCTTGTGTGATTGTGCATCTCTCTATCTTGTGTTTTTTCCTTTTTGCTGCTATGGGTTCTTTTAAGTTTCCTCTCTTAACTCCTCATAATTATGCTACTTGGAAAATTGATGCATGGAGTAAACTTATGGAAAAATGATTAACTCATTATATTGATGGAACTATTGTTACTCCCGCCGATCCTAAGGCTGATCCTATTGGTCACTTGGATTGGCTCACTAAAAATATCATGGCAATTGGTACCTTAAGAAAGTATGTATCAAAGGATCTCATTTTTCATATTGAGAAATGTACTCTAATCAAGGATGCTTGGCAAAAGTTTCAAGACTTGTATGGTCAAGTTGATGAGATTAGGGGATATCAAATTGATAGTGATCTCACCATGTTAGATCCGAAGAACTTTGATACTATACAAGATTATGTCACTAAGGCAAAAGAGTTGAGGGCACAACTCAAGGATTGTGGCATTGATAAAAAGGATACTCAATTGATCTTCAACTTGATGGGCAAACTTCCACAAGAATATGCAGCATTTGTTTCTAGTTTCCAAACCCATAGGATGACAATGGGTTCAAGCAACACAATGCCTACATTTGATGCTTTCGTTGAAATGTTGATGATGGAACAAACTAAGTTGATAAGCATGGGCATTCTTAAGACTTCTAAGTCTCAAGCGTTAGTGGCAAATCAAGGGAACAAAGGGAATCGAGGAAAGGACAGCTCAACAAGAAGAAATGGCAATCAAAGCCTAAGGACAAAGCACCATCTTCTCCACAACAAGG
Source organism: Cryptomeria japonica (assembly GCF_030272615.1). Classification (NCBI taxonomy): domain Eukaryota; kingdom Viridiplantae; phylum Streptophyta; class Pinopsida; order Cupressales; family Cupressaceae; genus Cryptomeria; species Cryptomeria japonica. The sequence goes on from NC_081409.1 coordinate 537,634,948, forward strand.
AGATTCATCCTCTTTCAAGATGGACAATTCACCAAAGAGGGAGAGACCTACTTGTGCCTATTGTAAAAAGTTTGGTCATGAAAAGCGTGGTTGCCATTCTAAGAAGATTGATGAGCTCACACATATCCTCAAAAAGCATAACATTGATTTGCCTAATGTCTACAAGAAGGATGATTCATCAACTTCTACTTCCTCACAATCAAAAGGAAAAGGGCAAGCATTCATGACTTCTACAAGTGGGAAAACTTACTCTTTTGGGACAAGAAAAGGAAAAGCTCTTTGTGCTACTACAAGTCATGATTCAAGGAGATTTCTAGATTCAGGGGCTTCTCATCATATGGCATCTTCGCAGTCTATGTTCTCTACATTTGAGTGTTGCACCATGCCGCAGATTTTGATGGGCAATCATACATACATGGATGTGATTGGGAAAGGATCTATTGCCATTGGAGATAACTCCTAAAATGATGTGTTGTGTGTACCCCATTTGACAAACAATCTCCTTTCCATTTATCAAATCACACATGGTGCAACTAAGAGAATTGTGGAGTTCACACCTAAGTCAGTTTTCATTAGAGACTTGGAGACTAGAGCTATCATTGCGACTGGGGTTGTTGATCATGCATCTCGATTATACTCCTTTTCAGATTTTGTTGATGATGATGATTTCACATATGATGATTCTTCACATGATGATCGCACTTCTTGTCATGGTTTAGATTTTGAGGAGAACTTTGGGTACTTGAACTTGGGGATTCTCACTTGTGACTCCGTTCTTGAGCCTTGTGTTTCATCTCCTATTGATATCACATCACCTATTGCACCTGATGATGCAGATAGTGCGACAGTTTTGCCTTCATGTGATTCAGTGCAGCAGGATATTCATTGTCTTCCAACTTCATTTTCATGGGATGATTACTTGACATACATTGCAGGTTTGTTTCTGGAATCCTACATTGCAAATTTGGGAGACACCATTGATGATATTCATCTTCTCTTTGATGAAGATGATCCTTCTTCGATTGTTGCGAGGGAACACTCTAACCCTCTTGTTCATTCTCTACTTGATCATTCTTTCGAGGTTGACATGATTGTGGATACTTATGTACAATAGTTGGAGGAGGTCTCTTTATGTTTAGAGGAGACATGTGAGTCTTTGAGACATGTTCTACATTCATCTCCACTAGATCTTGGAGTGCCTTTTTCAGTTGTGTGGGGCAGTTTACCACCTTTGGAGTGGGTATCTTTCAACATCGACATGGGGACACTTGAGCAGTTTTCAGAGATTCCATTCATCATGAGTTTTTTTCATACATCTTCCCTTCATGATTGGGGAGACTTCATGGATACACCTTTGGTTTTATTTCTTCCTAAGGGGAGGAATGTTGTTCGACATTCGTGGAGCAATTTCTTCATACATCATCGAGCTTCTATCGTTGGTGCTGATTCTACATTGAGGGGGGCTTCCTAGCTTCTCTTCTTCTCTCATATGGGGGGGACTTTTTCCTCACATGGGGTTTTGTTCCTCACATACTTCTATGAGAGTTCTCTTGTATAGCTTTTTATCTCTCTTTTGGGGGAGGGTTTTTTCCCATTGGGTTTTTCTCTCTTTCCCCACTTTGTGAGAGATTTCATTGCATTGGTTTTCATGCATTTGCATTTGTACATGGGTACCTAACATGGCCTTGTAGCTGGGACCCATCTTGCATTGCTTAGTTGCATTGTAGACTTAAGTGCATTCCCTTAAGTTGCACTTAAGGGGGGGTGTTGGTGTAAATAATTATTCATCATGGATATTATTACACTATACTTAAGTTAACTTAGGAAATGCATATCATAGTAGTTTGGGTATGAGACACTTGGGTGTTTGCGCCACATTGGGATAGTGTGTGTAGGAGAATTTCCACCTTTTATGGTGTGATCTTGTTACTACTCTATCATATCCACTTATTGTGGAGTGATAATTCCACCTTCGGTGGGTGATCCACCTCATGTGAATATTTTATTGTTTCTCCTACCTACCACACCTATTTCCTACCTACCCTTGTTTCTTATTGAGCCACATGTCATGTTTGTTTGCTCACATATCCATATAGCCTTGCCTATATAAGCAGGCTCATCTACATTGTATGTAACAATGATTGATGATCCAGTTGATCACATTTTGCATCTTGATAGAATACAGTTTATTCCTATCATCTATTTTGTTCTCTCTTATTTGTGCTTTCCATTGCCTCTAGATCTTGGCAAAATCTCACAATTATTTGCAAACTCAATCTTTAAGAGGTTATCTCCATTGGGAAGGGATAATCTTTTAATCTTAGGATTCATGGTTGAATCTCTTAAGAGGTAGTAAATAGCATCAAAAGCAGTTACAAATAAAGCAGGAGCAAGGGGACATCGCTGCCTTATTGACCTTTGCAAGATGAATTTTTCAGACAAGGAGCCATTAACATCCGCTTGGGCAACAACATCATTCATAATGTGTTTGACCATTTTACAAAAGCCCTTAGGAAATCCAAATTCTTCAAGGGTCATCAAGAGAAAAGACTGTTCCACTCTGTCACAAGCTTTTTCAAAATCAAGTAAGAGCATACCAATGTTCTGGTTGGAGACTATTGCCCTCCCAACAAGTCAGTAGATTTTCTAATATATATCTACCTTTGATAAATCCTGTTTGTGTGCTGCTAATAAAAGATGGAAAGATGTCAATCAGTGTAATGGCTAAGATTTTAGCAAGGATCTTGTAAGAGACATTAAGAAAGGTAATGGCTCTCCAATTCTTGATTAAGGAGTTATCACCCTCTCTAGGTAGCAGTTTGATTATACCTTTATTAATGCTTCTACTTAGAGATGCTTTGCTTATGGCTTCAGTATAAACCTGAAGCAAGTCTTCATAATCGTGTCTATATTCTTTTTTATAGAATTCAATTGGCAATCCATCAGGCCCAGAAGAATTGTCATTATTTAATTTCAAAATAGCACTCACAATTTCTTCCTTAGTCACCCTCTTATCCAGCTTTTCAGCCTCTTCTATATATATTTTCTTTGGAATCAAGTTTTTACCATACATTCTAGCATTGTGCCCGCGATTTATATCCTTTATCTCCATTACACAACCAATTCATTTTTGCTCTTACCTTTAAGCCTCGAGTTTTCCTAGTTTGAATAGTCAGTGAATTTTTAGTATAAACAAGCTCTTCATTTAGTTCCATATTCCTGGGTTCATTTTGTAGTTTATTCTTAGTTTTCTTATTATCTAATCCTTTTTTCTTGCCAACAGTTAGAAATATGACAGTCCAGCTTTTAACATTGCTATTCCATCTATTGTCTTTAAGCATCCATCTGTTTATTTCTCTAAGGGTAAATATTGCTTCATTGCAGTCTTCATCCCTTAGTAGGTTAGTATTAAGAAGGGATTTTTCATTTTTCCTACCATCTAGAGGCCTTTCCTTAGTTATGAGGATTCTCACATTGACAGGGTGGTGATCTGATAAGTAGCAGGGATATACTTCTACTCTACTATCATCATTGATTTGGTCAAAACTAAAGGAATCTCTATTTGCATAGAACCTATCTAGTCTACAGTAGATCCTTTTATTCCCTTTTTGGGAGTTACACCAAGATATGATATGTGCTTGTTATCTTTCGTAGATCCTTCAAGAGGATCAAAAAGTTTGAGTTTATTCTTCAGTCTAAACTAGAAGTGTTTCCCATTACCTTTCCAATCCATGTCTATACCTCCTGATTTATCATCATTGCTTTCAATCATGTTGAGTCACCTCCCACAATCCATGGAATATAATGTAAGCTAAACATCCATTTTTAAAGCTCAATCCTATCCTTGTAGTCATTTGGAGCATGGATTGAGTATAATACAAATTTCCTATTATCTCTTTCAATTATAATTCAATTGCTCTATTACATGGAGATACTCTATGTTCAGTTACAAATGGAGCCTATCTATTGGATAATAAGATTACAAATCCCCCTTTACCTTTGCCATGCTTTGTACAAAACTAGGTAGCTTCTTTCCAAATGAATCTAAGATTGGTTTCAAGAGTAAAGCCCACTGCCTTAACCTCTTGTAGATGGACAACATCTTTATTCTTCTCCATATGAAAGTATCTTCTGACCATATATTTTCTATCAGTGGACTCCAGTCTGCTTACATTCCAACTAGTGCAATTGATGATCATTAGGAACTATAGTTGGGTTCATTCTTAAGGTTCCTTAAGTTATTAAAGCATCTAGGAAGCCTGCCATTTCTATTATTTCTTTTGGAGCAGGGTTCACCATCCTCTTTACTCCTTTGCTTTCTCTTTTTCTTCTCAACTTTTATCCAATCTTCTACCAAAGGGACAAAACTTTCCTTTATTGGCCCTTCATTATTGGGCAAGTAACCTACATCACATGCTGGATCCTAATAAGAGATCTCATTTGTGCTTCTTTGCTCCTTCATGTCCAATGCTAACAGATGGTCATTATCAATTTGTCCAGTGCTAGTATTAGGCACAAAAGCAAAGTGGGGCTAGTCTCTTCCTTGGATTCTAATGTCCCCTCGAAACTATTTTTCTTTTCACTTATTCTCAACATCAAACTTCAGTAAGTCCTGACCAGGTTTTAAATTTATCAAAGCTGTCTTAGTGTGGTTAAGGGTATCAATTTGGTCTGTCATTTCCTTTTTTCAGTTGCATTCACTTGTGTTTATCTCTTAAGCACCACTGTGTTTACCATTGTCTAAGACTAAATCCTGGGCAAGGTTATTTTGACCAGGGTTAGAATTTTGCAATGACAACATAGGGGGTCTAATAACCAGTTTCTGTTCCAGATTCTTGTCTAAGACCAGCATCAGATCATTCAATGGCTGTCCAATGATTGAGTTAGGCAAGAGAATCTTAGAGATCTTTACACCCTCAACTTGCCCTATTGTTTCAACATTGATATAAGAATCAATGTCTTTGGTTCCCATTGCTTCATACTCACTTGTATTACTTCTAATTTCCACTCTTTCAGTATTGGTTTTACTAGCAACAATAATAGTGGATCCATCCACTCTAATAGGTACAATTGTTTTACCATCTCTGTTAGACAGGGATTTAAATACCTCTGTTTTTTCCTCCTCTTTATTTCCCTGTTTCCTATTTTCAATCTTAGTTTTGGCAACTATCTATTTGATTTAAGCTGGGGCTAATTCTTGTGCGTTTTTTTTTGTGAACTAGGCTAGAAGATGTCAAGTTTGCATCAACTATATTCCTATTGTTTTATGAAGTTGAATTATTTTTGGGAAGTCCATTTGAATTACTTACATTAGTGGTTTCTGTCATAGAAGACAGGTTCTCATTACTATTCTTAAAGATATTAGAGTTTGCATAATTAGATATGCAATTAGGGTTCTTATTCTTAGCCATGAGATCATTTAAGTCTCTAGCATCATTGATCTTTGCCTTAGTAGAGTGGTTTTCAATAGTATTCTTTATAGCATAAGGGTTTGATTCATTGGAGCTATGGTCTGTGTATTTTTTTTATAGCCCCTGTTGCATTTTTAACTTTGTTAATGTTCTTTCCTTGTTATTATATTTTGAGGCATCTTCAAAGTTAGTATTAATAGAATTTGTTCTATGACTGGTATCTGGTGCTTTGCTAATCGGAATCAGATATGTTTATATTATTTTTATCCTTGGTAATTTCCTTAGTGTTTTGATTGATTATATTGGCTTTAAGTTTTGGTCGCCTGCATTCCTTTTGATAATTGGGCAGTTTCTTCTCAGATGCACTTCTTTCTTTCGTAGGAAACATGCATTTAGTCCACCCAATATCTCAATGCTGCAATTTAACTTTTTGTCCCTGATATTTATTTCTATCTCCTCTGGAAAGTCTATACCAGGATTCAGTGAGACCAATAATCTTGCATCTGTGTGCAATAGCAATTGTGGCAAGACATTACAAATTTGAGGAGGAATACCCTTTTACAATGACCCATCTAGGTTAAGAGATGGCAAGGGCTTCTTCACTCGACATCTCAAACGACCATGCAATGGCCTGGAAGATGGAGGAGCCAATGCTCCAAAACTGTTTTGATTTATCCTTCTCTTGAATAGAGTAGTTCTGTGAAAAAAGTAGGAATAACCCTTTCTGTATTATTCTACAAAATGAGAAATGAAAACCTAGTTAAGCTATTCATCCATGTACTTTCTAGCAGGTCTTTTCACAATCTATCATAGCGAGAAAAATGGCAATAGTCTTTAATCTTTTTTCCTCTTTATCAATTGCATCCACCATAACAGAGTTAGGAGAGAGGACAAGTTTTCTAGGGCCAACTGAGGGGTACTTACTTTTTCCTCAGTTGGCTTGCTGCAACTTGCTCTTTCTGCCATTGCTAATGTCCTCGAACTTTGCAAAGGCCAGGGCACTGAATCCAGAACTTTCAGATACAATATCATAGATGATTTTACTTTGACATTAACACCACTTGCCATGGCCTTATTGAGAGGCTCGTCCAACAGCCCTTTGTCCCCCCCGGACCCCATTAATGGAGGGTTATGACTGGGCTTGAGCACAAACAATAAAATAAATGAACCCATGAGAGGACGACGAATGGCAAAATAGAGTGGGAAAAGATTTGACAACACAAGAAAAAAAACCTACCAAAAGAAACTAAACAAAGACCCCTCTCACTAATGAGGAATTGGACTAGGGAACAGAGGGAGGATACTTATAGGCAGGTACCCTGGTCGATCATCAATGGAGGTCAAACAATGGCCTACTCTGGGTTGCAGAGCGCCCTAGAAATTCTTGGGATTCAGTTGGGAAAAAGACGAAAGCTTTTTTGTCAAGAGAGCATTTTTGAATTAAAGAAGTATATATTATTAACTTCAGATCCCTAGAGAATAATGAAACACAACAAGATTTGCAATTCAAATGAAAATTAGGGTAGAACATGGTGAGAAACAAATGAAAAAATCTCAAATTTAAATTAAGTGTAAGGATACAATCAAATGATTATCGACCTTTATTCAAAATAGCATTGATTAAAATAAGACTAATTTGCCCAGCATTCATATTATATTTTATAAAATGAATTTGCACAAAAATAAGGGGCAAATCTCACCGGTAAAGAGCAGAATGCAGCAATAGATTATAAAAAACTTCACCCCAAATTTGACGCGGTAGTTGAGAAGCCTTCTCCGAATTGCTTTATAGGGTTTTTGCTGCGAAAGTGCATTGCATCAACTTTTCCCGATTGAAATACAGTCCCTGTCTTACAGTGGTAGTTGAACGCCAAAATTGAAAAAAGAATCTGAGTTCCCACACTGTAACAACCCACATTAAATCTTTATGGGAATTGATTAAATCATGTATTTTCTAATACATATCATAGTTTCCACATGGAAAATCCACTACCAGCCACTTCACTGTAAATCTCACATTCAATTTGGGCAGCCCTTACAAAAAACACAGCACTTTACAAAAACCCTAATTTGCACATTTACTTTACAAATAGAATTTGTCATTATTTGAGTGTTGGCGTTTCATCTATTAACTATTCGAATCACTCCAGACTGGTATTATACCTTGTCTTATTATACAACAGAAAGGCAGTAAAGGCTTTCTGTATTCTGTATTCCCAGAAGAGCTTTCTCCAACTGCATATTTAGTTTAATCCATTTATAGATATAATTACAATGCTAATACAGTTGAACGGGGTTTTGTGTTTTGACAACTAATGGAAGTCTTGTAATGGATTCTCGGACAAGCACAATTTTTTTGAACTGTAAATGTGCTTGTGTGACCTTGATTATTGTCTGCCTGTATTAGAGCACGATAGAGAATGGTTGATGTTTTTAGCTGGGTACACATTTAGCCTAAATGAGTAATGTTATATTACTTGTCTTATTATTATGATTGTATTTTATTGTTGTGCAAGTGTGAGTTTATTCCATATGTTTGTCCAGCCTTATCTCGTATTCTACGTATATGGCTATCTTCTGGACATCCAATGTACTTATATCCTTAATAGTAAATAATAAAAATAATAATATATATTATTTTTTTATTATCAGTGACAGCCAATTTATTTTAATACATGTAGTTGTAAAAGCATAGATTTAAAGAATGTCAAGATGAAACAGAGGAAGACACTGCTGTCTCTAGGAAAACTTGCTAGTATACATCAAAGCATGGATAAAAGGAAAAAATAGATGCCATTAGTTCTCTTCCACAGACCATAAATCCTGATTCCTGCCCCATTTGTATCTTGGTAATTTACTGTAGCAAACAATTCCAAACAGTAACCTTGGTTAAACTTTATCAACAATGTTTACTGCAACAAGACACTGCCAAAGTTGTCTTCTCAGCAGTGCATAGAAGAATTTATAACAACAACAGACTGATCACTCTTCTGTAGCTTCTGTTGAGAAGACCACAATTGGGTGTAAACTGTAAAAGAAAAAATTGAAGAAAACAAATTATAGTGAGAAAAATCATTTTTGTGCTTTCACTGCCGAGAAGAGAGTTACTATTGAAAGCTGTTTGGTAAAAAATTTAAAATGCATTTGGCAGAAAAACCTTTGTAATTTTCTTTACATTGGTACTGTTGGCTATTTGTTTGGTATGAAATTGTCAAATTATATGAGAATACATTGACTGGGATATTACCTATAACAATTTGAAGACTTTAAAAACTGAGATTTCCTATGGCTTTAAAAAATTGTTTCTTTAATAAAAATTTGATAAAAACTTATAATCTTAAGAATTATACATATTTATAACTAAGTTGCTGGTTTGTGTTTGAGCACTGGTTCGGATTTGAGAACCCGGTTTGCCGGTAGAGCAAAATTTTGAAAAGGGGTTTGGGTTTGTTTTGGGTTGGTTAGTACAAAAACAATGTATATATATATACATCCTAGAAGCATGAATTTAAATTAGAATGTCACATAGCATCATATAAACGAGAAAATATAGTATATACATACAATCTTCTCCTACGAAATGAAAACATGGAAAACTACATTCAGCAATATAGTCATATATTAATTGGTATTGTCTTGTAAATTAGGCCTTTTCATATTTGAAATTTTATATATATTTTCAAATTTTAGATTGCTTAGCATTTGATTTACTCTCGAATATTGAACACAATTGCTTAGGTCTTCCCATATGTGTGAAATGCTGTGCTTTTTTGTACATTTCAGATTGTTCAGCCTTTGATATAGTCCCTATGTATTTCTACCACACTACCAAACGTTCAAGCCCTTTGAATTTCTGAATTTTCTGCATGTTTGTAAATTTCAGATTGCTCAACCTTTGATATAGTCCTTATGTATGTCCAACACACTGCCAAACATTCAAGCCTTTGAATTTTTGAAATTTTTGCTTGGTTCCAAAATTTCAGATTTCTGCTTAGCAGTTTGTGTCCTGTTGCTACAACCAAGATAACCATCCACGTGGTTATTTTAATTTATCAAATTTTATATTACTAATATTGTCATTCCTCATTGCAAATTTCAGTTTTTCAGGTCAGCATTCGTTTTCTTCAAAATGTCTGTAGTCAATTTCACAATTTTTTTTTGGCAATAATATAAAATTTTGCAAAAAGATCGTAAATTTGGGTGCCCAGGTGTCTAGGCTCGCCCAGGACAAACTGGCTCGCTTGGGCACGAACCCTGGCCGGACCTGCAGGCGTACTGGACTAGCTCCCAGACCCAAACTGAACCGGACCGGTACTAGGCCCTCAGACCGGCGAACCCTGTAACATAGACTTATAATTATATTTATCCACATTGACAATGAAAGCATTTAAAATTTTGTTAATTTGTTTGTCAATTCTCATGTGAAATCTTGGTTCGAATTTAATATTATGGATCAAACTTCTATAATGCCTATGATGAAATCTTTATCAATGTTTTGATACGAATATATGAAATTTCTGTATATTTTCTAAAATTTCCTTATTTTTTAATTGTTGTTCCTTGCTGCCCCCTAAAATATGGCTAAAAATGTTCTGTTGTCCCTTGCTGCCCCCATCCTCAAAACTTTTTTTGGGGGGGGGGGAGGGGGGCATAGATTTTAAATAGTTTAAGCTGTATAGTGAAATTGTTAAACAATATCAATTATTTTAGAAGAGTTGAAATTCAAATAACATCAAAACATTCTTGACATTGGATATTGTACATTGAACAATGAATATTTCACTAACAACCATTGAAAATTAAGTGAAATAGGGCAAAACAAATACAAAGTTGTATGACCAGGAAATTAGTGTTGAAAATGCACCCTATTTTTTGTAGCTTTACGAAATATGTTCTTAAAATTGATTGTTGATATAGGGTATGCCTCCAAACATGCTCTCTAAAACAAGGAACATTCATAGGATGCCAAAAAACATACAAATTATCTTAGGAATGTTAGAATAAATGTAGAAAAAGGGTACACGAGGGAGACATCCTCATACAAACCCTTAGGGGTGTCTAGGGGACAACACTCAAAAGTATGGATATCTAGATGTGTTATAAATGGACACAATATTAACAAATAATTCAAGAATGACTAGAGAGAGATTTGAAGAAAGATATAGAATTGACTAATTGAATTGTGTTTGTTCATGTATTTTGTACATGCCATACTATCAATAGAGAATTGTGACTGTTAATCTTATAGCTATGCTTATGCTAGGCATCTATGTCTAATCTAATCTTGCCTATTCTTATCTTTTAGTTATGCCCCTTATAAATATTATCTTATAGCTATGCTTATGCTAGGCATCCATGTCTAATCTAATCTAGCCTATTCTTATCTTCTAGCTATGCCCCTTACAAATATTTAGATTTGTGTTCTATCTAATCTATCCTACTCTATGCATATTATATATAGATAGATAGATTGATGGTTACATTACTACATTGACAAAGTGGTTAAGGTTTAAAGTAATGGCTTTGTCTAGGTGCGATGGTTGATCTACCATTTGGAGGCTCTGTGAACAAGTGTGTTGAGGTGGCATGGCCATTGGAAGTGTGGATTGACATGGTGTGAATGTCCTTTTTGGTGTGTCAACCACATTTAAGGTGCGGGTTGTGTGCACCAACTTTTCTTGTTTCAATTCGTTAGGATAAGGTGATATTAACCTTGTAGTCCCAATGCATTTCTATGCCCCTCCAATATATTGGAAATGGGTGTTTGGATGCCTAAGGTGAGAGGGATAAATATTTATTTATTATTGAAGGAGTGAAAATTTGAACCGATGCTACTACTACTTTGGGTTAGAGTATAATGAAAGGCAAATAAAATGATGCAATTTGAAGTAACTTTATACTTTCCATGATTCGTTTAGTTTGTTCCAAAATGGCGATGTGGATGTTGTGTTGTTGTGTTGGGTTGCTTGTAAGGAGTCCTCAATGCGACAACGCATGCATGCAAAATTTTCATGATTGGAAATGCTTGAGGATGGCTTGGATTTATAGATTTGACATGAGTGAAATGGATAGCTAGGATTGGATCTTGGATTAGATTGTGGATATTTGATTAGCTTTCATGGAGGAATGAGGAGCTTAGACGTGGCAATTAGGGAGAGGTGCAAATGGATAAAACATAGATCGAGAGAAGTGAAGGGTTGAGATTATCTTCATTTGAGTGAAGGGCAGAGATAGAAAGCTCTCGCACATGTGAGAAGAATCATGGGGATGTGTGATTGTGACATGTGATCGATCTCACACATGTTTGAGAATCAAATGTGGATGTTGTGATTTGACAAGAGGTCTCACATATGTGTGAGAATTACACGTGAAATGGACGGTTGAGATTTTCGTGAGGGAATGGACAATGGAGAGTTAATCTTGATTTCATTTTGGATTGGGAAATGAATGGATAAGACTAGGCCAAGCAAATTAATAATTAGGATTTGGAATTATATTGATTTAAGATTTGATGAAATAAATTAAAATATTTAAATAGTTGCTAGTTAGAAAATGAATTTTAAATTAGAAGAAAAGGTGATGTGGATTTTGGACAAGGTGGCACTAATTTAGTAACTTAGCTAATTGAATAAAATTATTCATTTGATTAACTAATATTAGGGCATTAGTACAATTAATTAAATAAACTTATTTATTTGATTAACTAACATTAGGACATTAGTTTAGTGGATTAATTAAATAATTAATTTAATTAGTTAATGTTTAGTCGGTGATAACAAAAAGAGGCTAATTAATTAAATAATTTATTTAATCAATCAACATTGAAGGGATTGAGATTATTTAAAGTGTAAAGGTGAATTTTAGGTGTCTACATTTTGCCCCTCTTTGAAATGGCATTGTGAGTAGAAGTAATGGTACCTTAAAAAAAGAAAAAATATAGGTGCTTGGTGAGGTTAAGGGGGGAGGCAAGATGTCCTGGTTGGTTGAAGAAAAAATGGAATTAGTAATAGGAGGCTGATATCTAGAAGATTGGGTTGGCCATGATTGGTTCCCCCTCCATTGAGAGGTAGGTTGCCAATTCCCTTGAAACTGGTTCCCTTGACCCTGAGATGGATACCAATTCCCCTGTGGCTGCTGCCAGTGTGGAACTTGATATTACATGCATGTGGATGAGAGGTCACCCCTCAAGAGGGTAGGTAAATGAAAATGGCTCGGTTGGGAACTTGAAAAGAGATGGAAAGAAGAGAAAAAGGAGATAAAGTTGGTGGAGAATGATGGAAGGGAGGGAAGAAGGATGAATGATGTGTTGGGATATTGGTTTTGTTGGGTGAATATTTTGCCCCAGCGTATTGAAGACACAATATATGTTTCACACACCGCTATGTTGAGACAAAAGTCTCTCCTATCAGCAAGGGGAGGTTCCTTGATAGAACTTGATACTTCAACAGTTAAAACTTAAATTCTGAGGGTAAGCTTAGGGTGTATAATCCTCTTTTTTCAGAATTAACATTAATCCCTTCACTTGATACAATTCATACAATTTTCTTACAATAACTAGCCAAACTTGTATACAACAATTTACTTCAATTTATATTAACGTAAGCACAAAGTCTTACATAAACAAAGATACTTTTCCTAACTTAATAACCAAAGATATCTTGCAGCCCAAAGTCTTCAAGATAAATTATAACAACCTTGAAAAGTAACCAGTAGTAGCCCAAAGTCTCCTACACAATCATTGTATTGCAATAAAGCTCTAAATATGCAATATAACACAAAGTTTACATCCACACTTAGAAAAGCCCTTCACTTACACAACGCATTCAAATACCATCAAGTAAATTAGGAACAAATATAAGCAAATGACATAAGAACATCTACTCATAAGCTACAATTCTTGCCCAACACAAAGTTTGGAGCATAAAATTGCTTTCTTTATTCACTTGATTAATTTCAACATGAGAACACAAAGTTTCACTTTTTGGCAGAGTTTTGTTTAGCTTGCAAAAGATCCAATATTACAAATGAGGCTTCTCCTTTTATAGGGAAGGGGTTGAGAAAATGTGGGCATAGTTGACTTATTCAACTGCAGAGTCCAAAATATCCAGAAGTTGTGCATAAGATGAAAGTGCATCTACATAAAAATTTGCAGTAAAAGAAAATGCTACTACACGAGTTTAAACTAACTAGTGTCAAGAGGACACTTTATTCTTCATTTTCCTCCCTCTGGATTTACTCGGAGAAGGATCAGTCATATGCCAGAATCTGCAACATTTTCATCACGGAAATCGACATTCATCATTAGATTGCCAACTTTAGAGATTTAGAATAATTTTTGAAAGACAAAATGATCCTTAGACAACATAGGCAGAAAAATTAACATATCGGGTTTCAAAACCCCATTTGCACCTAGAGTGAGTCATATTGGCAGATTGGGTTTTAAAACCCACTTTGCTTATGTGTAGATCAAAGGTTGCAAGTCAGGTTTTAAAACCCGATTTGCATATCTACAACTCTAAAAATACATGTCGGGTTTTAAAACCCTACCTGTAGATGTGCAGAACAAATTTGACAGGGTAGGTTCTAAAACCCGACCTGTCATCCCAATGACATGTCGAGTTTTAAAACCTGCCCTGTCAATGGGGTAAGACACAGTAGCACATCGGGTTTAAAACCCGGTGTGATAGAGAACCTGCAGGTCGGTTTTTAAAACCCGACTTGCACCGTTTGCAGACAAAACTGCACTTCGGGTTTTAAAACCCGACGTGCAGGAAAACTCAAAAACAACTGCATTTCGGGTTTTAAAACCCAAATTATAGTTGAAGGATGAGACAAAGGACAAGACCCAGACATGAAAACAAAAAATGACGCAAAGCAAAGACGCAAACCAACACGACGTACGAGGTAAGTCAACCGACCTTGGAGGACGTGAGCTACGAAGCAGACAAGTTTCGTAGGGGTTGTCCCACAATTCAGGTTAGCTGAAATCAGTGACAACAACTGGCTTTGACTGGGGAACGACCTTTGATTGTTGGAACGATTGAAGGGAGTAGAATCCAGAACTCTAAGTGCCTTTATCGTCCATTGGGCTATAGAGTCAAGCAACAAAGACACATACGACAAGACTGACGCAAAGCAACCAATTGAAAACAAGACAAAAACTTGTGCAACTGCACTTATTGAAAAAGGAAACTAACCTAACCTAAACTAACTGACCATGGAAACCCCCCTAAATGAAACTATTCATAGGCTCACCAAAGGAGCTGCCTATCTTTAACAGCTTGCAATGCCTTGCATGATCATAAGGAGCCACAACCAATAGAAGCACGAACAATTGTACCATAGCTTGATGCACTGCTCCTTGAAAAAGATGAACAAATTCACTTGCCTCTTCAAATAAATCACATGTACTGCTGCTCAAAAGTGGTGTTGGTTGAAAATTTTGTACACTTGGGCAAATATACAAAATTGTGGTTTCAACCACAGCGTGTGAGTAAAACTCTCCTAATTAAGGGAAGGCTCCCCTTATCTAACTACAACTTTGAAAATAAAATAGGATGGGACAACAATCTTTCTTCTTCTTTCAAGAAAGACAATATCCTTTTCTCTTCACAGAAAAGGATAGTGATTTGATATAAACAGCAATAACCACTTTCAAAATGAAATGAGAGAAAGGATATGAAGTTTCCTGAAAGCACAAAGACTTCTGTCACTTCCTTTGGGACGGGACAGCAATATCAAGCTCAAAGACTTGATTATGTGAAGTCCTATCTACCCTTTTCTATACTAATGCTATAAAGAACAAATTATAACAGCTCAAAGACTGGGATATCTTATTCTTTTCTACTTAAAACCATGGGACGTAGTATAAGCTCAAAGACTTGCAACTATTTCTCACAAAATCTACTCCTAAATTCTCCTAAGAACAAGTGAAAGCACAAAGACTTGCAGCTTCTCTCAACAAAATATTTATTTTAATCTATATTAACCTCAACTACTTGCAGCACAAAGACTGCAAATCAGATGTGATTAAGCTCTTTAAGAAACACTTGCAAGAAAGATAATATAGAACACAAACTCAAGTATGTAGCACAAAGACTCAAAGCTTGAGCAATTTCCTTCTATTCCTTTCAATTCTTGAATTCACACATGAAAGCTCAAAGACTTCTTTGCTGTAAATTTGGCAGAGTTTTTGCTTGCTTTCCAAAAGATAAAAATTACAATAGACCCCTCAAGTATTTATAGAAGAGGAGCCTTGAGAAAAATGTGGGAGGATCCTAACTAACTTGAGAGATTCTCTCAACCACCAAGACTTATTCAATAACTAACTAAGACCTCAATAACTAACTAAGACTTATTCCAACTACAGTCCTAATTGAACACAACTTGTAGTTGCCTTACATGTAATTACAAAAGTGCAAGTAATGAGTTAACTTGCGTTTTACAAAAAGACTTTTACATGTAACTTGTCAAAAGAAAAACTACAACTAAAGATTACAAATATGGAAAAATACAACTAAGTGTTGAAAAACACTTAAGCTATAGCACGTGAAGACACGAATCCTTCAAACTTCTGGATGATCATTTGTAGTTCATTGGGATCCGGTTCATGGGTGTTCACAATAGTATCATGACATCGGAGGAGCGCAGAGCTGTTTTTATCCAGGATGGACTGGATTTCATGCAAAAAGATTTGGTGCTTCATCAATATTTGAATTGAAGCGGCCGAGAATTGTTCGCTCCTCCATTCATTATGTATCCTCATCTGTGAATTAACAAGAACTTCTTCTTCTGGAATCAGCTCTCCATCCTGACTTAGTATGTTGCAAGAGGCCTTTTCACAATGAGAGACAATATCTCGGAAAACTTCACCCCGTAATCTCATTGTATCACCAATCTCCTCAATGAGGGATTTAAGAACAAGGGCCTTATTTTCCAGAAGCTCTTCAAATTCCAAGTACATGACCCTGGAAGAGATGATGGCATGCTCCTGTAGAACGCTCAACTGTTGTTGGGGCATGGTATGCCAAATTGTCAAACTATCTTCAACACTTGCCAGATTCTTTTTGAAAGTATCAGAAGTCTGATCCAGTTTCTCTTCAACGGTTTCCAACTTAGACATCATCTGAAAAATGTCTTTCATGATTTGTGAACATAGATCATGAAGCTGATCAACCCAGGAATCCAATGCTTGTACCTTCTAAGCAACCCTTTCCACTCCACGAATTGATTCTTGGGAACCAGAAGAACCTATGGAGTTACTCCCTTCAGCAGCAGGTTTTGTGATTTTATGAACAATTGCCATAAGTTGTCGGTTTTCCTCTTCTAGTTTATCTTTCTTTGCTAGAAGTTCATCACACCGCTATACTAGTGAAGCTACAGAAAACTGAGCATCATATTTAATCACCTCATGCATTTGCTTACCCAATTCTATCCTTGTAACTTTGTAATCAGCAGCTGACATTTCTTCAAGTGGCTTATCTGCAATGGGTTCAACAATTTCAGCTACCTTCATCTTGTTGCTGTCAACAGTTACTCTAGAGATAGTCTTGACCTTTTTAGCAACCTTGGATCTGGACTGTTTTAGTTGCTGATAATCAAAGCCATCAAGTGAGATTTCTTGCTTCTTCCTCTTTGGAGTAAAAGACCTAAGCCATGGAGGTAAAGCCATCAACTCTCCTTCTGTAGCAGTTGTAGGCAAAGGAGAAGCAGTTTCTGTTTGAATAATCGTGTGGAATATTTGTTTGGATGGCGACCACGGTTTGCTCAGTAGCCAATTGGCATGAAGATTGCCTCATGAATTCTTCAAAACCAGAAGTGGAGGTATCAATTTCTGACAGTTGGACACAAGCAGGAGTATCTTCAGGAACTTCCTGCACATTCTCTTGTTGATGATCAAGAGGTGGCTCGTATGTCGAAATAGGAATGGCATTCTGAGGAGATTCATCAACAAGCAAGTTAGGAGGAGAAAGGGGCGTCTCAATGGAAACTGGAGGAATGATCTCATGAGGCGAGTCAGATGCTGGAGACTTGGGAGCATCATCAGATTGCTGCCCTTCTTCTGGATTATCTAGATCGATCACCTGAACATGAAATCGTGACTTTTCCTTTCCACAAACTGTCGCCTCCTCAGGAGGAAGCACGATTGCCCGACTAACTCGCAATTTGATCCTTGTGCTCGAAGATGATGCGCCTTCCTTGTTGTCAATCTGAATCTCAGACTTACGTCCAAGAGGCCCCGTAGAATCATTTTTCTTTTCCGATCTTGATTTTTATGAGTCTAATAGCATTACTTTTCAGCCAAGCATTGGTGTTAGCCAAGATAGGCTGAAATCGCTCAAGAATGGATATGCACTCCTTGTGTGACCATTGGATTAAAGGAAGTGGAGCTTCCTCAACCCTTCGTGAAATATGTTCAGGATCAAGTACGTGCCCATCATCAATCATCCTTTGTGGAATGTCCACCAAGTTGAAATCAACAACCTGCTCAACAGTGAGCCTGCAGTAATCCATCTTCAAAACCTCGACCTCTGTGCGGAGATCTACCCAGATATCCTCAATGCGATGCACGTGCACGAAGGATTTTTTGATCTTCTCCTTCATACCCCGGTAATTAAAATCAGTTCTGGACTTAAACCTTTTGAGCTTAATTTCTTGCATTTCGGTCTCCGTGGCCTTGGCTTTAACGGATGTGACAAGAGAATACCGGCCAATTTTTAGTGGGTTTGTTGTAGAGATCCCCATTCCAACCTTGTGTTTGGCAGACTGATGAGTATGGACAACCATGATTTGTCTTCCCAACTCGATAAGAATGATCTTATCAGTTGGGTATCTAGGAAGCATGTATGGCTGCCCACTATAGCATCCGATTCTCATATAGGTGAAGGTCGGGAACTGTAGAAACAAGCATCCATACTCACTCACCCTTTCCCATGCCTCATCTGATACCCTTTTGTTCTTCAGAGTTTTGTCAAACTGACACATGAAGTAACCGAAGAATGCATCTTGGACTCTTATGAAATGCAATCTGCTGGGTCTCAAAGGCAACTGATCATAATATTTCCATACCAGTATAAGCGAGCGATCACCCTTGGTAGAAAGACCTGGAAAATGTCTAAGTGATGCTGCCAAGTACACCAAGTATGAATTCATATAGAAAGTCATGGTGGAGGGAACTGCTGCAACTTGTTCACACAAGGCATCACTAATGACTTCTCCCCATGATATATGATGGGACTGCCTTATGAACATGATGAACTGGTACATCCAAGGCTCAAAAACATTAGAATGTTCAAGGCCCATTATCTTGCTGAGGAGGGTTATGATGTCTCCTATTTCCCATTTGAAGTCACAACGGTACAACTTAGCCACCTTGAGAAGGCGACTCGTGGCTCTTGGATCCACCTGTTGATATGTTGTTTACAATCTTTTTCCCTTTTTACATAATACTCAGTTGCACTCTCTTGGGAGATTCCCATGTAAACTGGTGCGGGAGGTATTGTGAAGACCTTCTCAATTGTGTCTGTATCAAGGCGGATTATTGCTTTGCCATCATCATTTTTAATGATTCTTGTCTCCTTGTCAAAGTGATGGGCGCAAGCGAGAACAAATTCAGGTTCTAGGGCAGCCACCGGGAAAGAAGATGTGTGATGGATATGGCTGTCCAACAGTCGCAGCATATTGCTATCTTGTGGATCCTCAACCCTTTTGACAAATTCTAACATGTCTACATGTACTATCTCTGTATCTTTGATACGATCCAAAGGAGAGGAAACTTGGGAAGGCGCAACTTCGTTTTGGTACTTGTCATATTTGTACTTCATCTTTTTTGGAATTGGAGATGACGGCAAATCTGACATTGATAGACAACCTGGAATACTGTGTTGAAGACTTAAAAGCGTTAAGGCAACATCATATTCAGCTGCAAATAACATTTTTCCTTCTTCAAATGGGAAAAACTTTGACTCTTGAACTTCACGACTTTGTGAGAGAAAGAGGGGAAATATATGGAAATGGGAGAATCTTGACTTTGACCAATTTCGGATCTTGGGGAAATTTTCGCAAGTATACAAGTTGGAAAGGGCATACATGCAATCTGATTTTTAAAACCCGAATGCAAGTACACTTGTAAATTTGCAAATGGAGAAATGGATGGAAAGTGAGAATTAGACTTGAGGAAAATGACAAAAATGGAAAGTACGGATATGGGTGACATGAATGGATAAAAATGGGAAAATCCGAGAATGTCATTTTCATGAAAATGGGAAGAACTTTTCAATATATAATCCAGTTCTTAAAACCCGATTTTGAAAGGAAGGGTATTTCACATTTTTTCAACTTGAAATTTTAACCAAAAATGGTTAAATTCTTCAACCGTAAGGGAAGAACAAAGATTTCCAGCCAACTTGTAATCGGGATTTAAAATCCCGAATACAAGTAAAGAGGGAAAATGGGGAAGAACAATGCAATCCAAAAATTGCATATCAAGGGGAAAATTTTTCTCACAAAACCATTTTTTGGGATAAGAACAACATATTTACATATTTACAACTAGAAAGGAAAATAAGAAAACAAGAAAACAAGAAAATGAAACAAGAAAAGAAAAGAAAACATACCTCATTTCAAACTGAAAATGCCTCTCCAAAAGATGCAATCAATCTTGGAATGAAGAAGACAATCCAATAAATAAAGACAATCCGCAACCCAAACCCTTGCCACGTTTTTACAAAAATGCCATTTGTATAAAAACGTGGCAGCAAATCCAAAGGAAATGGTGTGGAAAGTGGATAAATCTCCCTCTAACCATAACCCCTTAGCATGAGATGCAAAAACAACTCGGAAGATTGCTGATTCGTGGCATCCTTGAAGGAGAAAAACGTGGTTTTTGGTAAAAACGTGTTTGCATTTTTTGACACCAAGAAACCAGCAATAAATCAAATTCCCAAAACCCTAGAATGGCGTGAAAGATGTTTGAAAATGCACAAGAATAGGGAAGAACTCAAACGCCTTCTACCTCCAAAAATTTCTCCACAAAATCTTGCTTAAAATTCTCAAAAACCGTTTTTTCTTGCTGGTCAGGTTTTTTGGAACAAATAGCAAGTTCGAATTTGCATGAAACAATGAAAATCGGGTTTTTTGGAGAAAATAACAAGTTTAAAATGCACTTTTTCAACTATGAGGCAAAAATCGGGTTTTTTAAACCAAATAGCAAGTTTAAAATCTTCCAAAATGTACTTTATAGGCAAAATCGGGTTTTTGGGAGAGAATAGCAAGTTTTAAATGTCACTTTTCTCATTCCAAGGCAAAATCGGGTTTTGGAGAGAGATGTGCAAGTTTAAAATCACTTGTAAAGGGAAAATAAAATCCCTACAAGAAGTTATGATTCACTTGCACACATGTAATAGGGGTTTAAAATCCCTATTACAAGCAAAAACCATTAAAGTAGGGGTTTTAGAAAAGAATTACAAGTTTACTTGTAACTTAACCAAAAAATCCCTATTTTAACTGAAAAAGCCAAAAAGCATCAAGGGGGAAATAAAAAGCAAATTACAAGTTTTTATTTTTCAATAAAGTGCACTTGTAATTAGCTAAAATTTTCCCTACAAAGACCAAAACAATGGAAATCATTAAAACTTGCAGTTCAAGGAAAATTCTCCACTTGCAGTCAGGGAGAAAAAACCCAAAATTGAAGGAAAGACATAGCAAACGAATCCAAAATGTGACGAAATTCGAAACATAGTTTGAGGATGGACTGAGGATTAAGCCAGTCCAAGGATGAGTCAAAATTTTGCCTCGGGAAGCGTGCCATAGAGTAAAATTTTCATTTTTTCACAAAAATTTTATGTAATGGTCTTTCATTTTTTAAAACAAAAATGAGGACAACAAGTGGATCAATGAATTTCGACTGTCCTTGCTCAACCATAGATGCATCCTTTATTCCTTCCTCTATTGTACCTTCATGCTGAGAAGCAAGTGTGACTTTTGACATCTCCTTGAAAGGACAAAATCAGAACTCCTTTTGCTGATTACACTTTTATTGGCTATTTCTTCAACCACAACCTCATGCTGAATAGAATGAGTTTCCCCATGTGAGCCAAGTAAAGACATGATTGCATAGCTTGCTTCTTCATGTTGCTCACAAACTTCAGATTTGGGAGAATTGTCATCAAGAGTTGAACAAAACTCTTCTATTATGCTTGTGAAAAGGTCTTCATCAAGTTCCTTGTTAGCTTCTTCATGCACAATATGTTCAAGTTCATGACCTTGAAATATAGATACAGTCTTCTCATCTTGTTCAACTTGACTGATACCTTTATGCATGTCCATCTTTTCACATCTCATGATGTGATTGTCCTCCTTTACCAGCACCTTTGAAAAGTGGCCTTCAACCCCTTGTTGTGTATTGTCCATGGTATTTGGCATGGTCTTTTCTTTTTGTTCAACAACTTTCTGGTACTGCATAAACCAGATAAGAGAGTCGCCAACTATGTCTGCTTTCTCCTCTTGGAAGAGATTAGCGAGATCAATTTGTTTAGTTTCATAATTCCCTACTGCTGTATTTGTTGATGGTGCCTCAAGTACAAGCCTTTCTGGGGGTGAAGGAAGCTTGTCCTAATTTTCAGCTACATAACTAGGAGTAGTATTTGGATATGGCCTCCTTGGAATGTCTTTATTAGGAGAAGAGAATACACCTCATTAGCCATTAGCCAACCTCTGCATCATGGGATTTGTTCTCTTTGTAGACCATGATCCCAAAGAAGAGTTTTCTTTGAACCCCTTTGGCTCTATCTTTATCTTACCGGTGAGGATAAGATCGTCTTCAACTTCTGTGGCTAACCGTTGTGCGGCAGCTAGATTTGCAGAGCATTTCTATGCAAAAGAAAACTCACCTCTGGCAATTGTGCATTTATAAAGAAACATTTTAAGTTTCCAGCAGTAGGTTGTGAAGCAGCCGGAATGTGGTTGTGCAACTTGTTGAATTTAGCCACAAGTTCCCGCATGGGCTCTTGCGGTTCCTTCTTCATTTGAGTCAATTGCGCTAAAAGCGCATGCTCATCTTCAACGGGTTCAAACCTTGCCTCAAACCTTGTTTTGAGGGTAGCCCAATTTGTGATAGAACTATTAGGAAGATGATAGAACCAATCAGCAGCTATGCCTTGCAAGGTTTCAATGAATAACCTTACGGAAACATCTTCATGCTCAACCCTGAGAACACTACATGCAATATAAAAAGAAGCAATGTGATCATCAGGATGTTGAGAACCATCGCCCAAAAACTTAGGCAAATTATTTTTTGAGCCCCTTGGAAGTTCATGTAGAGGCGGCGTAAGGTTCAATGGACCGAATGCATTACCCCAAGGACCTTGGGCAGCCATCCTTGGTGGATTATATGGGGGAGTTACAAAATGTCTTACGGCGGGGATAACCGCAACTTGCAAACTTGATGCTTCACTTGGAACAGGAGACCTCTGTGCAGTAGGAGGAAAAGTTTTTGGTACGTTGCGAAGGAGATCTTGTTTGTGAAGGCAAGAAAGAAAAATTATGCTTCTGCAAAAACTCAAAGGTAGGATCAACAATTCCTTCCGCTCTTCGCCCACGAGTATAACTTGGGTTTGCAAGATTACTACTTTGAGAAAATCAGCAACAAAGATAGTACAATGAAAATTTTAACACTGCAACCCAAAAGAATTACATTGATTGCACGTTCGAATCCCCAACAGAGTCGCCAAAAAATTGTTGGGTGAATATTTTGTCACCAGCGTATTGAAGACAAAATATATGTTTCACGTACAGCTATGATGAGACAAAAGTCTCTCCTCTCAGCAAGGGGAGGTTTCCTATAGAACTTGATACTTCAACAATTAAAACTTAGATTCTGAGGGTAAGCTTAGGGTGTATAATCCTCTTTTTTCAGAATTAACATTAATCCCTTCACTTGATACAATTCATACAATTTTCTTACAATAACTAGCCAAACTTGTATACAACAATTTATTTCAATCTATAATAACGTAAGCACAAAGTCTTATGTAAACAAAGATACTTTTCCTAACTTAATAACTAAAGATATCTTGCAGCCCAAGTCTTCAAAATAAATTATAACAACCTTGAAAAGTAACCAGCAGTAGCCCAAAGTCTCCTACACAATCATTGTATTACAATAAAGCTCTAAATATGCAATATAACACAAAGTTTACATCCACACTTAGAAAACCCTTCACTTACACAACGCATTCAAATACCAACAAGTAAATTAGGAACAAATATAAGCAAATGACATAAAACATCTACTTATAAGCTACATTCCTTGCCCAACACAAAGTTTGGAGCATAAAATTGCTTTCTTTATTCACTTGATTAATTTCAACATAAGAGAACACAAAGTTTCACTTGAGACAAAATTTTGGCAAAGTTTTGTTTAGCTTGCAAAAGATCTAATATTACAAATGAGGCTCCTTTTATAGGGAAGGAGTTGAGAAAAATGTGGGCATGGTTGACTTATTCAACTGTAGAGTCCAAAATATCCAGAAGTTGTGCATAAGATGAAAGTGCATCTACATAAAAATTTGCAGTAAAAGAAAATGCTACATGAGTGTAAACTAACTAGTGTCAAGAGGACACTTTATTCTTCATTTTTCTCCCTTCGGATTTACTCGGAGAAGGATCAGTCATCTGCCAAATCTGCAACATTTTCATCCCGAAAATTGAAATTCATCATTAGATCGCCAGCTTTAGAGACTTAGAATAATGTTTGAAAGACAAAATGACCCTTAGACAACACAGGCAGAAAAATTAACAGATCAGGTTTTAAAACCCTATCTGCACCTAGAGTGAGTCATACTGGCATATTAGGTTTTAAAACCTGCTCTGCTTATGTGTAGATCAAAGGTTGCAGGTCTGGTTTTAAAATCCGATTTGCTTATCTACAACTTTAAAGATACAGGTCAGGTTTTAAAACCTTACCTGCAGATGTGTAGAACAAAACTGACACGGCAGATTTTAGAACCCGACCGGTCATCCCAGTGACATGTCGAGTTTTAAAACCTGACAGGTCGGGTTTTAAAACCCGCCCTGTCAATGGGGTAAGACATAGTTGCACATCGCGTTTTAAAATCCAATGTGATAGAGAACCAAAATCCATCTTGCACCATTTGCAGACAAAACTGCACTTTGGGTTTTAAAACCCGACGTGCAAGAAAAGTCAAAAAACAACTGCATTTCGGGTTTTAAAACCTGAAGTGCAGTTGAAGGATGAGACAAAGGACAAGACCAAGACATGAAAATAGAAAATGACGCAAAGCAAAGATGCAAACCAACACGACTTACGAGGTAAGTCAACTGACCTTGGAGGATGTGGGTTACAAAGCGGACAAGTTTCGTAGGGATTGTCCCACGATTCAGGTTAGCTGAAATCAGTGACAACAGGTTTGTAAGAAGATTTTTGAATTTTATTGTTTGATAGTTGTTCTGGTTTTGATTGATTGATAGTTGGTTTGGATACCTTGGCACTTGGAAAAAGCTTGATATGGTATGTGAATGTTGTTGATTGGAGGTATATGCAGGGAATCTTGTTGAGCAACTTCTTTGCTATAGCATAAAACAAAGATCAAGGTGACATGATTATAATGCATGAAAGGATAGACTTAAAAATAAAGAAAAGTGAATGAAAGATAAAAAGCAAATCATGATGTAAACATGTCAAGAAAAAGAAAAATAAACATGAAAAAGAAATCTCAATAAAATGTCCTTAAGACAAGACATGGTATAATGGACCATGGTGGCCTTGGTAAAGTTTATAGATGGGATGACATAGATGAAGATATAAAGACTCAGTGCCACCAAGACAAATAAAAAGTCTAAGGAGTCATGTTGTAGAGGAGTGTTCAATCATAATGCCAAGGGTGCCAAAGGGAGTGTTCTGAGATTTTTTTGCCAAAGCGTTGATGGATTTACTACCCCCAATCTAGAGTTGTAGCTAAAAGGGAAGGTGCAGGTGGAATGAGATGGATGGGTGGATAAAAATAGATGAAAATAGGATACATCTTGCTTCTAGTTGTATAGAGTGCGCATAGATAATAGGTACCTAGCTATTCATGTATGATGCTTGTGAGTAGGTTTTCATCATGGTGCTTGCCCAAGGCACCATAGGAATGGTTTATAACCATAGAGTGATTTTTCTCTCTACTTATAGTTATTTTTAATTATTTGTTTATTTCTGGTCAAGTATGGAAGCGATTGAGATGCACAAAGGTGTAGCCAACTTGTTTGCTCTTGATCCATATTTTGCCACAATCACAAAATGACCAAACCAATTAGGTTTGAATTTGAATTTCTTTTCTCTTTTCTAAGTGGTGTTTTTTAAATTTTTCTTGGAGGATAAGATCATCAACTTGGAATTCTCTAGCTTTGATACATTGATTGTAGCTTTGACGAAGGTGATTTTGATATACCTTGAGATGGTTGAGTGCATAGAGCCTATGTTTTATCGATGTTCTTGTCATCAGCTATTAGATTTTGCAAAGATCTTTGTAACATTGGAGATAATTGGTGTTGTTGACAATCTTTTTAAGGATGATAAGAGTTTTGTTAGATGACTCATCTTGGCCATTAGCTTCTAAGTAGTTTGGAGTGAACCATTCATGTTTGATGTAGATTTTTTCACATAGGGTTCAGACTTTCGGAATTTTGGAAAGATTTTCCATTGTCAGTGATAATGGAGGAGGGAATATTGTACCAGAAAATGATGTGGTTGAGGATAAATTTCGATATTTTCTTGCTACTCATGTAAGTGAGTGGAATTGCTTCAACCTACTTTGTGAAGTTGGTGGTGATAATGTGCTTGTGGCTATTGGACGAATTGGGATTGATTCTACCAATGAGGCAAAGGCCCATAGTGGAGAAGGGCCAAGGAGTAGTGGTAGGTTGTAGGGCTCGAGATGGAGTGTGAATCAAATCTTTGTGCTTTTGGCAAGTTAGACATTTATTCACATATTGGAAAGTTGGTTATTCTAAAGTGGGCCAATAATATCATATGAGAAGGAACTTCTTGGCTGGGATAAGATTGTTAGTATGGACAATAGATATTGTTAATAACCTCTTTAATTGGTAGGGTTGCCTCATTTTTTTCAAGACATAACAACGAGGTATTGTTACAAGCCCTACGACAAAGGTTGTTGCTAAGGATGGTGAAATATGAGGCATGCTAGATGAATGATTTTTGCTGGTTAGATGTGACATTAGGTGGAAGGGTTTGATGGGTGAGGCGATTGTTAATACAAGGGTGAACTTCAATAGAAGATGCGAATTGCAAGACATATGTGAAGCCAAAGACAATTTCCAGATCTGTTCATCTGAAGGTCATCTTGCTATTACATGCAAAGCAGATTCAAGAGGTGTATTGCTGTGTGAAAGGCTTAGACAAATTGGTGTGCCACATCAAAGCTACCAGCTAAGTAATGTACTGTTACAATTGGATATAATTCATAGTCAGATCTGAGGATCTTTTGGCTGGGTCTTTCCTCCTAGGGGGTTTTTCCTCCTAGGAGGTTTTCCTAGGGTATTTGTGTGTCGTGTTCATTTTGCTCAATTTATGTTTATGTCTAAGTCTGAAAGTAATTAAACCAAACAACAAATATATTGATTTAGTAATTAACTTCAGTGTTTTTGAGTATAGTTAAAATTTGAAAGTCTAAAATCAACATGGTATCAGAGCTATAGGTTAGATCAACCTTCAGATTTCAGTATTCTTTTATTTGTAGAGTGTTGTTTCATTTTCTGTCAGGTCAATGGGGCTGAAAGTTGAAGATAGGCTCGATGGAAACCTCAACTTTGCTGCATGGAAGGTCCGCATCTGTATTGCCCTAGAAGAAGAAGAACTTCTTCAATTCATAGATTAAGAAAAGCTCGCTGAACCTACAGATGCAGCTGAGCTAAAACAATTCAAAAGGAATGCTGTCAAAGCCAAAAAACTCATTATTGATTCAGTCAAAGATCACCTAGTCACCTCTATTTCCTCATTCACTACAGCAAGGGAAATATTCAGTCATCTTCAAGGTACTCATGAAATCAACAATCTCAGTAGAGCAAATACCTTTAATGTAGCAATTACTTAATATCAAGATGTCAAAGGAAGAATCTGCTATGTCTTATTTCATGAGGATTTCAGAACTAAAGAATCAACTAGGTACAATTGGACATAACATGGAAGACAAAGATATTGTCATGATTACTCTAAATGGTCTACTAGACTCATGAGACTCTTTCATTCAAACCATAAGTGGAAGAACTGAATTACCTACTTTTGATCGTCTTAAGAATGATTGCATTCATGAAGAGTCTCGTCTTATCACAAGAGGAAAACTCAAAAGTCTTCAAGTGAATGATCAACATTTACTTGCAGCCCAATGCAAGAAAGGTGGCCATTGGAAGAAGAATAATCCTAAGAGGAATAGAGATTTCAGATTATCAAATGCTTAGAATTCTTGGAAGAAGCTAAGGGATCTCTCTCGTGTTTGACGCTTTAGATGTGACAAATTTGATCACAATGCTAAAGAATGTTAGAATGAACCTCCGCAAAGAGAAGCCAACCTAAATGAAGTCTCAGATCAAAATGAAGATTTCTTAATCATTTCTGCCCTATCAAGCAACATTCCCACAGACTGTAATACATGGTTGATTGACAGTGGTGCTTCCAGACACATCACAGGCTATCGTGAGCATCTTTCAGACTTAGTAGAGAAAGACACCAGTCTACATGTAGTAATTGGTGATGATGCTAAATATTCGGTAAGAGGTTCTAGCACTACTTCTCTGAATTTAGATTCTGGTATTACTCTTCACCTTAGTCACATCTTATTTGTCCCTGGAATTAAAAGAAATTTAATTTCCATTTCTGCTCTAGTATTACTCTTCACCTTAGTGACATGTTATTTGCCCCTGTGACATCTTATTTTCTGAGGGTAAAGTCCTTGCTTGGCCTAAGAAGGCTAGTTTTAAATCTGCTCGTGTAATTGAAAATAGATATGATAGTTTATATAAGCTCTCTGCTAACCCTGTTCAAGCCCTCATTAATGAAGCTCCCGAATCCTGTGAGCTATGGCATAGAAGACTTGGACACTTACACTTTCAAGCACTTCCCTCCCTTGGAAAGATAGTCAAAGGTTTGCCTAAACTCAGTCAAATTCATGATGATACATGCAAAGGTTGTGCTATAGGTGAAAATGTTAAAAGTCCTTTTCATAAAAGTGAAAGTAGAGCTAAAGATAAACTAGAACTTGTTCACTCTGATTTATGTGGTCCTATGTCTGTAGCATCTCCTAGTGGATTTCTTTATTATGTAATCTTCATAGATGATTTCTCTAGGAAAACTTGGATCTACTTCTTGAATTTTAAAGAATCCGATGAAGTCTTAAGTAGATTTAAAGAGTTTAAGGCATTGGCTAAAAACATCTCTGGTAAAAGAATTAAATGTTTAAGATTTGACAATGGAGGTGAGTATACCTTTGGTAGCTTTCATGATTTTTGTGTTGAGACAGGAATTAAGAGGGAGTTCTTTGTTCCATACAATCCTCAGCAAAATGGAGTTGCTGAAAGGAAGAATAGAACAATTGTTGAGGTTGCAAAGGCTATGATTCATGATCAAGATTTGCAGACTTTTCTATGGGCCGAGGCTTCTAGAACAACAGTATATATTCATAATAGATGCCCTCATCATGTTCTAAAGAATATGACTCCTGAAGAAGCCTTCACAAGATCCAAACCTGATATCAGTCACTTAAGAATTTTTGGAAGTCCTGTATATGTCCATGTGCCCAAGGAAAAGCGAACCAAGTTGGAGCCTTCCGGGAAGAAAGGAATGCTAGTTGGATACAGTGAATCCTCCAAGGCCTTCAGGATCTACATTCCAGGACAAAGCTATGTTGAGGTAAGTAGGGATGTTACTTTTGAAGAAGATATTGCCTTTAGGAAATCAAAAGGTTCTTTTGTTATTGATGAAGTTAATGACAATCAAAATATGAATGTTGATACTAACCCTGAGATTCAGAGGGAGTCTGTTGAGTCTCCACCTCAAGAAGAGCATAATGATCCACCTGGGCCTATGGATCCCACTGATATACCTAGTGACATTGTTGTTAGCAAAAAGAGGCCACTTTGGGTGAGAAACACCATTCAAGAAGCTGAAAGATTTGCAGCTCCCAGTGGCACTTTCAGAGAAAGTAAGAGACTTGAAGTATTCTCCAATTATGTTGCATTAATGAGCAATCTCATTGAGTTTGAGCCACGTAATGTTGAAGAAGCCTTGAGTCAACATGCCTGGAAGTTAGCTATGGATGAAGAATATCAGTCGATCATCAAGAATGATGTTTGGGACATCGTGCCTAGACCCAAAGGTAAGTCTGTTGTCTCTCCTAAGTGGTTATTTAAAATTAAACATAATGCTGATGGTAGTATTGAGAAATATAAAACTAGATTTGTAGCTCGTGGTTTTTCTCAAAAGGAAGGCATAGATTATGAAGAAACGTTTCTTCCTGTTGCTAGATATACTTCTATTAGGACTATAATAGCCATTGCTGCAGCTAAAGGTTGGAAGCTACATCAAATGGATGTTAAGAGTGCCTTCCTTAATGGTGTCATTGAGGAAGAAGTCTATATTGAACAACCTGAGGGTTATGAGATTCATGATAGAGAAACTCATGTTTGTAGATTGAAGAAAGCTCTATATGGCCTCAAACAGGTCCCTCGTGCTTGGTATGAAAGAATTGATAAGTACTTGTTAAGTTTACGGTTTTGTAAGAATGATGCTGACTTTAACATTTACTTTAAGGTATTTAATGATGAAATGCTAATTTTGGTTCTATATGTGGATGATTTATTTCTTACTGGTAAAGATGAGCTTATTATTAGATGTAAGAAAGAATTAGCTTCAGAATTTGAAATGAAGGATTTAGGTCTAATGCATTATTTTCTAGGTCTAGAAGTATGGCAAAGATCTAACGAAATTTTTTCGAGTCAAGGAAAGTATACTATTGATATTTTGAAAAGATTTAGAATGATGGATTGTAAACCTATGTCTACTCCTATGGAATCTAACTTAAAGAAGTTGAGTGTTTTTGCAACTAACTCTGATTTTGCAGATCCATCGGAATACAGGCAGTTGATTGGATCATTGATGTATCTAGTTAACACTAGACCAGATATATGCTATGCAGTGAATGCCCTCAGGCAGTTCATGAGCATGCCTAAGCATTTTCATCTTGTTGCACCCAAGCACATTCTGAGATACTTGCAAGGTACAGTTGGTTATGGGCTGAAGTATCCACTCAAGACTCCAATAACCTTGGAAGGTTACTCAGATGCAGATTGGGCAGGAAGTGTCAAGGACAGGAAAAACACCTCAAGTATTTGTTTTAACTTAGGATCCGCAGTGATCTCTTGGGCTTGCAGAAAACAATCGTCAGTTGCACTAAGTACTGTTGAAGCTGAGTATATTGCAGCAAGTGTTGCTTCTAGAGAAGCAGTGTGGCTTCGTAAGCTTCTTGCTGGGTTGTTTGGACAACCTTGGGAACCTACAGTTATTCATTGTGATAATCAGAGTTGTATCAAGATGTCTGTCAATCCAGTGTTTCATGATAGGTCAAAACATGTGGAAACTCATTATCACTTCATTCGAGATATGGTGCAAAGAGGCGCCATTCAACTGAAGTATGTCAGCACTGATGAACAGGTTGCAGACATTCTAACCAAGCCTCTATCCAGAGTGAAGTTTGTGCACTTCAGAGATAGACTTGGTATTATGGATAATGAAACCTTGGTTGAGAGGGAGTCTCAACCTCAGTGATGCATTGTGTTGCATCAACCACCTTTTGCGGGCAATGTAAGGTGGTAGTGTTATCTTCTCAGGGAGAAGAGTAATTTTTACCATCCTCTGCGGGCAATGTAAGATGGTAGAAAAAATCCTCTCCACCCTCTGCGGGCAATTTAAGGTGGATCCATTCTTTGCTTGTGTGCAAGATGGAAGATTATGAAGTTTTGACTATGTAATTATTTCCTCCCTAAGTTAAGAGGGAGTGTTGTTTTTATTGGAACTTAGATTCGAAAACAAAGCACATTTGTGTTGGGTTCTAATTGCTGATAGGCAACATTAGAACCCAACTAAAGAGGCCGGGCCCATGTTGCCTTTACTTAGCGTGTAGCACCAAATTAAATGGGGCCTATGCATTGTAACGTGTGTGGTTGTTATTTAAAATATGGTGCCAATACTCCTCTCAGCCGACTCAACCTTGGAGTCTATCCTCATATATATTGAGCACCATTTGATGCATTCAAAAGACAATTACATTACATGCGATAATTATTCTGCAAGTGTGAAAATCAGAAAGAAAGAATTCTAAATGCGAAGTGAAGGAAGTGTGCATTGAGACGATTGTTAATACAAGGGTGAACTTCAATAGAAGATGTGAATTGCAAGACATATGTGAAGCCAAAGACAATTTCCAGATCTGTTCATCTAAAGGTCATCTTGCTGTTACATGCAAAACAAATTCAAGAGCTGTATTGCTGCGTGACAGGCTTAGACAAATTGGTGTGCCACATCAAAGCTACCAGCTAAGTAATGTACTGTTACAATTGGATATAATTCATAGTCAGATTTGTGGATCTTTTGGCTGGGTTTTTCCTCCTAGGAGGTTTTTCCAGGGTTTTTGTGTGTCGTGTTCATTTTGCTCAATTTATGTTTATGTCTAAGTCTGAAAGTAATTAAACTAAACAGCAAATATATTGATTTAGTAATTAACTTCAGTTTTTCTGAGTATAGTTTAAATCTGAAAGGCTAAAATCAACACCTTGAACCACGATTGGTGAAGGAATTGTCAATAAAGCTTCCATTTTGGTGATTTTGTAAGAGTGAGGATAGACTCACTAGGAGAGTTTAGGGTAAGAGGGTGAGTATCTCCCAATGGCACATCTGCCTTTTGATCTGCAATTATCTCTCTATTAAATGCTTTTGCAGCCACATACTCAATATCAAATTCAGTAAGGAGCATGACCCATTTAACCATTTGCCTTATCAAAGCACTTTTTGAGAGGTATTGCAACTGGCTGATCTTGGCTATGATCTTTTTTTATGTTGAGCATGTAGTTTTGTTTCTTTTGAGAAGCAAATACCATGGCTAGACAAGCCTTTTCCATGGGTGTATTGTTAGCTTCACATCTAAATTATGTTCTATTGAGATAATATATAGCTCTTTCATGATCTTGATTATCATGTTGTCCAAGTAGGGCAGCCAAAGAATGTTGAGTAGTTGAGATATACAACAATAGTGGCTTGTTAGAATCAGGTGCCATAAGGATTTGTGGATTAGCAAGGTTTTGTATGATTTGATCAAAAGCTTGTTAGCATGCTTGATCCCAATGAAAAGTTGTTTTTTTTCCTCAAGAGATGAGTATATGGCTGAAATTTATTTGTGAGTTGAGCAATGAATCTTTTGATGGCCTGTAGTTTTCTCTTTAGGCTACAAATTTGTTGAAGATAGTGGGGTTGAGGCATTTTGATGATAGCTTTAACTTTTTTGGGGTCTACCTCTATGCCTCATCTAGGAACAATGTAACCAAGTAATTTGCTTTTAGTTTCTTCGAACACACATTTCCTTGGATTGAGATGGACCCCATATTCCTTGAGACAGTGTAGAATCCACCATAAAAAATTACAATGGTCAACTCTAGTTTTGGCTTTGCCTAATTCATCTATATAGTCTTCAACATCATCGTGGAGCATGTCATGGAAAATGATTCTCATGGCTCTCTGATAGGTAGCTCATGTGTTTTTAAACCAAAAAGTATGGCTTGATAGAAGAATGTGCCCCATGGTGTTTTTGAATAAGGGAAAACAGGTTTTGAAGGGCCCTTGAAACCCTTTACAACAATCTTTTACATCAGATTATAAAATAGATATAGCATTGAAAGCCCAACAAGATAGAACAACCAAGATAGAACAACCGAGATAGAACAGGAACTACTCCAAAAGACAGGAGGCAACCCATACAAAGAATGGGCCAGTAAAACCAGCCCAAACAACCAACTACAAGGACCCTCAAGATTTGCAATTGGCCTTATGGGAATGAAGAGTCATATCGAAAGAAGGCTTGGATGTCTTTGCATGCTTCCCCTTTACAGTAATCCATCCTTCTTCAACTTTAGTTGCCGCGACAACTTTAAAAGACAGGAGGCAACCCATACAAAGAATGGGCCAGTAAAACCAGCCCAAACAACCAACTACAAGGACCCTGAAGATTTGCAATTGGCCTTATGGGAATGAAGAGTCATATCGAAAGAAGGCTTGGACGTCTTTGCATGCTTCCCCTTTACAATAGTCCATCCTTCTTCAACTTTAGCTGCCGCGACAATCCAATCCGAAGGGCCCAACACCGATCTTTTCGGACTGGAAAAAAGATTGTCAGCAGAGGGAGCGACAACCGTCGTGGGCACAAAATCACAACCAGCAGATGGGGCAGAAGTTGTGCCAACACACTGTGAAGCAATCGGCAGGGTAGGAGACAACGAACTATTTTCAGTAGAAGAGACAACAACAACCTATTTAATAACATCTTTAATCATAGGAACTTCCGTAGTGGCGTCCGAAGAATTCATTGCCAATAAAGAATCCAAACCAGCCAAAGTAGAAACCCCAGCACCCAATGACTCTTTAAAAGTCTCCGAAGATTTCTTAACCGTGTAATGTTGGAAAGAAGCCCTCGACCACCATGAGGCAACATGTTTTTTCTTCTCAAGCCCACAATTCCCAGCCGCATGACCAGTTTTAAAGCATCTATGACACCTGAACGAAATATCTTTGTAATCCAGAGATTGGACCTAGCTGCCAAGAGAGGAATTAATGGCAATCTCCATTGGCAATCCCTTAGAAATGTCTTGCTCAACCAGGATGCGAGCAAAAGTAGTATGGTAAAGCTCAAAGGAATCATTATCCACCATAATGAAGCTCCCAATAGCATCACCAATCTCCTCAAAGAGAGAATCAGCCCACAAGTGGAGGGGAAGGTAAGGAAGCCTAACCCAGACCGGGATTTTGTTGAACTTCTAAGAAAGGGGGTTAAAATCAGTGTGCCAAGGTTTGGCCAAAAGCGGCATTTTATCTCTCTCATAGAAAAAGCTTTCGCATAGGATTTTTCTACTATCCTTAGCATTCTCAAATTTAGCAACAAAGAAACCTTTAGCCATAGGGAAATTGTGAACAATACCCGAAATGAGAGGATACCAGTGCTGGGAGATCCATTTGTGCAACTCCGGGAGGCTGGGCCAGATTCCCTTAAATCTACAGATAATGCTATGCTCCGTAAAAATCTTGACATTGTTCTCTATCTCCCGTTTAGATGCCTCGTTCACATTGACGGAGGCGGCACAGGAAACAGGGATAAACCCTAAACCATTCCCTCTGCGAAAAGAAGGATCCCTCGAAGCCCGAACAAAGTTTGGGCGTGATCCACCAGTGGCCACCGAAGCCCAAGATGGGCCATCGCGCACAGGGTCGGTTGTAGCTCGATCCGATCCGATCCGACAGGGAGAGCAGCATCAGGCGGCGGGAGTTGCAGGTTCAGGCGGGAGTTGGAGGCCATGGCAGTGGGCGGGATATATGACTGATTTTGTGTTATGAAAGCCATTTTGTGTTAATCCTTAGGTATTGTATTGATTTTATTATATCTAGAAAATTTGTCCATGAGGGAACCATCTCATGTCTTGTTGTGGAATCAATGATGAGGTTGAAATTGCACAAAGAAAAGCCATCTTTTGCAAAATCTTTGTTGATGTGGCAAAAGTCAATGTATATGTGGGATCCCTTTGGTCTTTTTGTTGACAGGGACAATATTAGAGGTGCACTCAGAGTAGTCGATAGGCATACCTCCAAGAGTTTCTGCAATTCTTCCTTGATAAGAAAAGCTGCCACAGGGTGCATTTTGTGCATAGATTTTGTTGCATAGGTTTGGCATTCGATTGCACAAGGTTATGCAGAATGAGTGAAGGATCAAGCATTGCAATGTATGTTTGGAACCAAGGAAATACATTAGATTTTTTTTTTGTATGGTAATATGTGATTTCTTCTCCTTAGAATCCATGGTAGCTGTGATTTAAGTGATCTTTGGATCATCAGTAGTTCCCAAGTTGATGTCAACAACATCCTCTATGAACAATATTGAACAATCCTATAATGGCACAGGTGCTAGAGGGAGGTGGAACTTTTCATCCATATAGATATTTTCTTGTGTTACCCCTAGGAATGGGGAGGAATTCTTCAAAATAGTATTCTTGAATTTTTTGGAATATTTAGATGCTTTTGATGGGGTTAATTCTTCCTCTTCTCAAAAGTATTCCAACATTTGAATTTTTATTTTAAATCCATTCTTGCGATCTTGTGGTGGGATATGATCTTGAAGCCCCAACAATTCAGATAATGCTTTGTTTCAAAAATTGTCTAATGGTATGATATCTTGTTGATCCCAATTGATGAGTTTTGGATAGTGAAGGTTGAGGTCAATGTTGAGGATGGTAGTATCATGGAAGAGGTTAGTGGCACTAGGTCCTTGTAGGGGTCATATATGGTATTTGTTTGAATGTTTTGTGCATCAAATAGGCCATCCCTAATGGTCTTGGAGGTAACATTAGGATTGGTGAGTTGCTCATCCCATGGTACATATCCTTGTCCCATGTTCTTGGATGTATTGTGGCTTGAATAGGCTCGAGGATTGCTTGATCATGTAGCCCAAGGCCCTCGTCTTGATAGCTCATTTGTTTGCACATTTTTAGGGCTATGGTATATTCATTGTTTTGGTAGCATGCTACAAACTCTTCTTCATGATGAAATGAAGAATTATTAGAATTTTTAATGTGTTCATCTACTAAGAGACTAGCTTGTACAAAAGTGGTAGAACCGTATTGGACTTTGTTGCACACTATGATGTGTTTTTGGCTTGGCCGACCATAGGATTGTGGAGATAAAGGGGGCTTGCCAACATGAAAAGCTTGTTGTAGTTTATGCATTCCACAACTTGTGTTGATGATATTGACATTGGATTTATGGGGTGGATGACTGAATGATGATGGGAGATTAGTTGGGTCAATGCAAGTTGAGGATTGTTTATTGGGGGTTGTTGTGACAATTTTGGTGCTAAGGCAAAGATGGGCTTTTGATATTGCATTTCCAACATTTTGCAACATTGGAAGGCATGGGGGTTGGTAGGAATAGTAACCTCATTGCCTTTGTGAAAGAATTTAAGGCATTGGTTGAAGGAGGAGGGGACGACTTGCATGGTGTTGATCCAGGGATGTTCAATGAGAATGTTGGATGGAAGGTCAAGATCAATGGTATGACATAGGGTTGTTTGTGTGACTAGCTCAACCTCAACTGGTAATGTTATGGGTCCTTTAAAAATAGCACTTGAAAAAATACTTACAAAAAGATGGATAAGAATTACAGTTTTGAATTTTCAAATGAAACTTTAGCAAATTAGTAAAATAGCAAAATTGCAAATACTAAATACTAAAATACTTGAATACTACTAAAATTTGACAATGAAAATGTCAAATTGGAGATTTATATTATATCCAAGATATCATAAAGATGATTACAATGAGTACAATGATATCAAAATAACAAAATGTAGTGAAGGGAGACCTCTCCCCAAATTCCTCATCATCGAAACTATTGGACTCCACATGGTCAAGCTTCGCCAAACTAATACCAACCACCCCTGTCTTTGTAATTGTAGCATACTCATCAACTTGTGTTGGCTCCTTTGGGTCTACATCCCATCGTGTTGTTGGACTCTCTTTGTACAACAAGTGTTTTGCGGTTAATGAGATGCAAAACACTATGTACAACCACAAGCTTCTTTGCTCTCCTAGAGGTAATTCTATATCTCTTAAGAGTATGTATGAAGCTATAAGTAGACTAGTTCGTCTCACCAACTAAAGAACTAGAAACTTGATATAGCAATCAAATTGCTAGAGTAGCAGTTAACGAATTTGGTCCATGGCAATTTGACCACAAAATTGGGTCCTTTGTGCCATAGTTACCATATTCATCTTGGCTTCCTTAGAATAACCCCTAAGAGTGGCAAATTTGGTCCACTCAATGCGAATCATGTTGGCCTCTATAGGATCATACATCTTCTTAATGGTCCTAAAGAACTGGCCTTCACCTCAACATCTGGTATTGGTGTAACTTTACTAGGCGTATGCTTGTACCACTTAGGATTCAATGCATAGGCAATCGCGTGAAGGGAGTGTTGAGATTCTCCCATCTTTGATGAATGATTGGCTGAATGTGCTCATTGTAGAATGCTAATGTGGGGTCCTCTCGCACGACAACCCTAATTTGGTCAAGCATAGAACCAATGTAGTCATACACCACTCCAAGGTTAGGTGCATCGACATCCCTCTATCTGATGACTTGGACAATTGGAGTAATGATGGAGGCTAAATATTTTGCATCACTCCAAAAAATTTCACTCTTCATTTTATCCTTCACCCTCCTCTCCTGCTCTATGTTGGACTTGGCCCATTGATTCCATTTTATTGTCTTAACTATGAATTTCATTGACTTTTGCAACTCAATTATTCTCTCTAAGAGAATGAAATAGGATGCATATCTGGTCTCAATAGGTTTCAAGAACTCCTTAGAGAAGCTCCTGAAGAGTGCATGTGAAGTGCGGTGGTTGCAGATAAATATTTGCACGTCACTAGCATCATTGACCACTGCTTTGATCCACCCAATCTTCCCCATGTCCTTAAGGGCTTTATTCATAGCATGCACACAACAAGGAGTCCACCAAATAGTTTGTAAGCTGCCTCAACTAATTTCCTTGTAACTTTGAACACATGGGCCGCATCTATCACTACTTGGACCACATTTTCTAGCCCAACCTCCTCAATAACATCCTTAAGGATTTGAAATTGAAAATCAACATCTTTGTAATGCCTTGAACAATCAACTGCCTTAAAAAAAGGGCCCTCTTTACATGTAACCATGATATTGATGATTGAATGATGTGTAATGTCCGTCCACTTATCTATGACTATACTGCATCCACACTTCACCCAACATATCTCCATATTCTTCATCAACACATTTATCTTGGAATAGTTCTTATCCAAGATCGTAGTCCGCAATTTTGTCTATCTAAGTGGCACATATGATGTTCCTCACCTTGCTACCATCAACATTATCTCCTTATAATAAGGAGATCAAGCTACATGAAATGGAATGCCATTGGCAAAGAAGAATTTGCCAATGGCATCATCTATATTGTCCTTCAGCTGCACATTTAATAAATCAACTATGGGGTTATGAGCATCACCTATCAATTTGTGTTTCCCCCTATCCTCTCTTGCATAGGCCCCTAAAGAAAAGCCTTCCATCTCTCCTACTCTCGTCTCCAAAGTATGACTAGAACTCTGTGGCTGGCTTTGATGAGCTTGCGTCCTATGAGACAAAGTAGTAAACATAGGTGTAGCTGCACTGTCATTAGGAACACCCCATAGCTTGTATATCTCAACTTTGTATTTCAAGTTTGCTAGTTTGCCCAAAAAAGTGCATGCTTCCACGCCTTTTCCTGGAATATGAAGAAGGTGGGCATCAACTCTAGTAATGCTCCCGAAAAATTCTAGCTCACTAAAGTTGCACTTCCACAACCTCGTGCCCCCAGATGTCCTTGGTTTCTATGGTAATTTTGTTGCAAATTGTTTGAGAGGAGACTTACAATCAAAAGGACCTCGAGCATACTTTGCCAATAATGTGGAGGGGTATTCTATATTTGCAATTGCACTTGCCATGGAACTAGTTTGGGCTTCAGGTTTAGCCTCATGTTCACCCCCTTTAGCCTTAGGTGCATACTCAGATTCAGTACTGTCACTGCGAACTTCAATCTCATCCTCATTCATGCCATGAGAACTCATTGTGACACTGCAATAAACAATATAAATTTAAAATTTATGACTTTATAATTCTAAAAGTATTAGCCTAGTTTGACAAACTTGAAAATAAAATTTGAATTTCGATGTTGAATCTTGATGATAATATGAACAATGCAGTGATGCAATGAATCTATGAATATGCACTCGCAGCCATGTCTATGAAATTATGATTAAAATTAAATTTTGAAAATGAAAATTACAACAAAAAAAAAACAAAAAACTTGAAAAACAGTCATAGAATCTTACCTTGTGCTTGAAACATCGTTCCAACTCGAGGTATAATCCCTCTTCTTCCTCTTGTTCTTTACTTCTCACCCCTCTTGCACTTGCAAGACCTCAATCACACTCCTTAACTCCTTCACTCACTCCCTTGCTCCTCTTCATCCTAGTAGTTGAAATGAAATTGTGAGT
Organism: Cryptomeria japonica; assembly: GCF_030272615.1. Lineage (NCBI taxonomy): Eukaryota > Viridiplantae > Streptophyta > Pinopsida > Cupressales > Cupressaceae > Cryptomeria > Cryptomeria japonica. The sequence continues at coordinate 537,674,751 of NC_081409.1, forward strand.
GAATGTGAGGAGTTTTGAGTGTTTTATAGAGTTCAGAGGGCATGGGGGGGCCCACTAGCCATTAGGGTTGGGTTGTTGGCTCAAAAATAAAAAAATAAATGCTTGCATGCCCCTAGGATGGTTGAGGGACATCAGGGCATCCCCGAAATGTCTTGGCATCTTGGCCATGTCCCCATTCCCGAAATAGTAGGGATTTTGGGGGGGGGGACATATCCCTATGGTTCACGGGCTAGAATAGCTAGAGAGTAAGGGTGTAACTCTTAAAATACATAAGACTTTCATTGTGTCCCATCATGCAACCTTTAATAGTGTCTTTTGTGCCTTGCCCACTAGCCATTAGGGTTGGGTTGTTGGCTCAAAAATAAAAAAATAAATGCTTGCATGCCCCTAGGATGGTTGAGGGACATCAGGGCATCCCCGAAATGTCTTGGCATCTTGGCCATGTCCCCATTCCCGAAATAGTAGGGATTTTGGGGGGGGGGACATATCCTTGTGGTTCACGGGCTAGAATAGCTAGAGAGTAAGGGTGTAACTCTTAAAATACATAAGACTTTCATTGTGTCCCATCATGCAACCTTTAATAGTGTCTTTTGTGCCTTGCCATTCAAGGTCAAAGGATGTGCTAGGAGATGGGGGAGGGGGATGGCAATTGTGTTGATACTTGATAGGTGTGATGTTGTTGAGGGATGAAATGGTGTTAGGTTTGGTTAGGATTTGTGAGGTTGCCAAAATTGAGAAGAGTCATTTTAGACATGGGGATGCCAGAGGTTTGATGCTAGAGGTTGGGAAGTTAGGGGTTGGTGTATCAGAAATTGGAAGCTGGATATTCTAGTTGAGAGGCATAGTGTTTGGATCTAGTTTGAGTTTCATCGATGGGTGTGGATTGGCTCTTTGATGAAATGTTTAGAGGTTCAATTTTATGGGAGAGACACCCTACGTTGGGTGTATTCTTCATGGGAGTTTTGGCCTTTAATGATAATAGGTATTTTGAGTTGAGATGAGTTGTTAGGGTCAAGATGAAGATTTATAATGATCATGGGTGGTGTTTGGAATTTCATGGTTAGTAGTTGGATTTTCTCCATGGTTATGGTTGTGGTCAAGGGTCATAAAACGCACTATGTTATTAAGCCTAGAAAGGGTATAATTGAGAAGCAACTTGGCCTTCCATTTGATTAATTGTTGAAGTATTGTGTGTTTGTTTACCTCTATGAACCTTCCCACAAGATAATGTCCTTGTTCAAAACCAAGGAAATTGTGATATTTCAAAAGCATATTCGGGTTGGTTAGGAGCATCACTATTAGTGTTGTTGTGATGCGGGTGAGATGGTTCTCCTAGATAGGATGATGAGATCATGAGTGGCCTCAAAGTGAAGGAGTTTTCATCATGAGACTCCATTCCTTGGTTTGTTGTCTAGTGAGAGGAGACATACAAATTAGTTCCAAGGATATGGCAATTTGATTTGAATTTTTTTTTGATTTAGGTTTGCTAAGGATAAAATTTGGATAACAGACCTTGGTTTGTATTAATAGTTTCAAAGAGGAAACTTGTTGAACTCAAATAGATAGGAGGATTATTGGATGGTTGGATTCATTTGGATGAGTGATTATTAATACCAAATGATGGCTTTAAGGGATGATTTTGTTTAGGTAGTCTTTTGGATGATTTGATTAAATGGGATGGTGGGTCCCAAGGATGACTAGGGGGATTTGGATTCAAGGATTGGGATTGATTTGATTTGATTCTATGGCGGTTTTGGAACCCAAGGATAACTTAAAGCATTAAGGATAGGCTTGGATGACTTGTAAATTTGGATGGTGGATTAGTTGGACAACATTGAGAGACTTGGACTAGCTCAAACTTTGGATTCTTGAGATAATTTTGATTGATTGATTGAGTTTGGAATTAGGTAATTCAAGGTTACAAAGATCGATTTGTGATAGTTGGCTTAAGAATCTATGGATGATTGAAGATTTCAAGGATAAGTGTGATGATTAGATGTTTTGGTTGAAAAACCCAAGGATGAGTTGCGAGTTGTCCAAGGATGGTGTTAGGGTAAATGGTGTTTTGGATTAGGATGACTTCTAAGGGTAGGGACAATCTGGGTTAGGATGATGGTTGCTTGGGAAAATGGCTCGAGGATGTTGATCTTCAAAGGTTTATTTGGATTTTGGGGTGGATGGCCAAGTTGATTGTGATTTATGATGTGTTTTCAAAATGACAATGTGACTTTTGCAAATGATTGTTTTTTGTACGGTGAATGTGAGGATCAAAACCACCCTTACGCATTGGTGTCACCCAATGGGGCACTTGTGTATGCTGTCTTCTGATGCCTTATTGCAGTCTTGGAGATTAAAAACAAGTGTCACCTTTTAGTGTCTTTGAGCGGGCTCACCTTTGGATTTCATCACTGAGGGGGATGACCTAAACCTCATGTATTGGCGGATTATATAAATTAAGGGGAGTATCAAAAGACTCACCTCAAAGGAGGGCTATCATGTTTCGCATCCCGCCATTGATTTTTTAATTATTTTTAATTTGTATTGAGATAACTTGGATTTTTTAATTAGTTTTTTTTCCTTCAGGGATGGGTATGGCTGTATATACGATATTAAAAATGTATTGAAATACAAGTAATTTGCAAAGAAAAAAATCTAATAAATATTACTACATAAAGACATGTTAAAAATAAATAAATATTCCATAGTCCATTTATGTAAATATTTAAGGTACTTGCATAGTCCATTTACCAAGTATTGTTGTTTCAAACGTTTCCCCAATGATTTTTTCTAGATTCTTAGCATTCTTCAGTTATAGTCTTTGTTTAACTCTGCTTTTCCCTATTTTATGCTTGTGATTCATTCAATACTTGGGCATCAATATACCTCATTTTAAGTTTTTTCTAAGGGCAGTTTTCACCTTTCCCAATATATTTGTCTCTCATCTTGTAATTGGTCAAAGAATTTGATGGCATAATCTTGTAATGTTCTCAGAAAGTACACCAAGCAGATTTTACCTATGCTAATTTTATTTGCTTTCTAATGGTACTCGAAGTTCAGACACTATATTGCTGGATCCTTTTTTGTTTCATCATCAGATCTGGTTGGTTCGAAAACGATGGGTTTGAATCCAATTTGTCTTTTAAAGTGTCGTGTGTTCTGGTTTTATGGATGATGTGTTGGTCCAAGTATTCTTTGCTTGTTCTTTCAATAGGGTAGACTATTGGTTCCTAATTTCTTTTGGCAATTGATCTCTCGTCGAGCTCATGTTTAGATTTTTCTCGTTATACTTAAAATGTCCTATTCATGAAGATAGCATATTAATGTCAAGTGGATGTTTGTAACTTTTTTTTACCCTGCCTGAGATTAGGGCTATATAAACACAAATTGTAGTCTCAAATAATAAAGCATGAGCGATTGAATAAGTGAAAAGAGGGCCAGCTCAAAATAAAGAAAATAAATAAAATTATTTGTGACTATTAAAGGGCCGACTCAAAATAAGGAAAATAAATAAAATTATTGGTAACTATTAAATGGCCGACTATAGTCAGCGTACAATGTCTATTGTTATGTTTGATAATATTGATTATCTGACAATTTATTAATTGTTCGTATTAAATTGTTGTCACTCTCAAGTAGTTAGAAGTGTTGGGTGGTTGACAGTTGTGTTCCTCTTGGCAACTGTCGGGTCTTTTAAATATATTGTGCATAGTCAAGGAAGGGAGTATGATGTACTTGGATCAACTGTAATCCATGGTCGTTCTATAGTACTCCTCACGCAAGGACAATCTACTCCATCGGAACCACAAAATGTATCGCCAGGCAGTTATGGAAATCAATGAGGAGGGCGAAATCAAATACAGTACGACTCCAGATGATGTCCTATCATATAGTGTTACTGTTGACAATGTAGCAAATGGGACACGTTGCAAGAGACTATCAAATTAAGAAAGACAATGTGCAATTATTGTGCAAATGGTGTGGACTAGGTGATCATGAAGACACCAACTACCCAAAGCAAAAGGGTGTTAATATGTTGGACATGGAGGAACAAGGCAAGGCAATTCTGGCAATCATGAGAGCACAAACAAAGAAGGTAGTGTACTTGGACTCTTGTACGAAGAAGGAAAGGCTCCGAAAAGCCAGAGAAGAAGTAGAACAAGTGTTGGTTAAGGAACAAATAACCTCCAACGGAACTGCAAGTACGTCATTGCGATCGGAGTTGGAGAAGAATATAGTTCGACAGGTACTACAGACAATTGTGCCCATCCGGGCGACGAGCCTTCTACAAACTATGCCACAATTGAAGATGGTGATCACCAACATAGGTTGACTAGAAACAATGCAAGCCATAGGAGGAACCGATGGTGAAACCATCAGGTAACCTAGCCAGTGATCTAATGTTGCTTACGGTGAGCATTAGGAGGAAGCTGACTCTTGTCGAGATGGAAATAATGGGGTGGAAGTTGACAAATATCATCGTCAATGGAGGCTCGAGAGTTAATGTGCTGCCATAGGAAACTTGGAAATGTCTTGGGATGCCAACAATATGGCTACCAACCTTCCACTTGGTGGGTGCCGACCAACATGGCATTAAGCTATTGGGAACATTGATGGCACAAAAAGTAATTTTTGGGACACAACAATTTCTCTTGGACTTTGTAGTCATCCCGTTGCAGAAGAAGGCATACAACGCGCTCCTAGGGAGGGGGTTGCTGATTGCTGCCAAGGCGAATCATAATTGGAAGTAGAACACACTCTCGATCGAGAGTGAAAGGGGGAAGTACGTCATTGACTTGAGGAATTAGGCGATGAGTGAGGAATTGACATCTTTTGAATCTGAATTTGAGGATGGAGAGTCGGGTATGCAAGAGGGAAAGGCATGGAACCAAATGATGAAGGTGTGTGCTTGAATTGGAAGATTGCTGTGAAGATGAAACAAATTCTCATTGTGGACTATTTCATTGGCAAATGGTGGACTGTGATATCTTTCCCTAAATGTGTAATTTTCTTGAAGCCACAACTCTCAGTGAAGAGCAACTAATGAAAGCAAGTCGAATAATGGACAAAAGTTTACTGAAATTTTATACGAAAAGGAAGAGGGAATTAGGAGGGATGGAAAATGGAAAGCAAAACATAATGAAGTAGGAAAAAATTAAAAAATTTCACGGGGAGCCGACGAGTAAGAAAAATTTAAAAGGAGTCGTTAAGGTATTAGAGTCAAAGGACATAATGTAGTGCAATGACCGATTTACAAGAAAAACACTTATTGAAGAGGTTGAATTAAATACCATAAAGTAGGGAGGAGAAATAAAGAAAAAATTAAAATTCAACAATATAAAGCGCATTCTTCTTGGTCGTGTGCGGATTCTTCATGGAAGTTGGAAAGACATTTCCCACTTTTGGCAACAATGTAATTTCCACTCTCAGTGAGAGTATGATTTTTATTTTCAATAGAGACATTATAATTCATTCTTGGCAAGAAGGGTATGGCACCATGCTGTAGGTGCAAGGCTTCCTCTTGTACGGCATCCTCATGGGGTACAACATTTAAAGCTCCATCTTAAGATTTTTTCCGTACAACACATTAAGTATCCTACTGTACGGCCTCTCAAATCCCTTACCATATGGCCAATGTTTATTAACTTACAACACTTCCATTCTGTACGACAAGGCAAGAGAGTACGATCTCCTTCCATACGACAACCTTCCATACGGCAAGGCAAGGGAGTATGGGCTGGTAAAAGTTTAGTAGTTCAACAACACGCACGACATCCTTTGGCACATCTTGTATGGTATCCTCTTGCACACTGTTGTGACCTTTTTCACACATCACCCCATTGCAAATGGGGACCCTCTCTTTTCTTGCTTTCTAGGGTTTTGTTAGTGTCCTATGACCTTTTGCTGCAGTTTCACCAAGCCTTGTCCAGTTCAGAGCATTTCAGGCCCTGATGATTGAAAGTTAGTTTTTGCAAGTTATGTGATTCCGAAATGTGAACACCACCAGAGTGCTTTGAGAGGCCAAAGGACGAAGATCGCAATTGATTTGGACAAATTCAGACAACTTTCTATTTTTAGAAAGTTTGCTTTTTTGCTTTTTCCTATTTTTTAGGAAGTTTCGTTTTTGACATTTTTAGCCCGATCCCCGGTATGGCTATTTTTAGAAAGTTTTTCCTATTTTTTAGGAATGTTTGCTTTTTGCTTTTTCAGGATGCAAACCTAGGGTTTACACTTGCACCACTGACTAGCTTCGACCGAAACTCGAAAATTCCAAGTTTTGATCTAAAAAAGCTAAATCCCTAGATTTTAGGCTTTTTGCTTTTTCGGGATGCCAACCTAGGGTTTACACTTGTACCACTGACCAGCTTCGACCGGAACTCGAAAATTCCAAGTTTTGATCTAAAAAAGCTAGATCCCTAGATTTTAGGCTTTTTGCTTTTTTGGGATGCCAACCTAGGGTTTACACTTGTACCACTGACCAGCTTCGACCGGGACTCAAAAATTCCAAGTTTTGACCTAAAAAGCTAAATCCCTAGATTTTAGGCTTTTTGCTTTTTCGGGATGCAAACCTAGGGTTTACACTTGCACCACTGACCAGCTTCGACCAGAACTCGAAAATTCCAAGTTTGACCTAAAAAGCCAAATCCCTAGATTTTAGGGGGCTTGATGCCTCAGATGATCCACCTAAGCATGGATTTCAAATTTCAAGTTAATCCGGTTAAATTAGATTAAACTGTGAAATTTTGAAATTTCTCTGAAAATTATTCTAAGTCTGGCTAACAAGGGTTTTGAAGTATTTTTGCAGGTTCAAACCCCACCACGATGCAAGAGAGGCCATGAAGGAGCCTTGCCTGAAGTCTGCCATGCCTTTGGGAGGTCACATGGGTGCCAAGTCCCAAGTCCGCCAAAGGTAAAGGAGGCCATGAAGGTCCTCACTCCAAAGTCCGCCAAGGCAAAGGAGGTCACATGGGTGCCAAGTCCCAAGTCCACCAAAGGTAAAGGAGGCCATGAAGGTCCTCACTCTAAAGTCCGCCATAGGTTGAAGGGGTCATGAAGGAGCTCTCATCAAGGTCCGCCATGAGTTTGAAGGGGGTCATGAAGGAGCTCTCATCAAAGTCTGCCATGAGTTTGAAGAGACCATGAAGGAGCCTCCACCAAAGTCCGCCAAGGGCTAAAGGGGTCATGTGGGTGCCAAGTCTAAAGTCCGCCAAGGCTAGAGAGGTCATGTGGGAGCTAAGCCTAAAGTCCGCCCGAGGTGGAGAGCCTTCCAAAGTCCGCCCAAGGTCTTCAAGAGGTGAGAGAGATGCTTGAAGTCCGCCCTATGAAGGAGATACTCAAAGTCCGCCCAAGCATGTGGAGAAGCCACCAAAGTCCGCCAAGGCTAGATAGGTCATGAAGGAGCCTTGTCTAAAGTCCGCCAAGGCTAGAGAGGTCATGGGGGAGCTAACACCAAAGTCCGCCCAAGGGGAGGTTGCTTGAAGTCCGCTTAGGGGATGGGTTTGAAGTCCGCCAAGGTGGGAGCCTAGCCTAAAGTCCGCCAAGGAGAAGAGCCCTCCAAAGTCCGCCAAGGTTGGGAGGCTAAGAAGGAGGAGTGATAGAAGTGCGCCCAAGTTGGGGACACCACCAAAGTCCGCCCAAGATGGAGGTCATGTAGGAGCCCTCTCGCAAGTCCGCCAAAGTAAGAGAGCAAGGAGGAGGTGCCAAGTTTAAAGTCCGCCAAGGGTAAAGAGAGCTATGAGAAGGGACCTTTAAAGTCCGCCCCATGCCTTAGCCAAAATTTCACCTTGATAGAGAGCCATGAGGAGAGACCTTCAAAGTCCGCCCCATGCCTTAGCCAAAATTTCACCATGTAGGAGCAGAGGCTAAAGTCCGCTCCATGCCTTAGCCAAAAATTTTTTTCGCCTTGAAGAGAGCAATGAGGAGAGGTCTCCAAAGTCCGCCATACCTTGGAGAAGATGGAGATAAATTTCAAAAGTCCACCTACGCATGGAAAAGTCAAACAAAATCAACAAGATGCCAGTGATGTCACAAAATCCACTGAGATTTCAAAATTAAATCCAAAATGAAGAAAATATCTAAGGATTATTAAAAATCCTCGAAATAAATCCAAAATAGAAAGTTTTCAAAAGGAGAATATTGGAAGATTGATAAGGATTTAGAACTTAAATCCAAAATGGAAAGTTTTTTTTAAGAGAATATTGGAAGATTAATAAATATTTCGAACTTATAGCCAAATTGGAAACTTTTGGAAGATATTTTCTTCGAATTTGGAAACATGACAACACTTTCCAAAAGAATGAAGTTAAAATTGGAAACATGATTTGGAAGATTTTAAGGGTTTCTAATTGAGGATTTAACTTTATTTACAAATACTTCGTTGTAAACTTCATTTCTACACCAAGAAGTTCGAAAATATTAAGGAGAGCATAGTAAAATACTTTCAGTTTGGAGTTCATCTGGAGAAAGTTTTGGATATTGTTGGAAGTTGGATAAACTTTTTTGACAAAAGTTTCACAGATTTTTGGAGAAAGACAACCAGTATAAGGACGAATTATTGAATCTCTCCTGAATTTTTGAGTACTTTTGAATGTGAAATTAAATTCATGATGCAAATTTATATATTTTCTGAGTTTTTCCAAAGTTTGGGAAATGATTTTTAGTGAATTTGTTCGAATTTCTAAGGGAGGAAAATCATTTTTTTGGCTAAGTATAATAAATTTTCGGAGTTATAACACTTGGTGTTGGATTGTGATCACAGTTATCTTGAAGGTTGGAGAATTTACATGTGAAAATCCCATTCTCATGGCTAAGTATGAAAATGAAGTGAAATTTTCCAAACACTTAGCCGTTCGCAGCCTCGATTTTCTTTAATCCAAGATAGATTTGTAACTTATTTTCCTTTGGATTTACAGGTCGCAGGAGGAAATAGAAGCGGGATCATCATAGAGATCGCAGTTGGAGTTTCAAGCCAAACAAAAGATTGAGGACAAGTTCATAGGCAAGGTCCATCCGGGCATGAAGATAGCCAAAATTTGGCTAAGTATGGGAAATGTTTCACAAAGAAAATTCCAATTTCCTCAATCATGATGAAGGCATGTCAGGGTATTGAGAAGAAGGACATGATCGCAGCAAATGCCTGAACAACTTGATCCCATCCTTTCATATTTGCAAGGGGTTATCTAGAGCTTTTACCCTCCTCCCACGCAACAGAAATTGGCAACTGAAGGCAGGATCATCACAAAAAACACAAATGGAGTTTCGAGCCAAATTCAGAATTGAAGACGGGACCACGAGCAAGGTTCGTCCGAGTATAGAGAGGGCCAAAATTTGGCTAAGTATGAGACAAACTTCACGAGGGGATTTCTCCTCCAAATTCGAGGCACTTGAAAGAATCTCAAGGCATCAAGAAAGAAAAGTTCTCAGACTTGGTGAAAATATGGAAAAGTTAGATAAACTTCCAACTTGAAGAATTTCATCTCCTGAAGGAATTAAAAAAAAAGACAAGCTCCCAAGCAGAATCAAATGGCGACAAGAAGGAATCAAATTTCCATACTTAGACGATTTCTTGACAAAAATTGAAGAATTCAAGAAAGACATCCAACACGTTGAGGTGGCGCCTCGTCATTTTCCAACCAATCAGATCGCTCCAAGTCAGCATGTCCAGGTTCGATGAACCTGACTTATCCAAAAGCTTCTAGAAGGGCGCACTTCACAATGCAACAACCTTCTATTTTCATTGATGGTTCATATTTATCAAGAAGGACAAGTGTCCCAAATGTAATTGGTCGAGGGTGGTTAGTTTTGGGCAACCCTAATTAGGGTTTATAGCTTTCAATCTGGGCCCTTGATCACTGTTTGATCTCGGCCGTTCATTTATTCTTGAAAACTATATAAGGTTGCCTCCTCTCATTTGGAGAGTGTGAGGTTTTTGATGTATTGTTGCTTAAGGTCATTTCCAGATAATATATTGCATGTGCGCTGCTTTGTAATCTCTATTATTTGAATGATTTGCATGGTTTCAATTGCCTCAACACTTAGTTAGAATTAATTTAGATTTGCTTTCATTGTTGTTAATTTGAATGAAGGATTTGATAAGTGTCAATTGATGGTGTATTTCCGCTCATACTTTTGGTAAATGGATGATTTCCATTCTACCGTGCAAAGTTAGTCTGAGCCCATCCCCTGTGCATCCCAACATCTCGATCATAAGCACAACCCATTGAAGATTGCACCGGCTTGTGTAGTTGTCCCTAGTGTGGCGAAGCAAGGTTTGGTTTCTCGAGAGCACCCAGTTGATACCGTCTCCGAAATTCGTAGGATTAGATTAGCCTTCCTAAACCCTATCTCTTTTTCCCTTTCTTTTGAAAGTCTAAATCCCAAAAAATTCCCCCCCCAAAAAAAGAAGAGCCTAAAATTGCTAAATCCATCTAAGTCCAGCAGTTCAAGATACTTGTCAAACGTAAATCCCCCTTGAAAATTTCAGCATACACTACCCAAGAAGCTATTCCACTAAAGTCGCTTGTTCGCACATATAGACCTTGGAATCAGTAGTGATTTTTCAGGAGAGGATAGAATGCCTTCGGGTATCCTATCCTAATGTTTGGTAGATGATAAAACAGACACCAACACATGCCAAGTACAATAGTTTCTTGTTCTCCTCGTACGACCACTCTTTGACCATTTTGTAGGCCTACTTCACACTACAACTGTACAACATTTGGTGGTTGGTCTTCCTATACGGTGGTTCTTCCACTTCATTGTACGACATTTGCAAACAATTCCAATGTTGTATGCCGTCCGACAACCACAACCCATTCAAACCGCACCTGCACCCTATGCCGCATTGCCTCTTAGCTGCACCGTATGACATCAGCAAACTCTTTGCACCGTACATCATCATCTGTACAACAACATACAACTGATTCACAAATTTATTGTAGGACCCCTTGAGAATCACATCATATGATAGTATGGAGAACATTGTGTAAGATCTTAGTGGCAGAAGACAAATTCTCCCATCACTTGATGGCATCTTTCCTTAAGGGTACAACGAAGAGGATTCTTCACAACATGTTCAAAATTGCTATTTTTAGGCTTCATCAACCATGCTTTTTGTATCTTCTTTGTAATAATTTTATGTGCGAGTAAAGATATATGTTACTCTTGTATTTGGTATGCATTGTCATCTTTATTTTTACTTCTTGTATTTAATTTATCAGATTTAGTAGTAAACATTTGGCGTCATTGCCTTAAAGTAATCAGTTTAGATTTGAGTGATTCATGCCCTTAGATCCCAATAAAGGCAAGAAGAGGCCATGGGGTGGTCAAGACCAAGCAATGAGATGATTTTTAAGGATTGTAGAATAAAGAGAATGAAGAAGAAGATTATGAGAAACATTTGAGGAAAATCCAGTTGGACAATCAGACCATTTGTCTGTATAGTTGTCATCGGATGAGGAGTATGAAGAGAGAAATCTTGAACTCATAGACATATTCTGTTGTCTATCCATCTTAGGGGAATTGAGAATTGGAGGATCCTAACCGCAAACCCCCAGACGGAGGGAGCATAGGAATGAGTCAAAACTTGAAAGTACTTGGAGTGTTGGGGATGCTGGAGGCAAAATTGTAGAGGACACGTGCATGGCTGAGTGTGGAGGGAAAGCACCGGAATTTAGTGGTTGGAATAGTCCACCTAGGTCCGACACGCAAGGGAGTAAGCATGCAAGAAAAATGGTGACTCTTCCGACAAGTCCGAATGTGGATCGATAGAATCTGCCGAAGTTCACGGGGATGATGTAGTCAACATACAATGCCTATTGTTATGTTTGATAATAATGGTTATCCAATGTATTAATTGTCCAAATTAAGTAGTTGTCACTCTTGGGTAGTTATATGTGTCAGTTGGTTGACGGTTGTGTTCCTCTTGGCAATTGTCGGGTCCTTTAAATATGTTTGTGTACCATCAAGGAAGCTAGTATGATAGAGTCGGACCAATTGTAATCCTTGGCTGATCATCTCTGATCTTCTTCTTTGTAATAATTTCATGTGCGAGTAAAGATATATTTTACTCTTGTATCTGGTATGCAATGTCATCTTTATTGTTACTTCCTGCATTTAATTTATCAGATATAGCAGTAATCATTTGGCGCCGTTGCCTTAAAGGAAATCGGGTCAAATTTGAGTGATTCACGCCCTTAGATCCCAATAAAGGGAAGAAGAGGCCACAGGGTGGTCAAGACCAAGCGATCTTTAAGGATTGTAGAACAAAGATAATGAAGAAGAAGATTACGAGAAATGCTGTTAAAAAATTAAATAAAATTATTTTTGACTATTAAATGGCCGACCTAGGGCAAGAATTTAAGAAATTATCAATTAATTAGTCTCCCCAAACAGCAGGCACAATGAAGAGCAGCGATTGGAAACAAATGTTTCTTTTCAATATTAAAAGACACGACCTTTCCCACCATGGAAGAAATAAAAAGGATGAAGAATCATTGAGGAGAGGCCTTGATGAAGGGAAGGAAGAGTAAGAGATCAAAAAATAAATAATCTGATGTGGAATAGACGTTTGATTTGAAATCAAGAAATAGAGATCTGATCTAGATAATAAGGCAGTAAGAAATGCGAATTATAAAGCAGTACTAATCTGAATTATAAGGCAGTAAGATACAACAAACCATTATATTGTTGAAGTATTTAGAATGTCTGATGTTTGAATCCAATGTTTATTAGTTTGTGAATTTGGTAAAGAACAGATTTATTCATTAATTATCTTGCCAATCCATCAAGATTCTTAGAATTAGTAATTATTCGTTTGATTTTCACAAAGCAATCATAGTAGGAATTGGCAAGGAAACATAATAGGCAGATGCAGGAGTAAGGGTTCCCTCAATTGAGTAGACCACCAATTGAGTTGGACTGCTTGTGGGCCAAGGGGTCGGATTGACTTGGTTGGTTGTTTGGTGCTCTTTGGGCATAGCTGTGGAGGACAGTTTCCTGATACCCTATTGTGCTTTCCTCAAGTTTCTAATATGGTTGGTTAGTAGGAGTAAGCTACAATGTTCATGTTTACAATAGGAATCTTCATTATCATTTATGTTTTTGAGTAAGGATCAAACAGGTTTTGAAGGGACCCAAAACCCTATTTACATCACGCTACCAAAAGCATAAAACCAGAAAATAGGCAGCCTACCATCAGCAAAACACTAGACACGAACAAAAGACAAGAAACAACAGGAGAGATCAAAAGAACCATTTAAGATTCTTCAGTGCTTTTGCAACTTCAGCATCCAGCGGAGACATACTCAAGGCAATCTTCTTAAACTCCTGAATTTCTTAAGTGGACTGATCCGCAACACATTTCAGATTGGCTCTTGTGTGCTTGCACCACCCTTTCTCCCCAACCTCCAAATCAACCACATGGCTTCTGCTCTGATGCGTTTTTTGATTTTCTAGTCTATTTACCATTGTGTTCATGTTGTCAGCACTATTTTTCACAACTTTGTGGCTAATGATAACTAGGGAAATGAGGTTGTCATTAATGTTTTTCATTTTGATTTCAAGACCCTGAATTCGCCCCTTATAATCATTCTTCATGGTTTCCACATCCTTAATAGCCTTTTGTAAGGATGCAACATATTTTTACCTTCATCTTCATCCCATGGCACTACCTTCCTGTTATCTTGATTGCTGATGACGACACGTAACTTAAGGTTGATGTCTTTAATCTCATGGAACATCCATTTATACATTCCGAAGCTATCAACCGCCGCATCCCTAGCAATACCCAGCAGATCATTGGGGCTTTCTTGGTCTAAATGGAGAATAGGAGAATCGACATTCAAATCCCTAGGGAAATTGAGTCTCCCTTCCCAATTGGTAGCAGGTAAAGAATTAGCAGAAAGGCTGTGAATAGACGGTTCAGTGACTTCTTTATCCTTAGAACAGGGGAGGGAAACTTCTTTTTGACATATTTAGTTTTGGGCACATTAGTTTCCTTGGCTCAGGAAACAAAATCAGAATCCTCCTCCGTTTTCCAATCCTCCCCTTCCGAATAAGGGCTATCAGATTCCTCTTCCTCAAAATCCTCCGCCTCCTTGGAAAAGGCAGGGGGGTTCCGACCTTGGGTTTGGACGATGAAGGAAGGGATTTACAATGTTCAAAGATAAGAAGTAAGAGATCCTCATGCAGAATTGGATTGTGAGGGTTTTTTCTGTGAGCCCTAATGCTGGCATTCGAGGAAGAAAGCAAGTAGAAAGGAAAAGAAATCCTAACTTTATGCTTGAAGTGATTAAGTAACACGAAGTGGTGGCCACAAACTCTAGTTAAGTGGCCATCTAAGGACTAATACTGCATAAGTACCTTTAGCACTGCCTGCCAAAGAGTCTTGATGTCCCCAATGTCATAGCCACCCTTGGATCTTTTAACCAACAACTTCTTTTCCTTGCCCTTGGGAAATTCTCTGATGGTGGCCCTCGAAGATTTTCTCTCTGTAAACTTTAGCCCCCTCCATCAAAAGCCCAGTAACCTGGGCAATAAGCTGTTCATTGATGTCGAAGCTCTGCCCAAATAAAGATATGCGGCCATACTCCCATCCTTTGGCGAAAATGGTAGTGACCTTAGGGTCAAAGCCATGCAACCACTCCAAATAAGGAGGGACACCCCCACACTTCAGAATTCTCTAGATAGTAGCATTTTTCCTGACATCCCCACAATCAATGGTCTCAAGCCTCTTCCTATCACCTCCCAAAGTCTGAAAATTGTTCTTCCTCTTCTCTTTGTTCCAAAAAAAACAGACAACCAAAAACTTTGACAATATTAACCCAAAAAGCGTGGGAAAACAAAGGGAAATGATAGCTAAATTCGTGCATTAAAGAAACCATCTTGAATGATCAAGTAAGCAACTGACAACCAGATCATTGGAAATTAGAAAGCCGAGGTGTACGTGCGTGTGTTCTGTCATAAGCCATCAAATGGCTTACATCCTCCGGAGCATAATCTCCAAGGCTCCACATCATTAAATTATCACTTCTAACACCAAGGTTGGCGAAAAAATCTGCGACATTATTTCCCTCTTTGAAAACATGGGAAATAACAACTTTGTCAAAGGACTTAATAAGGTCTAGGGAGTCCATCCAATTCTAAATGGTCCAAGGTTTTCGGCTGCCTTTAAGGCATTGTATTATGTTGTTTGAGTCCCCTTCCACCCACACAAATTTACAATGAAGATTTTTAGCTAGGCATAACCCATGGTAGGTCGCAATCGCTTCAGATAGGTGATTCGTCTGGCTTCCCAATGGGAGCACCATCGCTGATAAAATCCTACCATTCTCATCTCTTAACTCTCTCCCACACCCAGCTGGCCTGAGATTCCCTTTAGCCGCCCCATCAAAGCTGACTTTCACCCAACCAGGAGGAGGTAAAGTCCAGATCACATTCTCTCTAGGAGATTTGACAGTTTTAATGACAATAGAAATATCACATTGGATTTTCCAATTACTAACCACCAAAAGATCATAGGCAGAGCAAGAGATTTTACCTCCAGGGTTAAGCTTGGCAATTCCAATATGAAAATTCTCATGAATAGCTCTGCGGATTTTGGAAGAAACAACATTAGTAGGGAGGGCATTGTCTCTGAAAATTCTTTTATTCCTTTCTTTTCAGACTCCCCAAACAAGTTGGGGGAACACCAAAGACGAGTGTATTCAAAGCCGAATTTGACGTAGGGGCCACCCATTGAGCATAAAGATCTTGAAGAGAAGATGGAAAAACCCAATCCACCTGCCACATTTGAAGGAAGAAGCTCCAAATCTCGCGAACAAAGGAACATTTCAGTTTAAGATGCTCAACAGATTCTGAATCCTCATAGCATAAAAAGCACTTGATAGCAAGAGGGAGGTCTCTCTTACACAAGTTATCCAGGGTAAGCACTGTATTCTGAAGCAAGATCCAAAAGATGATGTTAATTTTGGGAATCAGCATAGGATTCCAAGCACCCGCCCAGAAAGGGGTGGAGAAATTGAATTGCTCAGGAAAGAAACCGCCGAGGAGACTGAATAGAGCCCCGAAGAAGAAGCCTTCCACACAAGTTTGTGCATGGGATCTTGAAGAGGGAATTAACTGAATTGAGAGCGCGTTGAAGAGGAAGGAGAGAACTGCTAATTTCCACAAGACTACTCCGATCACCATTAGAGATATAATCTGAAACATACTCCCAAATCTGAAAATACATTTCTCCATAAACGATCTAAATTGAGGACATTTACTGAGGGGTTCATGACCTATCCAACTAACTTCCCAAAACCTGATCTGCCTACCCAAACCAACACTCATAAAAACTCCCTTATCAAGGATAAATTTGGCTTGGATAACATTATTCCAAAGAAGGGAGCCAGCAGGCAGCAACTAGAGATTAATAAAATCTCTCAAGGAATCCGAGTTATGCAGATATTTAGTGCGCCAAATGTAACCCCATTTCCATGTGGAAGAGAATAACCTCCAAATTTGTTTACCAAACCAAGACTACCATCCTTCGTAGGTCTACAAACACAATCCCATGCCACAAGAGGGATCCTTTTCCTTTCTTCCACACTTGACCATAAAAAACATTTTTGAATCCTTTCAATGACTTCCACGAATTTAGAAGGGATTTTGAACAAACTCGTAGCATACACCGGAAGATTTTGAAGGGAAGACTTTAGAAGCTGAATTTTGCCAGCTTGACTTAATAATGCCCCCATCCACCCAGCAAGCTTCACATTAAATTTATCAATGAGTTTCAGCCAGAAAGAGTCAGGAGCTTTTAGGCAAAGAGGCAACCCAAGGTAGACAGAAGGAAGAGAGTCAATTCTGCAACCCAATATACCAGTGATCTTATTCTGTCTCACCTCGGGAGTCAATTCTTCAACCCAATATACCAGTGAGCTCTTGATAAGGTTGATCTTTTGAACAGAGGTGGACTCATACAGAGAGAGGGCCTTCTTGAGGTTTCTAGCCTCCACAACAGAAGAATCACCAAGGATAATCGTATCATCAACAAATTGCTGATGTGAGCAATTTTGAAGGAGCAGAGTGAGGTGTGGGCAGTTCAAGGGTTACAGAATCGGGTACTTTGTCTCTAGTTTGAATTGGTATTGTGTAAATTAGTGAAAAAATACTCTTGTAAATAAATTATCTAATTGTAATTGTTATTTTTGGGCAAAAATCAGGTATACCCTCCAAAGGGGACATTACAATGTTTTTTTCTCTAAAACAACCAAGCACATATCTTTCTCTCTGTTTTGCTTGGTTCTTTGCCTCTTTCTTTGTCGTATATTATCATTTCCTCTACATGCAAAACTACTGATCAATAAACAATGAGATAAGCTTCCCCTACACTACCATCTTGGGTTAGTCAATGATAATATACAATCAGCTTACTACGTTCTTTAACAGTCATGCAATTAAGTCATAGCATATTTACATCAGTATATATCAGCAATGACTTTTTTGTGTAAAATAATCACCATTTAAAATTTTTTGCCCATTTTTTAAATCCCTTTGGACATTGGTTCTCTTGGGAGCTGTTAGGCATGGCTAAGGTTCAGCTAGGATAAAAATTTGTGTACCTTAGCCATGCCGCTCTTGTTTGATTCTGCAATGGGTCCTAGCACACAAGAACCTGATACTGTTGCTTCAAGTGGTTCTATGACAGACCTAAATTTTGGATTCCTTTGTTGCTTCTTTGCTTAGTGAAGAGATGAGAAAATACATGGATGAGGGCTTGAAAGATGCATTACATGTTCAAGAAAGGCACAAGTACAAAGGTGGTCTAAAGGGGAACAAAAGAAACTGAAAGATAGATACAAATCTGAAGGGCAGTCCATAAATCTTAGAAAGACCAAAGTGAGTTACTCGCACTGTAGGAAACAAAGACAGATAAAGAAGGAATGCAAAAACAAGAAGAAAACTTAGAAACCCTTTGAAGATGGAGATAATGATGCTTTATTCATATCTGCTAATATTGTTAGTGATGACTAGTGGCTCATTGATTCAGGTTGCTCCTACCATATGACTTGCCACAAAGAGTTGTTTTCATCTTATTGAGTTAATGATGGAGTAAAAATTTTCCTTGGTGAGAACAATTTGCATCAGATTGTTGGAATTGAAAGGTACAATTATGTTTCAGTGATGAGAGAGTGCAAACTTATATTGGCATTTTGTGTATTCTAGGACTTGCAAGAAATCTTCTTTTGTATCCAAATTGAATGACTCTCGAGTGCATGCGACATTTGACAAATTTGGTTGCAATTTGGATAGGGGAAATTTGATGGTAGCGAGAGGCACCCTGTGTGGGACTTTGTATAGACTTGAATTTAATAATTTTGCCAATGTAATGACCACTTGTAAAATTGCATGTATGTTTTGGCACCAAAGTTTGGGCGACATTGGTGAAAAGGGCATCCCATCCTAGTGATCAGCATCAGGCCAGCCACAGTCATAGTCAGCAAACTGGAGAGAGAAGATCGTGATACCGTTCTCGTTTTTTGTTTATTTTGACGAGTTTGATTTGATTTTTGTGAGAATTGTGTATTTGGAAAGCATAATATGAGTTTCTTTTCTTGTTGGAAGTGGTAGAGGAAAATGTGTTCTAAAGTCATTCATTTAGATATGTTCTGTCCAATAGATGTGGGTTCTATTGGTAAATCATGTTATTATGTTTAATTCATTGATGATTGTTCAAGATACACTTGGTTTGATATTTTATTATTTTTAGGTCCAAGTCTGAAGTTTTCTCTAAGTTTCAGGATTTTAAAGCTTTGGTTGATAAACAATTAGATAGGGTGTTGATATTTGATAATGGAGACAAATATTACTCTTGAATGATTTTTGTAGACATGTAGGCTAAGTCACAAGGTTCGAATTCAAGTTTTTGTTCGGTGACAATAAAATTCGAATGAAGTTCAACCAAGGTGAAAAAAAATTGAAAAAAAAATTCAACATTGAATTTGCCTTTACAACTTTTTTTTAAATATAGGTAATATATCTACAATATTATAAAAATAGATTAACAAAAAAATGAAATTGAAGTCTATTTACATAAAGCATAATTATAAGTAAAATAATTTAAATATAAATTTTTAAATAAAAATTTAATAAAATAAATTAATATTTAATTTCTATTAACGTCAATATTAGAAGTATAAAATGCATGTTTAATTTTTATAAAATATAGAAAAAAACCTAAAAGAAACGTAAACTAATTGCTACCTACTTCGGAGATTTGTAGAAATGGAAGTGGATAGTTGTCGGCTCTGCAAGTCGCATCTTTGTGTAACCACTACCAGATAGCTTAGAGTTGATGCCACTACCAGGTAGCTTAGAGTTGTCGGCCTGTAGCTTAGTTGAATCCTTTGCAATAATCTGTCTCAACCGCCAATTTTTTGCTATCGCGCCCTGCGACTTCAGACCTCTAACACACAGTTGCACCTGCACAAACTCATTTGTACAAAAAAGGATGTGGCCTAGCCGCTAGCAGGGGAAAATCAGTCGTGCATGTATTGTGAATTTTAATGTGTTTTTAGCAAATTTTATACCTTTGTTAAATGTTCACCAAATTTTGAACTTCAAACATGAAATTCAGCGAACCCTGTGACACAGCATGTAGGTATTGTGTGGCAAAAATTACTATTTATACTCCACAACAGAATGAGGTTGCAGAAAGGATGAAATGAACCTTGATGGAGAGAGGCAAAAGTATGAGTTTTACACAATTGGATCAACGCTTTTTGGAAGAGGTTGTGACTTGTGAGTACCACATGCTACTTGATTAACTATCTCTTTGTTAAAAAAAACTTCTTATGAGTTGTGGACATGTAAGAAACCCTCTGCTTGACATTTAAAGTAATTTGGTTGTGAGTTTTTTGTTCATGTGCGTAGAGGATAGCCATCTAAGTTGTATGCCAAAGCCCAATAATGTATTTTCAATGGATACAGTAAAAATTTTAAGGGTTAGAAACGTTTGAATCTTTCAACCTTGAAAACAATTTATTGTGTGGCAAAAGATCACTCCTTATTCTCCATTACTTAACATGGATGTAGAAAGGATGAACCAAACCTTGATGGAGAGAGCCAAAAGTATGATGAGTGGTACATAGTTGGATAACTGTTTTTGGGAAAGGTTGAGAGTACAAAATAGTCATACTACTTGATTAGCATATCTCTTTATTTGACTCTTGTTTACAAATCTCCTTATGTAGATTGGTAAGAAACCCTCTATTTCACATTTTAAGGGTATTTGATTATGAGTTTTTTGTTCATGTGCCTTGAGAAAAAAATTCTAAGTTGATTCTTTAAGCTTAGAAATGCATATTCAATGGATATGGTTAGAAGCTTTAAAATCCTCCAACCTTAAAACAATTTCTTGCTAAGGATGTGGTTTTTAGAGAGCTTAGAGTATTTGTCAATCTAGGATAAGCAAAGGAAAAACATGGAAGGAAGACTAAAGTTGAGAAGTAGAAAGATGCATGTGTTGATGAACATAATGATGGATTAAAGGATGGAGAGGAAGAAGAGGACTTAGGTGAGAGTTTTGAGTAGGCTGACCATGTAAAGGAATAGGCAGTCCCTTATTCCACCCTTGTGATGATACATGAGACAACCAAATCCATTTAACAAGTGTAGCTCACTAGATTTTTGTTTTGTATTTGTTTTGTCATGTATTGATGGTAAATCAAGATCTTTTAGAGAGGATCTTTCCTTTTGAAAATAAAGTCCTCCATATAAATACCTGATCATGCTCAAAAACTTATCACAAGTTGGCCCCGAGAAATGAAGTCAGCCAGGTAGGCACGTTAGGAGGAAAAAATAGATTTAAATTTTAACTAATATTATATTTATTTATTAAGTTGATTCCAAATTCCTCCATATAAATACCTGTTCATGCTCAAAATTTATCACAAGTGGGCCTCAAGAAATCAAGTTGGCCAGGTAGGCACATCAGTTGGAAAAAATAGATTTAAATTTGAATTAATATTATATTAATTTATTAAGTCGGCCCCAAATGGAGTCAGCCACACTAGGAGGGAATATTAAATTTAATATTAATTATATTTATTTATTGGTGTTTAAAAACACTGCTTTTGAGTGTTGGGCTGACCCAGCTCATGATGGGCTCATGACATGTACTTAGAAGTGACAGAAAAATTTCTGGGTCAGGCTGGCATCATTTCAGTGGGCTTCTCAAGTTTCTTTGGGGCCTTATGAATATTTCTCTTGCTGCTTCATTTTGGTGATATTTCCGATCGTGATGCCTTTGAAGGGGCTTTTTGACTGGAAGGTGGGGAGTCATCAATGTTCTAATATGTGCAACATCTTTCCTCTAATGCCCACCAGATTTCGCTTTTCTTCATCTGACTTTTCTCTCCATTCTATTTTGTACTATCTTTTTAGTCATGTTCTTGATTACCATCCTGAAGTTTTTCCCTTTGCCATATCTTAAAACGTCTAAGTGGTAAAGTTTTCTTCTCAGGGTGCATACTTGTATTGGTTATTGTGCCAGAAACCCATGCAAATTTGCAAAACACACTTTTGCTCATCTTCTTGTCTTTTGCAATAGTCAGAAAGCATAAATTTCATGGTTAACAAATTCTGCAAGACCTGGGCCAGGGAATGTCAGATTTGTATTTTTCAGATGCAATAAATAAGCCTAGTCTGATCTGGATGTTTTTTATTTTTTATTTTTTTACAAATAAAAAAATTCATTCCTGTGCAAACTCACATCCTGGCCAACTTGCTTGACCGAACAATTCCAATCTCTCTCTCTTCTCTCTCCCTCTCTTTGTATATATATATAAACAATTTTCTTTTGCTAAAGCTAAGTGCCTTTCTCTTTATTTATCTATCTAGATAAACAATTTTCTATTGTAATTCTGGGTTTTGATTTCTTTTGACCCTTTCTGTACAAATTAAGATATTACAACATGGTAAGCATGATAAACTTATAAGTTGTAGAACATCAATTTAATTAATTAACGAGTTAGCTAGAAGTATTGTTATGACTGTAATCTTATTTAACTAACAATCAGGTTCAGATATGAAGGAGGTCATTATGTTATGATTTTCTGGATGTCTTCTAACTCATGGCTGACATCAGGCAAGCCAACACCATCTTGCAGCCATTACTGCTGGTGGCCAGGTTTGGCTGTGGCGAAATAGACATGGCTATATTCATACACGATGTAATGAATGGGAATACATAGCTTCCTTGGAAGAGAAGGGAACTGTGTTGGTTGATGTTGCAGGCCCAGACCTTGATAGGGCTTCTAGTGGATATGAAGCCAATCAAGAAGATCAGGTTGGTTTTAGATATGTTTTCAGTTTATGAGAAAAGGAAGAGAATATTGATTTTATTAATCCTTACTTTATATTGCCAGGTCCCAGATCCCTTTTATCTTGTAGCAGTTGGTTCTGATGGAGAGGATTTTATTCTCCAGGGCTCACAACCCCAGGAAACTGTATGTAAATTATTTTTTTGGTTTTTTGGTTCGTCCTCCTAATATTTTTATTTCTTGTTTGACTTATTAGTTATTACCCTATTGAAGAAATTTTACGTTGGTGTAGTTGATATGTTTTCAAGTCTCTTTCACACCTACTAATGCTTCTTTGATTTGGTTGTTTGCCAGGTCCGAACATACCAACTAAGTGATGAACCACAGTATCTATCTCTTAAAGGTTCTCTTTTGCAGTCGGGCCAATCATTGCTAGAGAGCTTAGGTCGAATTGTACAAATAAGTGTGGGAACTGTAGAGGCGCCAGATGAATCACCCTTCATTGGGTATGCATGTCATCTTGCATTCTTACCCCATGAAGTTTTAAAGCTTGGTATTGGCATTTTATTATGGATCTTGTAGTAACTAATGAATAAATATGCTTGCTAAAATTTGCACTTAAATTTATGGTTGGGGTTTACAGGTACATTACTGATACTGACCATGTGTATATACGTTCTGCCACAAAAGATTATATGGAGGAGGTCAACTTAGTTTCTGGTTACACAGGCAAACCAATCAAAATTCAGGTGAGGGTTTGTTTACAATTAACTTTTTTGACCATCTTTCGCCCATGGTATTCTAAGTCTTATGAATAAGGCTAAGACACAAGATTAGGTCAAAAATTGTTTAGAAGTGGTGCTGAAATCAGCATTTACTCTGACCAAGATTTTGATCTTAAAGAAAGCTTATTGTTACGGTTTCGATCTTCAGATTTTACAAGATTGAGCCTTTTTAAGGCATTTAGAATTACAGCTCTTCGGCATAAATATAAGGTTTAAGTTAAACTTTTAGAGTACTACCTAATAGCATGTTATATAAATAGTAAACTTTTATATGCTATTTTGTTTAGTTTCATCTATGGATCATGGAACATGGAGTAGTCCACACTGTTTGAATATGAGATTCTTGTGATAGAAAAAATTGCACAATTGTGTTGCCAAGAGTCAAAAAGTGAAGATCGAAAAATACGAATGCTTAAAAAGTAGCATAGATTCTAAGTTCGAACCCAATACTAGCAAACATAGAAGCATACTTTTTTTAAAATATCACAATATATCTTAGCAGGTTTCCCAATATTTTTCTTAAATTATTGCAACTATTTCAAGATATTGTTGATTGAGACTTTGACCATTATATTATGACATTGGTCATATATTGTGTTACTGTTACATCACTTGCAAGTTTTTTTTTTCATTCTTTTCTAGAACTCTACATCTTGAACAGTGTATGTAGCTGTTAATATTTCCAGCTGTTATTATTAAGTAGCTGTCTGGGCTGTCACCAAGGGAGAATGACAATTATTGCTATTCTTATTTAAAAAAAATTATGTAGTTATCTATAATTGTGAAGACTCTTGGTATATAAACAGATGCTAAAACTGTGAGTAGGGAATGTGACTGTTGTTATTGTGATTAGTGATTATGACTGTTACCTTTAATAACAATGAACAGTTATGGCATTGATGATTTGTGACTACGAACAGAAATGTTGATTGATTATGCTCTCCTTTGACATGTCATTATTATTGCACCACATGTATTAGTGTTGTCATTGATATCATTTGTAGACTTAGTTGTATTATTGAGTTCATTGTTTGGGAACTTTCATTGTTATGCGTTAATATTGTTGTATGACTTGTATCCATAGTTATAAGACTTGTCTCAGTTTTATAGCAACCTAATCTAAATGCACATAGAAAACAACTCAGAAATATTCAGAAATACTGCAGCAATAAATATTTTTTTATATTTTGGTATTTCTTTAAATTTTTAAAACTAGGTTGCCGAATTGGCCGTTCCTCTGCTGATCCCAGGTATGTTACGTCCTGGAATTGGGTACAGCTAAAAAACCTTGCTGAATTGACCAAAATTTGTGTTTGTGCAGCCCAAAACTTTTTCAATCCGTGGCAAGATTCTGACCTATTTCCTGTGTTGATGTGGTGTTTTTTCATGGCATATGATGCAATTCCATCACCAGCTGCAGTTTTGTCTCATTTCTGTGCTGCTCATCCTCCATCCTCTGTTCTCAATTTTAATTTTTAATTTGTTTTTATCTCATACATTTTAATAATTATCTCTTATGTTTTGATATTTTAATCCTTTATGTTTTAATATTTAAATATATATGATTTCGTCTTATTTTTATATTTAAATTAGAAACATTTATTAAATAAATATTTTCTTTTAAATAATTTAACTTTCCTAGTTTATATTTTTTTAAAATCTGTATAATTTTGTTTATACATTTTTATTTCTAAATAAAAATTTTAACAATATTTATATTTATTAAGTATTATTAATAAATGTAAAGCCACCAAGTATAATTTTATTAAGTATTATTAATATATATTTAGATTTGATTACTATGGTATTTTGGCTTTAATTCCTATTGCATATTTGTATGAATTTATGACTTTTATATGTTTTTTGTATGGCTGTACCTAAATGCAACCAACCCCCCAAAACTTCTTCCATACTGAGGTACTGTATCCACATACCCATACCCAGTTTGGCAACTTAGCTTTAAAACTGTACACAAGCAATCTCAGATTCGCTAACTAATACAGCTTACTAAACATGCCCACATGTAGAAGTGGGCATTATTGGTATTACTATTCCAGATCTCAGTCTGAACGCTGGTCTACTGTGTAAGGGTTTCCATTCTGAAGAAGACTGACCTCATGCCTTGAGGGTTTCACCTCCAAGTCACAGTTGCTGGAACACATTGTTCAGCCCAGGAAAATAAATGATTTTTGTTTTGTCAGATTTCAAGTGTATGCTTTCTACTCTTACCAATGCATTATAAACTCAAACTCTTCTTTTCAAGCGCACTTCAATCAAAGGCAAGACATCCCTCGAATGTTGGCAGTAACTAGGCTAATTAAGTGACAAATGTAGCTTTTCAAATTGGGCAGTTAACTAACACATCCATCTCTCAAATTAAGGCATTTCTAAACAGTTTAACTGTCTAAGTATTTCTTCAGTCAATGCAATCCAATAGTTTGCTGATTACACCTCTACCTTTACTACAATTCTAGCTAATTGACTACACACCCTTGTTATTCTAGTCATAACTAACTGAAACTAACTACAACTACAACTATGCTACTTCTACGCTGCCAAAGATTTCACTAAATAGTAAATAGCTGCAGATAAGAGAAATGGACCCTACACACCACGAGTGTGAAAAAGAGGACATTACAAATGTGTCCTTCCCAGAGCTACTTGCTCCCAAGCAATGTAGTGCTGGACATCCAAGTATATCTCTGGTCTTTTCCAAGCACATCTTTTGTCGGTAGTTTCCTCCAATGGGCCAGGATCCAAAATAATCATACATGGGGTTTTATCCTTCTCAATCTTTTAGGGGTGAGGTAGGGGAGGGTTATTTAGTCCTCTCCATTATCTTTTTGTTTGGGGGGGTTTTCTCTTTTGGTGGGAGTTTGGGGGATGGGTTTCTTTCGAGGGGGGAGTTTCCTGTTGTATGAGTTTGTATCCTTCCTAGCTCCTTGAGGGATTGCAATGTGTACAGGGATACTTAACATTGCTACATATTTGTTAGGACCCAGCTATCCTTTTTTTCCATACCCACCTGAACTATGCTACATCTCTTTTATCCTACCTATGGTGGAGATGTGCACATGTGACTAGGTCTCTTTTAACCTATTTTGGTTGTATATCTATATCCCTTGGTGGTGTATCCTTATACCCACCCATTCTTCTCATTTCATACACAGTGATCATACATCAAGCTTGCATATTGCAATCTATTTTACTTTTGATCTATTGTGCTTGCCTTTAGTCTCCTGGTTGTCAGTGGCTTCTGTAGCCAAATCTTACACTCAGGAAAAATCAAAGTTTGGACAGTTAAAATGAGCCACAAAATGAAAAAATGCAAAATTTGTAAGTGTAGAGCATGCAAATTTTTGGCAGTTTCTCACTGCCTCTCGAATCATGTCCAACTTAAGAATAAAATTAGCTATCCAATCTATAAGTTGGATTGCTAAATCTCACAAGTAATCACAATTTACTGTTGATTATTTCTTCTATGCTTTCAAGCTATACAAATCCTCCATCTCTTTATTCACTTTTTTTTCTCATTTTTAGATTGTTTTGGTTCTCTTATTTACATTCTTGAGCTTTTACTGGAGTGTTTTGTTGACCTTGGAAGGTTGATGGTTTTTCTCATACTGGTTGCACTTTTGTTTGACCTGATATGGTTATAAATAAGCATTGATATAATTTCATTCTTTTTCTCTTAAATTATATTGAAAATGCTCTGTTTTCTTGTATATCTAATTTGGAGTTTTGTAGCAAGGCAGGATGACAACTGCGTTGCCTTAATTCAACTGGTTGCATTTGTAGACGTTAAAGCTCATTGCATGAAAAAATGTAGCAGTTCTTTCTTTTATTGTTAATTATTGTTAGAATGGACAGTCACTTGTCAATGTTGCTTGTTTTGTTTGTTATTATTCCATCTGATGAGTTTAATTAGCTGGAATGACAGTCTATTTAGCACAAGAACTGCAAACTTAATGTTGTCCATGGTGATTGGTTTGTGGGCTAGTGTGGCAGAGTTTACCATGCCATAATAATGACAGATGATGGTCGTGCTTGGACTTGGGGTCGTGGTTATTATCATGGTCCAACAGGATTTTCTGCGGCTACATGTCAGCCTGCTGTAGGGACACTTGTTGGACGCAAGGTATGTATTACTTACCTTAACGAGGACAGATTGCTTGCGACTTCTCGATTTTTTACTAGTCTATTGGATGTGCAGGTTATTGATGTTGGATGCTATGGAGAAGACTTCATCGCTCTTACAAATGATGGAGATGTTCATCAATGGACTCATGCTGTACCAAATCCTGCAGATGGAGTATATAATGTGCCTGCTACTCCATTGTATGGGCGTGGCCCTTGCATTCCACATGGTGAGAAGTTGAAGCAAGTATCCATTGGTGCTGGTATGTGTGCTGGAGTTACAGACAGTGGTAGGGTGCATAGTTGGAGGACTGCAATGAAAGGTGGACTTATAGGCATCTTAGTACCAGAGAAGGAAGCTCTTACACCTCTTGGCCATGAAGAAAATCAGGACACTGCAATCGTTTCTTTAGGTATGTGATTTGGTTTATGCTAAGAATAGCAGTGCTGTCGATTTGATGGGATTATTCAGTCTACTTCCCTGTTCTTGAACTCCTCTAATGACTTTGTTTATATCCTCTCCCCCAATGAATTTCAGTAGGTGGTGGTTTAAAGTTCTCTTCTAATTTATCAGTATAAATGATGTTGTTTTGGCTGTGGTAGCTCATTTTTGTGTGCTTTATTGAATTATATTGTCTTTACTCTGGTGCAGGGAACAGGACTGCTACAAAAGTAATATGTGTAGCTGGATCCTTGATAGTCATTGTAAAGAAGAAAGCTAGAGGTCGAACAGCAGGACCAAGGAAGATGAAACAGAAAACCAACACTGAATCTGGAATAGTGGGGCAATCCTAAATGCAATTCAATTTCATTTCATACACTGAATCTTTTGGATGTGGACTTTCGTTTCAATTATCCATCTTTATAAAATTACCACTGTACAGTGTAAATGATGTTAACATGTACATTGTATTTTAAATTTTAAATCTCCTTTCACGGAATGATAGTAACAGCCTTCATTGCAAGTAGTTATGTTTTGAAGTTTTATTGGGTAGAAATCTGCCTGCAGTTTCTGAAGATTGTAATGATGGTTTCAGTACAAAGTACATTCATCATTCATGCACTATTTCACAAATTGGTTCCTATATTGCCACCATGTCAAAACTGTTCAAGGAGTTTCAAAACTTAATCCACCAAAAGTATGTCTAGGTGAAAATTGTCATTGAAATTTTAGCTGTGAATCAAAGTGGAAGGAGTCAACTATTTTCTTCGTTTAAAAATTAAAGCATAGTCACATATCTGGTTCTATGGAAGAAGTACAAATAATAAGAATTTCTGGGTGAAAAATGTCATTGAAATTTCAGCTGTGAATTGCAGTGGAGGGAGTCAACTATTTTCTTCGTTTTAAGCAGAGGCACATATCTGGTGCTAGGGAAGTACAAATCATAAGACTTATTTGAAACAATAACATGCCATTGAAATTTTAGCTGTGAATTGAAGTGGAGGGAGTTGACTATTTTCTTCATTTAAAGCAGTCACATATCTGGTGCCGGGGAGGAAGTAGAAATGATAACATATGTTTGAAACAGTATAATACTTGATTTAAAGAATAAGTTAAACTCTACAAAAGGTTGACTATACACATAACAAAAGCACATAACTTAAAGAGATTTACATTATTATTTGTAAGGTAAATCCTTTAACTGAACAAAATGGGTGAAGAAGTATCTCATCTGGTTCTCCTTGAGATGGAACTCAAAAACTCTTTAAGCACTTAGCTGCTCGGGGAAGGGTACTGTGACTATGATTTTCATGTAACGAGTCTTTTTGAATCTGTTGTATTATGTATACCTGTGATTTTATCTGTTCGATGAATCTAGGATTTGTAGCAGTGATTTTATCGTAAGGATTCATGAGTTGATTATTGTGTTCTGTTGCTATTAGTTGAGCTGTGAATTTCAGCTGCAATGGTCATTGAGTTTTTGACTCAATCTTTATCAACCTGTATTTCTTGAATTGTGTTTCCCAAAAATCTCTGTGAGCATCACCTAGATGCAATGAGTGTTAAGTGGATCATTGATGCTCATGAGATGGTTTCTTGTGAACAGCTACTTAATAAAGATTGACTCAAAAACTATGTGGTTGAATCTTGGAAGAAAACATCACATAATTTGACACTGTAAAATCACCACCCACTTGAAAAAGATTTCTTAATATGGTTTTTAAATAAAAGTCTATATGTATGTAAGACATTTAGTATTGGGGTTAAATTCTGCTATTGGTATTCATTAAAGATAATTTGCTTATGTAATGTTTTGGTTAAGAGATTGCCTTAAAATGTGTGTGAACTTTCTACCGATTATGAATTAAAATTATTTTTTATTATGACAGCTTGTTAAGGGTCAACTGTGGGGTTGAAGCTGCTAATAATGTTAATGGAGTTTCTTAAACAGGGTTGACATGAAGCAACGCTTATGGGTTAAGTAACGTTTTGACTAATATATTGAGATATTGCAATATGATGTTACTAGTCTTGGAAGCACGCCCTACTCTATATTAATGCTTCAAAGATTACTGTGATGCAAGGATTGTCTTCTAACTCATGCATGCATGCACCATTTTCCTATCGTATTTCTAATGTCTGGATAGGGTCTAAATTTCTGTAGAGGCTTGGACTCTCAAGTGTTGCTGACCATCAAAACATTTCTTGAAAGGAAAGTGCGAGGCATTGTTTTTTTTTATGTGAACCAACTTATGTGAACCAAAAAGCTCTCATAAGGGCTTAAATACCTGGTCTAGGTGGTTTGGTTTCATTTATAGTTGTAAGTGAATGTGCCACTAGATGACACTATGAGTTTAAAAAATATATAAATAATAAATATTAATAGTTTTAAGTTTGTTTATAAAAATACCAAAAGATTTCTTGCAGCTTTTTCACGTGTGCAAGACATAAAATCATACTACTAACACTCTTTTGTAGGACGTTTTGTTGAAGACCATCATTTTTTCCACTAGATTTAGTTTCTTTTCTTGCATTCTGTATTAGCAAAAATCTTTTATTTGGGTCTAAAAAGAACATGTGTATTTTTTGTTTGGTGCACTTGCATGTTGTGTAGGGTGGACCTACCGTTACGATTAGTATCCTCTCTCCTCACCTTCGTGGATCTGGGGTGTAAGAGAAAAATGATTAACACACCTTTTCTTTTAGTAGTTGAGGGCTATTCTTGATTGAAGATTTCATCACCCCACAAGGATATGTCGATTTGGGACGCATTAGGGATATTGACTCTCCCAATGCGATCTCAAGCGGTGTGTTTTTTAGTTGTTATATAAAAAATGTGGTCAAACAACTAGAGTGTTGAGTGAATTTGACATATGTGGAGGCTGCCTTTGCATCGATAAGCTCAGTTAGAGCTTTTAGTAGCTTGCTTCGCAAATCATTGTTGGACTAAGCACGTCGAAACATAACTAAGAACCTTGTTGTAGTAGCCCAAATCTTACATTTGATGGTGTAGGGGATGCAGATCGTACCTCGAAGTTACCTCTCATGTACCCACTCAGGATTAGACAAGAATTCTCCATATTATGGATCTTCAGATCTTCGGGGTAAAGAGAATCTGGTATGCTCGAGAAGTGAATGCGCTGTAAGGGGGTGCCAGTGTTACCAAAATCTCTATCTGTTTGTCTGTTTGAGGTATCGCTTTGCGGAAGAGGCCTATCAAATGCTTTCCACTTTCTAGCCTAAGTTGTATGTCTGATGCGTGTCTTTATTTTGTACAAAACCGATAAAATTTTGTTTGGGCTAATCTAGGCTCCCAATCACTTTCACTCGTCATAAAGTGTTGCCTTGACCAATGTGCTTGTCATTGTTTGATTTCTCTTGCCAAGAGTAGATAACATCCAAAACATTCCCAAATTTGACCCAACCTTTCAATCTTCACTTTGTCATTGTCAAACTCCTATTTCACCATCTTCGTTCGAGCTAAATCCCCAATCAATTTTCATCCATCCAAACAATCATCATTCCCCAACTAATATCTCTGGCCAACCATCAATCCAGTCTTGGGTAACCTTCCCCTTCTTCTGCCTATCATCGATTCATTCTCCCATAATCATTTTCCTCCCACCTTTGAGGACTTAGCACATCAACCTAATCAATCCTTTGATTCAATCATCAATCCTAATCAAAGGTCAATACTTTGTGAAAGTTTGATTTAGACCTATATTTTTAATCAATCAATCAATTAGCCTTTTGTGCTTGGGAAAGAATCTCCCCCAAGTACCTATTCTTAATCATTTTGGATTGATCAAAATCTTAATCCTTTTGCCCTATTTTGCTTAGGAACGTAAGGTTGTCCTAAGTAGAAGAAGATCTTAATCCAAAGGTCTCAATTTTACCTAGCTTGGTTGTCACCTTGCTTTGTGGTTAACATCATCAATTTCGATCTAAGTCCTAATCTAGGGGCTAAGGTGTCATCCTAATTAAATCAAATCAATCTTGTCCTAATTCAAAGACCAATCCAATCCAATCCAATCAAACCCAATCCAATCCAAGCAAATCAAATTGAATCCAGTCAATCCTTAATCAAATCCAACATTGCTAAGTCCTAGTCCTCATCTTCATCTAGCATCATCTCATCACTTTTCTCGATCAAGTCTATCCATTCAAATTCCAACTTGTCACTCTGTTTTCATCATTTTGAGGTTACCCTTGCATGGTCTAAAGCAAAGGTTGGCTATTCAAAATCCACATTCAAACATCATGGGTTGGTTCGAAGAAATGGTTATGGAAGTTCAAGGATCACCCAATCAATCATGCCCATCCAACTCATGCATGCCTCAATGCTATCCAACTTCTACCTACTCATGTCTCCCTCCCCAAGCCACTTACCAAGTCAATCCCAATTCATCTCACATCTCTTATCCTTCCCCTACCTTTGACAAGGGAAATCCATCTTATTCCCTATCCACATCTTCGTATTATCCCTCATCCACATACCCCTTTGATCCAATATGTATGTCCTCACCTTTCTCCCCATCCACATCCCAATCCCTATCTTTCTATAACACCTCCATCATATCCACTCACCATCCAAATCCTTTACACCATAGTTCTCGCAACCTTAATCCTAATCCCCTGATCCATAATCCCAATCCTCCATCTAATCCTAAACCTTCACATAATCCTAATCCTCTGAAATCCACACCATCCCCATCCTCCAAGTCCTTTCCCCGCAATTTTATCTAAGAAATACTAGCAAAGGAGACAAAACCCCCACCTCTAAACAAAGTTGTCCAATCTCCCCAAGTCCTCCATCCACCTCCATCCCCTTTGAATCGAGACAATCCTCAATTCCCTAAGCTTCTACCCAAGTTGAACTTCCATCCCCTCCAGATCAAGACAAACCCCAATCTCCTAAGCTTCATTATGCTACCATCCCTCTATCTATCCAATTTGAAGAATCCACCTCCTCCATCACACCATCCGCCCAACCCCCAACATGTCAAGAGCTTGTTCCAAATAATGCTATCATAGATTCCTCTCGACCTCAATATCAAAGCATCCCTCCATCTAATGATCCCCTTCCATCTCAAGATCCAACCATCCCTTCCACTCCACCACATGTTCCCATCCCAAGTCAAGATCGAGGTGTCCCCTCCTCTCCATGTCATGATCCCAATCCATATCATGATCCTAACATTCCTCTTAATCCCACACATGATCCTAATTCTCCACAAGATCCCATCACCCCTATCCAAGCTATCCATGAACCCCATACCTATCAACTTGTCTCTTCCACCTTCATCCACTCTGGTTTCCTCCAAGAGCTTACTATCCCTTATACATCTTATCCCCCTCAAAATGGACTCGCATCTTGTTTCCAAAATAATAAGTATCCCAGTGGAAAAAGAATTTGTGAAAAAATGAATTATCAAGGCAAAGGGTTAGGCCTCCATGAACAAGGCATATTGGAACCCCTTCAAGTCAAATAAAATACAAATTCATATGGTCTTGGCTACACAACTCATGCTCAAGATGTTGGTATACCTTCCATCCCTCCATCTAAATGCAAACATTTCCATCGCCCATCTTCCAAACCCCTTTTGGGTCCTTATGTCCTAAACTCCATTCCTTCCTCATCAACGCTAAACCCTTCATCCCTTCCGTCCATCTTTGGTCCTTACATCCCTCCATCCACCACTCCATCACCTCAAATGATCCCTAAGCAAGATCAACAAAGGCACACATCCTTGAATTCCTTCCAACATTCTCCCTCCATCATCCCATCCATAAAACCTCCAAGTTATCCATCCTCATGCACCCGTACCATTGCTATTGGAAGCAATTTGGATGCCAAATCTAAAATGCATAAAGCCAGAAATCCACAAAAATCCAAGGATCAACATGTCCCATCAAAAAGACATGCTCAAGAAAAGAAAAATATGATCCAAAAGAAGGATCAATCCAAAAGGCTACAAAGGTCCAAAAAGAAAAAAAACAAAAACTATGTGGATTCCAAAGCTACTCATAGAAGAAATACATCTCAAAGAAAAATCCAAATTGGCATCCAAACATGTTAATCCAAAAGATCCCTCCATTCATAAGTCTTCAAATCCTCCATCTAACAATCCTCCATCTTCAAAATCCATTTTGGACTCTTATGTCTCAAAATCCACTATCTCACATCCATCATCCCCTTCATCTATTTTGGGTTCTCATGTCCCAAAATCCACAATTTATCCTCCAGCTAATTCAAAACCCTCTCTTCCACAACTCCACCACCCTTCAAGGTGTGTGCCAATGTTGATCTTCCCAACATCCCCATCCATTTATCCTCAAGTCTTTCACAACTCTGTCTATTATCCAACATTCATTTTCCATAATCGCATCCCTTTAATTCAATCTTTTGCATAAATCCTTATCCCCTTCCATCTTCCATCCATTCAATGTTCCCATCTATTTCTGCAACATCTATATGAGCATACCTCCAGTTATCTTGGTTCAATATAATACATCTTCAAGGGATACCTTCCATGGAACACAATGCTTGAGTCCTTCCTCCATCTCACTATCTTACACATCCATTTATCCTCATTCTTATGCATTCAAACTATGAAAAAAAAAGAGAAAAAAAAAGAGAAAAAAAAAGAAAAAAAAGAGAGAAAAAATCCATTCAATGGTGAACACAACGTCTTGTGGCACCTTGGGTAAGTACCATGATGAAAACTTGGTAAAAAAGCGTCATGTGTAATCCCCTCATCCTCTTGCACCCTACACTTGGGGGCAAGCTTCATTTATGCCATCCCGCCATCCACATCTTCCATAGTCCTTATCCATTATTTGCATCCTATCTACGTCCATCCTTCTTTCATATCTTTGATCTTGACTATCCTATCCAAATCCTCCATTTCATATCCCTCATCCTATCCAAATCCACCCTCCATTCATACCTTTGATCTTGATCAATAAAGGCAAAATAATATCCATGCATGCTTTGGAACACACAAGCCTACATTTTTCTTCCATCCATATCCATTCCACATTATCCTTTCGTCTCATATGTCTTTATCCACCATCCTTCTATTCGTAAATTGCACTACCCTTGGTGGGGAATTTTACTCCTTTGCACAATAGTTCTTGGATCCCCATTCCACCTATTTTTCATCCTTTACTCCTCCATATCCTATCACTATCCATCTATTTAATCCCTCCATCTCCTATTCAAGAAATCTATTCCTCCATTCCATCCTTTTACCAAGCCTTAGTTCTCCCTTGTCATTGGTTCCAATCCATTTATCCTATATCCACAATCCAATCTGATCACATTCAACCATATTCCCCATCTCATCCAATCCAACCTAATCATATTCCCCATCCCATCCAATCTTATTCAATTATTAATCCCCCTCGCATATTATCCAATCTATTTATGATCCCCATCACATTGAGTTTTCCAATCCATTTATCCTATATCCACAATCCAATCCTATCGTATTCAATCATATTCCCCATCTCATCCAATCCAATCTAATCATATTCCCCATCCCATCCCAACCTATTCAATCATTAATCCCCCTCCCATATTATCCAATCCATTTATGATTACCATCAAAACTGAGCTTTTCCCATCTATTTGAGCTTATATTGATTTGCGCATAATCCAAACACCCATCCATACTATGCTAACCAAATCTTAGTGGAAATCCTCCCATCTGTAGACCCCGCACAACCTACTTATCTATTGCCTCCCATCAATATATCCACACCTTGCCCACCGAGATGCATCCTTCCCATGTCTGGTAGTTTATCCAAATCCATCACCTGCCCATCAGGATGTATCCTTCCCATGTCTGACAACTTATCCAAATCCATGTTCTACTCTTGGCAAGAGTTGTCAGCTAGCCATGTGCATGTTGTTTGCATGATTGATCTTTTCACTTTGATATTTATCTTGTGTCTCAGGACTATAGCTGTTCAGGGCTGCCTTGATCATCCTATATCTCGGTATGTCTTGGTTGGTGTATAATGGGTCATAGTTTTTGTGGTATGACGTGTTTGATGGTTTCTCTTGTACGATCCTGCAGTCTCGCATTTACATCATCATGGTGTTTGCAAGCATGTGTGCATTGAGATACCTATTTTTTGAGAGTCTAGTCCACACATCGGATATTCACAACATCCTGACTTGTATAGTTAGTGGTGTAGATTGTCCATTGCAATATCAAAACTAGGTTTGCTCTCCACATCTACACAACAATAAATCTCATCCACTTACTTCAACTCATTCATTCATCTCATTTTATCCATTTATCTTGGAGACTCCAATTCATTCATCCCCCCTTCATCATCCTTATCCTCTTTACATCCTTTCATCCTCAATCCTCTAGTCCTCTAATCTATTTCGAGAGCACACCCGTGTTCTTAGAGCTCACATGTCCTCTTGAGGGGGTATAGCACTACCTTCCTTGTCATCATTCCTCATCTCACCTATGACTAGGGCATCATGCTACTAGTCTTTATCCTTTCCATCCACTATCTTTTATTCTTCTTTGATATAACATCACTTCATGATGCTATATCAAAGAGGGAAAAATGTAGACATCTAAAATTAATTAAATTAATATTTAATTAATTTAAGTCTATCAACACAATTAATTAATTAAATTGTGTTGGTCTCTTTCTTCTTAAAACTAATTAAATCAAATTTAATTAATTTTATCACTATAGTCCTATAATTAATTTATCAAAATTAATTATTCCCCCATTCTTCTAAAATCAAATATCATTTATTTCTTCTAAATCCCACTTAGTCAATCAATTAACTAAGCTAATCATGTGATTCCTACAAATCACTTTTCTAATCCTATCATCTAGCCTAATTAATCACTTCCTAATCATGCTTATCATTATCCTTCAATTTTTAATTCATCCGCTCATTCTCTCTCTTCATGTCACATCCTCCTAACTTTCCCACTTGCACTCTAATCCCTCATTAATCCACCTAATCAATCTCCTTTATCATTGAAACACTTTGATTAGGGATGAGTCAACTCTTTTCCATAAATGGCTTTCCCATCTCATCCTCCAACCATAAATGGCTACTTTCATCCTTTCAAAGAAATTCAAATTCTTTGAATCTCCCCATGCCTCCTCTTCCCAAAATTTTTTTAATTCATTTTCTCATTTACTCTTCCCACACATCTCTTATTTTTGAATTTTAAATTCATCCTCCCTTCCCCTAAGGAATTTTATATTCCTTTTCTCTTCCCAATGCATTTGGGGAACTCTTCCCCATGTAACTTGAGAGGTGTGTGGAGACAAGAAATATCTTTATGGCAATATCCCTCGAATCCCACACCTTGTCCTCTCAATCCTCTCCTACTCTTTCTTTCAATCCTATCCCTCCATTTCAAAATCAATCTTGGCCCTCCATTTTGGCCTCCTCCAATATATAAATTGGAGTCTCATCTCCTCACAAATCATCCACTTCTATCATATTCTCATGCCACTCATTTTAGTCTTGCAATCCATCAATCACACCCTCATAATGCCAAAATCATCCCACACTTAGCCATTATCATCCTATCCATCCCTCTAGCAAGCATTATCCAATTTTGTTGTGTAGTGGAGAGCAATTCACAATCCTTCCATAGGACCAATCCAATCAAGTGAGGAAGGGGCGCATTATTCATTTCACCGAAGGTCTAATCCAAGGAGCAAAAGATCATCTTCATGAAGGTATAATGGTTTTTGGTATATTTGATTATGTGTTTTATGTTTATTTTGATTGAATCTAACCATTTACCCTCTTGTGGATTTTCCCTTGGCTTACTTTACTACTCTTTTCTTGGGGGAGATGAGGTAGAAGGCTACGAAATATACTAAGCCTTGGCTATTTGTGGGATATTAAAACAAAAGGCAAGAAGGACAAAAGCATATATAAAAATTATATGAGATTTACATCTCTTTGTAAACCTAAGGATGAATGTTGAAACTATGGTAATTGAACAAATTAAGGAGATTAAAATGAGAAGAAATATAAAAAATATTGAATTTTATGATAGTTCAAAATGTAAATATTTTGAAGAGGGTGCATGAGATACTTTTGTCATGCATTGGCAATGATTGAGTCTAGACCTTATTTCCACATGATCCTCATCAAGAGTGTTTTTTATAATCTAATAAATATGATATTTGGAAGGTATATCTCAACATTTTTGGCCATCCAAGATTCAAGATTGTTAGTGAACGGATTTTGCCTTTTCTTTAAAATAATTACTCTCAAACTCTGTCGCCTTCTTTTAAAGACAAAAGTTCGACTGAACAGTTGGGTAAGTGCAACATATGCTACTTCCCTCTGAATTTTCTTATAGGTACAACTCCCTCTATTAGTTATTCAGGGAATAATCTAATTAATTTCTAACTGGTATGCTTTTAACCTGAAAGCACGTAAGGCAACCTACTTCATTCTTGGATGAGAGGCTAATGATTTACACACATTTCACGGAAAAGTAAGTTTTCTAAATGCTTCAACACGAGAAATAGAAGTGAATGAAACAAAGTTCAGAACGCCAGTTTTACAATTCATAAAAACAAACAAGAGAGCCAATCTCTTTTCAAACACATATCTTTTAAAAACTCACAAGAAGGAATCTAAAAAAAAAAAAATTCTGCACTGGAAAGGCGATCACTATCATTTGATTAGATCAATATATGCAAAGATATATCACTACGCAGATTCAAAACTCAAAGGTTTTCTTTCTCCCAAAACAGTATGATCCTTTATATATATATCTTATGTAACAAAGACACAATCAATACATGTATAAAACCCTTTTCAATTCCAGATCTTTAAAGTCTGATGACTTCCTTCAACAAACATAACTTCTCAAACCAAAAAGAAACTAAGTAAAAAGTAACAAAATTCTAACCAAAATCTAACCCTTCTTCCGCCTATCTTAGTCTAATTTATAGTTTTTAGAATAGAGGAGGTCTCCCTGAAAACTTGACCTCCTCTAAATCAGTTATGAAAACCAACAGAGTATAATTGGGATAGATGTCCCAAAGTCATTTGCATAAACATGAAAAATACATAAAAACAGGGCCTTGATCAATGCATTATGCTGCTTTCCCATCATCATCTTCTTCTTCGCTTTCCTGGGCGTCGTGGGCAGTTGCGAGTTCCTGGATTATTGATTGGTTCAGAATCTTCATAGCATTGAGTTTTGCCTTCACCGCTTCTTTGTTCCATCTGTGCTTCACCATCTTTTCGGCATGCTTCAGTAACTGATCATTACCGATAAACGTCATGGACTCGATCCACGCGACTCGTGTTATATCCTCAGGGGTGAAATTGCCCTTGGCTTTAATTTTCTCCATGTATATCCTGAAAACCTTTATCGCATCTTGCGTGTTCAGCCCACAAATCCCCAACTGCCAATCATGGTAAGGATTAACCACTTTGTTGTCATTAACTAAACTGCATTGAAGGTCTTGGAGTTCATACACATAAGTCTTGGCCTCGGAGATCACAGATTTGAAGGTGAGCACCCGCCACATTATGGTCTTCTTCAACACAAAGAGTTGACATTCATTTGTTACCAGCTTGATTGAATGTTCTGTCAAAAATTTGGTAAATCCATATTCTTCTATTTTAGTGAACATAGACAAGACATTTTCCCATTTGTGTTCCTCTTTCTCCCATGGCGAAATCTGGTTTTGAATTTCCACAATGAGGCTTTGCATCTTATCACATAATTTCCAGGAGTTCGTGATATACTTTTCTCCGTCTTTAATTACTTTTTCAATCCATCTTTCTACAGCCTCTACAATGCTTTTAACTCGTTGAACCTGACTCATTAGCCTTTTATTCTTTGATGAAGTAGGATCAAAGCTCTCTGTAGCATGGGATATAGGAAGTGCTCCGAAGCAACCGATGCTGTCAATGAATTGAGCAAGGATGCTTATATGTTGCTTTAGCTCTCTCTTTTCCCGCCCGTCTTTCTCCAACCTGGTGAGCATTTTCTTTGCGGATACCTGGAAGAAATGGTTATCTGAATCCGTACTCATGTTTCCCAGCTCCACCTTAGTGATCTCAAAATCTTCTGCATGGACTTCCTTGTCCTCATCCTTGGGCTTGTATGAGACAATCTCGGCAACCCACTTTCCGGTCCCTTCATCACTATCCAGTCAAGCAGTTGTTTTGAACCTTTTTGGCTTGGGGCCCTTCTCTGTGTACTTAACTACCATATCTTGAATTGGAATAGTCACAAGAATGGTACTCTGTTTTTTGTTCACCAAAGTGGTCAGCCACTTAGGGGTTGCACTGGAACTGGTTGTTCCTTCGATCGCTTTGGAGGGTGGTGTTGTAGCTACGGTAATCGCATGGGAATCCATGGCATTAGAGATGTCACCGTCCAGATCTTCAACTTCAAATATTTGAGCATCAAGAATCTTATCATTCACCTCTGTATCCTTAGCTTGATCCATCCTTCTCTGAGCAGCACTTCGTGACCTGGTATGTCGAGGAGTAGAGAAGTCCAAAGATGGATTAGACTGTTTGCCATACTCAGCTGCTCCCTCATTGAATCAGCAATCAGCTCTGCCCAATCGTGGTATTGCTTCCCTTGTAATACTAGCTGCACATAGCAATAAATCCAGTCGTCAAAATTGTAGGCTTTCGGAGAGCCTCTGAATCGGTGCAAGAGTAACATGACAACATGAATGTGAGGCAGCATATGGTTCTTATTGGGATTCTTGGGCAATCTGGAACCACCCCTTTGGTGAACCTTCAACCAATATTTTTCTACGTTATTTCGGTGCCCGATTCTGTCTGCGTTGAACTTGGTGATTGACTGGACGAGAGAAAAGTTTGAGAACTGGTAATTAGGTAGCTTGAAAATAGAGGAAATTACCTCGTTGGCAAGGAGGGTTTCACCATTGTCTCTCCTAATGGTTTCAGAGGCTGGATCGTACCTAGCGATACATTCCCTAACCAATTCTGGGCAAGGGATAGCTGGGGGAAAGGCTGCCGCTTCTATGAGACCACTACTCAAAACTTCCACACCAAAGGAACCATCAATTCCCTTGAACACCCTTTCCTTTACAACTTCAAGATTTTCCCCTTTAAGGTTGGTATCACTGACTATGGGCTCTGTACATGCAAGACTAAAGACATTCCCGAAAAGGTGCAATGTGGACTTCATAATTCATAAATGACAAGCCTTATTTTCTTTCAGCAAACCTTACTACGAGAGAAGAAATGCAGGTAAAAATCACTTGAAGAGGAAAGGAAATGAACTCACCTTCACAGTTGAGAGCAATCAGATGACTACCAGCAAACAAACCTTCTATCCAAGAAAAATAACTCCGCAACGATGAGGAATAAATTTTCAGAGAATTAATCCTTTCATACCTTATAACAAGAGCAATGATAGGGACTTATTAAGTGCAATAATTCCAATCGTCAGTTTAAGTGTGTTGAGCTTGTGGATTGGAAATCACATGCATGCATTGAATGCATGGCAGCATTTTTGAAGTAACCGCCAGTTCTCGAAATGATTACTTGTCTTGAAACTCCAACAATTTATGTCACCCAAGATATGGTTCGCCCTTCTTCATACTTGGCAATAAATGCACCATTAATTCTTTTAACTCACAGGACGCACCAAATTTGAACACGCATGAACATTCTAAACAGACTTCATTGGGGTTCAAGTAGTTCAAGGCGTACACTGAGCGTAGGAAAAATCTCTTTTGAAAGGATTAACTATGTCAAGTGTTGCTGACCATTTGAATTGTGTTGAACATGTTGAACACGTCTGAACCATTTGAACTATGTTCAAAGAGTTTAATGCCTGGAGACAGATGATATAACACACCACCAAACAAGACCAATAAAGAATTGCTGCAAAACACTTTCAGAGAATATTAGTATGAAAGCCCTCTAGACACCTAAAAACTTGCGAAACCTAAATGAACCTATGAACCCAGTTCAAAATGGTTTAATGAGTTCAACCAGTCTTTTAAACTCAGCCTTTTATTTAAAAACAACCTACAAACGGACTAAGGGTTTAAACGAGGCATTCCAAGAAAGACAAGGACTCCGAATAAAAAATTATAAGGTGATTTACTCTGGTCATGAAGGATAAATGACACAGTAACATTGGCTCTGACTGGGGATTGTATTTTGCGAAGGAAAATACAAACAACCCTAAATCTCTGGTTTCACATGACCAAAAAAAAGATAGGGGGAATAAAGGAAGACTCACACCTAAACAAACATGAAACAAAACACCTAAGCTACTATATACATGAAATGTCAACCACAGGTTTTACAGTTTGTAGAGCTTGAGATCTTGCCCATTGTAGGTGTAGGGCATAACCGTTCTATCTGAGTAGTTGAGTCTAAAAGCATTTTGTCCCACCACTTCACAGATCTTGAATGGACCTTTCCACAATGAGTCAAATTTACCGTGGGCACCCTTTGGTTCTTTCCTTTTATCCCATAACTGTACTTCATCTCCTGTAAGGAAACCTCTTGGTCGAGCTCTCATGTCAAAGATCCTCTTCACTCTATTCTGATGCTCAGTAATCCTATCCACTAACATCTCTCTTTCTTCTTCCAACTTCATTAGATACATAACTCTCTTCTCTAGAGCATTCTGAAAAAAATAATTTTCAATTACTATTTGAAGTTTGGCTGCCGACAATTCCAGGGGTAAAGAAAGTTTTGCACCAATCCCATACATAAGCTCAAAAGGTGCCATTTCGATGGTTCTTTTAGGCATAATCCCGTCTGCCCAGAAAGCTTCATATACCTTCCTATGCCAATTTCGAGCATTTTCATCAACCACCTTCTTCATAATCGCTATCAGGTTCTTGTTGCTTGATTCTGCCAGTCCATTACCCTATGGAAAATAATCAGAGGAATGTGAGAGAGTAATCTAATGTTCATAGAAAAACACAGTTAGTTCTTCGGAGGAGAAATACGATGCGTTATCTACAACGATCTTTTGAGGAACCCCAAAACAGACTAGGATGCAATCTTTAAGAAAGTTACACACGACCTCTGAGTTCGCTTTTTAAGTGGGAATGGCCTCCACCCACTTGGTAAAATAATCGGTTGCTATGAAAATGTACGTATGGCTAACACTGGAATGTGGGTTTATCGGCCCAATGAAATCAATACCCCACTGCTTGAAAGGTTCATCTATTACCACACACCTTAAAAGGTAGAGCCGCTAAATGTGGTTTCCCGGAAAAGAGTTGGCATTTTTCACATTCCTTAACATAAATATACGCATGTTGAAACATGCCAGGCCAATAAAAGTAATTCCTTAAAATCTTGAAGGCAGTTACAGAGGATGAGAAATGCTCGCCACAGGCTTCATCATGATAAACTTCTAGAAGTTTTTGCTGTTGAGGCTTATCTATGCACCTTAAGTAAGTACCATTCAAACCTTTTTTGTACAGGACATCCTGCCAAATAACATACTTAGCAGCCTTTAACTTAAGATTCCTTTACTCTTTTGCTGACAAATGACTAGGGCAACTGCCGTAAGTCAAATAGTAAGCCACATCAGAAAACCACACATCTTGCAATCCAACAAATAGGGTCAATGGTAATTCTTTTTCTGTTTCCATCTCATTTTCTGCTATTAATTTGCATAAGCCTTGTCCTTTGACTATCTTTGTAGGGCGAATGTCTAGATCGTATTCCTGGATTTTTGTTACCCATGTCACTCTTTTATTGAGTCCAACTTCTTGCTGAGTTAAAATGCTTTTTACTGTAGAATCTGGAACAAAAACGACAAAATGAGAGTGCAGAATGTAATACCGAAATTGTTTTACAACTTTGACCACAAGGAAGGTTTGTTTCTCTGAAAGCGAATACTTAAGCTCATGCTTCTTGAGTGGGATGCTCATGAACGCTATAGGTGCTTCTATCCTAGATTCATCCATTTGCAACAGTATTCCAAACATTGTATGTTCGGAGGCGTAGCAGTTTAAAATGAAATCCTTTTTGAAATCTGGGTTGATGAAAGTTGCCGCATTTGCAACTGAACTCTTGATTTTTTCAAAAGCTTCTTTGGCTTCTTCAATCCAT
This sequence comes from Cryptomeria japonica, assembly GCF_030272615.1. Lineage (NCBI taxonomy): Eukaryota > Viridiplantae > Streptophyta > Pinopsida > Cupressales > Cupressaceae > Cryptomeria > Cryptomeria japonica. The sequence continues at coordinate 537,718,527 of NC_081409.1, forward strand.
TTGAAAGGATGCCTTTCGCTCAACAGGCTGATGATATGTTTGGTAGTTTCTTCAAATTCTGGTACAAACTGTCTTAAGAAATTCACCTGGCCAAAGAAAGATCTTATTCCAATCTGATTTGAAGGTAAGCTGAGACGTTGAATTACATTGACTCTCTCCAGATCAATCTTGACACCTTCTTTTGAAACGATATGCCCCAACAATTTACCCTCAGTTACACAGAAAATTGAATTCTTTGGGTTCGAGGAGATTCCATTCTCTCGACAGCGTTGGAGAACTGCCTTCAGATCATTGAGATGATTCTTTCTCTCTTTAGAAAACACTGTCAAGTCATCTAGGTAAACAACAATAATTTTGTCACAAAAATCCTTAAAAGAAGAATCTATAGCCCTTTGAAAGGTTGCTCCAACATTTATCAAACCAAATGGCATACGATTATATGTGAACGTTCCCCATGGAGTGATGAATGTTGTCTTTTGCTTTTCATTCTTGGCAACACTAATCTGATTGTAACCCGAAAAACCGTCTAACATCGACATCATTTCTGACCCAGATACCATATGCAGAATATGATCCATATTGGGTAAGGCATAGTTATCCTTAAGACTTGCCTGATTCAAGTTGCGAAAATCTACACAAATCCAAATTTCCCCATTCTTCTTCCTTACGGGCACAATGTTGGCTACCCGGGTAGAGTGATGAATAGGATATATGATTCTGGCTTTAAGCATTTTATCTATTTCCTTAAAAATTACAGCTACCATCATGGGATTAAAATTTCTCAATTTCTGTCTGAAAGGAGAAACACCAGGCTTCAACGAAATTTGATGTTGAAAATGCCCATCCCTAAACTCCTTCGAATCATCATAGGACCAAGCAAAAACATCAATGTATTCCTTCAATAGCCCACTAAGAATTCGTTTTTCCTCAGAAGAGCAACATTTTTCAATTGTTACCACCTCAGGATTAGATTCATCACCCAGATTAATCTTTTCACAACTTCCTTTCCCATCATCCTCAGGAGCTTTCTTGCCTATGAACGCATCATTTTGGGTGAAAAACCTCTCCAAAGTCACTAGCCCTTTCAAAATTTTGTTCCCTTTAAGCTAAATGAAATTGTTTTCAGAATCAACACCCGAATCCAGACTAAATTCCTTGCAATTATTTTCGGAACCTTCAAAACATGATTGGGAGAATGAATGAGTGCACTCTAGAAAGTCTTTGATCTGAGCATCTATATCGAATACTTGCCAATGGTTTACATTATCAGGGACACCAGGCCTATAAATCATTTCAATCCTATATGAATCATCCTTAAAGTCTGGGTGTGGTAACAAAAGAGAAGATGAAACGACCAATGAATCCGCCCTAGTGTTTTGATCCCTTGGTATAGCTTCAATCGAGAAGGCATAAAAAAATTCTATCTCATTCCAAACCCTGTTTCTATAATGTTTCAATCTATCATTCTTAACTGAATAGACATTTCTTACCTGTCTGACAATTAGCTGCGCATCTCCCTTAACTTTGAGCAATTTAATGCCTCATACTCCATAGTATTATTAGTATTCTTAAATGATAGTTCTGATACTTAATGTTAAGTACAAATGCCAAGCTGATAAGATGAGGGGGGGGGTGAATCATACAAACTTAATCTTCCATAAAAACATCAGATTCAACCTTGGTAACATATACTTCAGTGATATAACCAAAACTGTTAAACATGCAAACTCAAAAGCATATAAACATCATAAACCTCATAACACCAGATTTAACGTGGAAACCCAAATAGGGAAAAACCACTGTGAGATTTCGGACCCACTAAGAAATATACTCTTCTAGAGTATGCTTGGTTAAAAGAAAATCCTGTTAAAGATTACAAACACCTTGCTAGATGTGACCTGGTTAAGGGATTTCCCTTGGATTTGTTAGGATCTTCACCTTGTTAGAAGTGACCTTGTTAAAGGATTTCAAACACTCAATCAGAATGTCACCTTGCTAGAGGGTTTTACAAATAAGACTGTTAAGTCCACTCGGTTAAGAGATTTTCTGTCACTTCACAAAATAATAGTAATAAAAATCTATCTGCAACTTCACATCTAAAATGCTAAAGCAGATTCTTATTTGCTCAATACAATCTAGACATAGAACTAATCTTGTCCATCTGCTGGGCTCTATACTCTGTTATACAAACAATTCTTCAAGCTTCTGTGCTCGGTAATTACTATGTAGCATCCCTGTGCATACACTTGCCCACATACATTGTTTATCAATAGTTCCCTAGTTATAAACAATTGCCAACCGCTTAATCTCCTTGATCACATTTCCCATGATCAATCATAGCCATCAAATCTTCAAACTTTGACCAGGTTCAATGTATTCTTCGATCTGAAAAATGTTTTACCCCGCCTTGGAAGTTGCATACATTTCTTGGAACTTGTGCTAGGGTATGCGGTTCAATATGCGCTGTAGATCTTCATGCCGATTTTCCTTTGCCATAGATTCTTTAATAAACTTTATGCACGACATACCAATCATTTAATTAGTTCCAGCTCATTAGCTCCCTTCATTAAATAATGCATGTAACCATTTGATGCTTTCTATTACATCTCGATTACAACTCGGTAAATACTAAAGTTTACTCGATAGACACTTTGTCTTCATTAACCGATAGCGATAACCTTAGGGTTTACTGACTAGGTTCTTTGCTCGGTAACATAGTATAGTATTAACCTTACAATAAATAACATATGTATGATATCAAAACAATCTAAACATCATGATCTCATCATTGTCTAACTCGGTAATAGTTGCCCATTGAATAACTTATTCATCCCCTTATTCATCATATTTTTTCTGTGTCCTTTACTGACACCTTTATACTCATCAAATCATACTTCTCAAGATATGGCAACATCTTACTGATTTAGAAAATCAATATCTTGACATCAATGACAAAATAATAATATTAAGACAGTAAATCATCCTTAATCAGTTATATCCATAATCGTCAACAACCTTCTCAATATCCTTATTGAAATGCCAACAATCTCCCATTGTCTGTTATAATGCCAACATTAAAATCCAACTTGAAAGAAAAAGGAAAAATGTTACCATTTGGGGAGAGCAAAACTACCCCTGCTCCAGAGCCAAAATTGGCGCAACTTCCATCAAATTCCATATGCCACAATCTGCCATCTTCATCAACTTCTTCTTTAAATTCTTTTTCATCAGGTGCAAGGATGAGATAGTTTCCAAATTCACATTCTTGAAATAAAATCTAGGCTTTAGGATTATCAAAGGGAAAGACTGTGTATTTATTTTTCGGTTCAGTTTCAAGTTTGATTTTCTATTTTCCAAGTGGAATGATAGCTTCTGACCAATCCATCTTAATTTCACCTCCAAGTTCCTTATAAAAGGTTCTACTCAAGAGCATCCCATAACTTGCAGAAATGTCAGCAACCAGAATAGTCAATTTTGCCCTTTTATCAAGACATGCTGCTAGCACCGCCTGAACATCCTTTACTTGTCCAATAAGAGGGATCTGCTTCCCATCCATTGAATAACATCTCCCAAATGTCTTAGTGAGAGTTAAACCTAAAGACCTAGCAACAGATGAAGGCATTATGCTATCTGATGCTCATGAATCTATTATACAATTGCTAAGCTTTTGACCATTTAGGAGAAGGGATATGTAGAAAGGTTCAGGTTTCAGAACCTCAATGTCAAGCCTATCTTCAACATTATGAAAAGCATAGGGATTAACCAAGTCAGTGGAAGGGTATGAGACAGATGTAGGTTTTTCAGCAGTAAACAAATCACTATGCCCCACACATTCATGCATTGAGGACTCTGAAGAATAATCTCCTTTTACATACTTGACCAGTTTGTCTAGCTCCTTCGGGTTCATTTTCAAATATTCTGTAGTGGAAAGTTGAACAATTGAAGCTTTACAAAACTCAATTATTTTGAAAGAGGGGGAAGAAGAAGAACTATTTTTACTTTCAAGATTTCTTTGCAAAATCTTAACTTCGGGGGTCTTTGCATGAGAAGGAAAACCATTACTTGTGGGGTCTTTACCTTTGTAATTAGCTCCAGAAGAGCTTGCAAAAAGAGCAGGCTGGGAAGTCTGTTGATTCCTTGTAAGGATTGCACACACAAGATCTTCAAGAGTTGCCAAAATATTACCACCTCTTTCTGAATCTAACTCATATTCAAGGTAGAATGATCCAGAGTCGCCAGATACCTCTTGAACTTTCTCTGCTTCAGAGAAATCACCTAGTTCATCCTTTGTGTTTTTCATTTGAACATGTCTTATCATATCAGGACAAGAACTTCCATCATGATCTGTAGTGAGGTGAAAAGAGCACATAGCACCCTTATCAGGAGGAGCCTCTATTTGCAATCTTTGCCAGGCAGCAGGAAATTGCAAAGACCATCCATAATTATACGAGTTTGGGGTTTTTCTGCTTATATTTTGATAAGGTTGTGGGTAGGAGACTCCAGGTTTCGGTATCTGCCTCTTTAAAGAAATCATATCATTTACTAGCCTTTGAACAACTGGATCAGTTGAAGAGGTGGAAGCTTGGGGTTGACCTCGATGAATTTGTACATCCTTTCTCCATTTCCCGACTATTATTAGGTCATCTTTGAGTTCTATAGCTTCATTTTGTGCAGTCTCAAGATCGGCTGGCCTATTCCTTCTAAGGTGGAAACCAACATCGGGAGGCATGGAGTTTATAAAGAAACATTGTTGATTGTCAGCAGTTGATCTTTTAGCCTGGGGAATTTTATGGATAATCTTATTATACCTGGCTACATAGTCCCTCATTGACTCATGGATTTCTTTTTTCATTTGTGTGAGTTGAGCCAGTAGTGAGTGCTCATCATCAGCGCTCTTGAACCTTTTCTCAAAAGTGGTTTTCATTGTTTGCCAATCAGTTATAGATCCCGCTCACAGATGACTAAACCAATCTGCTGCCCCCTCGGTAAGAGTTTGAACAAAAAGCATAACAACCACATCCTCATATTGTATCGCCACTATCCCAGTAGCTACATTAAAAGAATTCAAGTGTTCCTCGACTGAGACTTTTCCATCTCCATTAAACTTAGGTAGAACATCCCTTGCTCCTTTTGGAAGTGGATTATGAGCTCCGAGGGCAAGAGGTCCGACTGCAGCACCCCATGGTTGGGCCATAATGAAAACAGGGTAAATAGTTACAAGGGGAGGGGCTTGAACTCCAGTAAGCATTAGTGCTTGCCAATGGCTTGAAGAGGAAGGTATCAGAGTGCTTCTGGTAGGAGAGGAAGGTCTACTTTTAGCGTTTCTTTTGGGAGTGAAATTTGTGGCAAATGATAACCCTTGCAATTCTTCAAAATAATTATCAATTACTCCCCCTCTCCTTTGTGATCTGGTATAAGGACGAGAATCCAGTGTTGTCACCCCTAGGGTTCCTAAGATCTTTAAACAAATCTTTCAACCTCAGCGATGTTCCTGAGTTATGGAAATCTGTCTCAAACAAAGAAATAATGTGGATATTGTTGATTATGAGTTCAAGTCTATCATGCCCGTGGCACGCTGGTCTATTGAATGTTCAACTTTCCCCAGCAGAGTCACCAAAAATCTGTTAGTGAACGGATTTTGCCTTTTCTTTAAAATAATTAATCTCAAACTCTGTCATCTTCTTTTAAAGACAAAAGTTTGACTGAACAGTTGGGGAAGTGCAACATATGCTACTTCCCTCTGAATTTTCTTATAGGTACAACTCCCTCTATTAGATATTCAGGGAATAATCTAGTTAATTTCTAACTGGTATGCTTTTAACTTGAAAGCATGTAAGGCCGCCTACTTCATTCTTGGATGAGAGGTTAATGATTTACACATATTTCATGGAAAAATAAGTTTCCTAAATGCTTCAACATGAGAAATAGAAGTGACTGAAACAAAGTTCAGAACGCCAGTTTTACAATTCATAAAAACAGATAAGAGAGACAAAATCTCTTTTCAAACACATATCTTTTAAAAAATCACAAGAAGGAATCTCAGAAAAATAATAATATTCTGCATTGGAAAGGCAATCACTGTCATTTGATTAGATCAACATACACAAAGATATATCACTACGCATATTCAAAACTCAAAGGTTTTCCTTCTCCCAAAACAACATGATCCTTTATATATATATCTTATGTAACAAAGACACAATCAATACATGTATAAAACCCTTTTCAATTCCAGATCTTTAAAGTCTGATGACTTCCTTCAACAACACAGAACTTCTCAAACCAAAAAGAAACTAAGTAAAAACTAACAAAATTCTAACCAAAATCTAACCCTTCTACCGCCTATCTTAGTCTAATTTATAGTTTTTAGAACAGAGGAGGTCTCCCTGAAAACTCAACCTCCTCTAAATTAGTTATGAAAACCAACAGAGTATAATTAGGACAGATGTCCCGAAGTCATTTGCATAAACATGAAAAATACATAAAAACAGGGCCTTGATCAACGTGTTATGCTGCTTTCCCATCATCATCTTCTTCTCCGCTTTAGTGGGCATCATGGGCAGTTGTGAGTTCCTGGATTATTGATTAGTTCGGAATCTTCATAGCATTGAGTTTTGCCTTCACTGCTTCTATGTTCCAACTGTGCTTCACCATCTTTTCGGCATGCTTCGGTAACTAATCATTATCGATAAACGTCATGGAATCGATCCGGGAGACTCGTGTTATATCCTTAGGGGTGAAATTGCCCTTGGCTTTAATTTTCTCTATGTATATCCTGAAAACTTTTATCGCATCTTGCGTGTTCAGCTCACAAATCCCCAACTGCCAATCATGGTCAGGATTAACCACTTTGTTGTCATTAACTAAACTGCGTTGAAGGTCTTGAAGTTCATACACATAAGTCTTGGCCTCGAAGATCACAGATTTGAAGGTGAGCACCTGACACATTATGGTCTTCTTCAACAAGAAGAGTTGACATTTATCTGTTACTAGCTTGATTGAATGTTTTGTCAAAAATTTGGTTACTCCATATTCTTCTATTTTAGTGAACATAGACAAGACATTTTCCCATTTGTGTTCCACTTTCTCCCATGGCAAAAGCTGGTTTTGAATTTCTGCAATGATGCTCTGTATCTCATCACATAATTTCTGAGAGTTCGTGATATACTTTTCTCCGTCTTTAATTACTCCTTCAATCCATCTTTCTACAGCCTCTGCAATGCTTTTAACTCGTTGAACCTGACTCATTAGCATTTTATTCTTTGATGAAGTAGGATCAAAGCTCTCTGTAGCATGGGATATAGGAAGTTCTCCGAAGTAACCGATGCTATCAATGAATTGAGCAAGGATGCTTATATGCTGCTTTAGCTCTCTCTTTTCCCGCCCGTCTTTCTCCAACCTGGTGAGCATTTTCTTTGTGGATACCTAGAAGAAATGGTTATCTGAATCCATACTCATGTTTCCCAGCTCCAACTTAGTGATCTCAAAATCTTCTGCACGGAATTCCTTGTCCTCATCCTTGGGCTTGTATGAGGCAATCTCGGCAACCCACTTTTTGGTCCCTTCATCACTATCCAGTCGAGCAGTTGTTTTGAACCTTTTTGGCTTGGGGCCCTTCTCTGTGTACTTAACTACCATATCTTGAATTGGAATAGTCACGAGAATAGAACTCTGTTTTTTGTTCACCGAAGTGGTCAGCCACTTAGGGGTTGCACTGGAACTGGTTGTTTCTTCGATTTCTTTGGAGGGTGGTGTCGTAGCTACGGTAATCACATGGGAATCCATGGCATTAGAGATGTCACCGTCCAGATCTTCAACTTCAAATATTTGAGCATCAATAATCTTATCATTCACCTCTGTATCCTTAGCTAGATCCATCCTTCTCTGAGCAACACTTCATGACCTGGTATGTCGAGAAGTAGAGAAGTCCAAAGATGGATTAGACTTGTGCCTAACGTGAGGCAGCTTTTTATCCTTACTTGTATGAACAGGCATAGAAGTATTATTAGAAAAATGCTTTGGTGAACGCAGAGTAACCTCACTATTTCTCGCAGAATTAGACTTGGTGCCTAATTTCGTTGCTTTCTTCCTTTCAAACCATTCTACGGTTCTCTCCAAAACCCTTTTTGTTTTTAGTTGTATATCATCTTCTTGTTCCCCATCCCAGTTGATACATTACACTTCGGTCTCGGCTTGGGCTAAGTATCCAGGTTCATACAATTCTAGATAATCTTCCTCAAACCCATCTATGTCAAGCTTTGCCTGCAGTGAAATGACTTGCTCCAACACTATTCTCATGTTTGCCCTTTTGGAAACCTTGAGTTCATCATTGCAATCCTCCCAGAAGTCTTCTAATTGTGGAATTGGGAGATACAACATTAGACCAAGACTTCGGGAGAAACCCTTATTATCAAAACCTTTCATTTCATGGTATAGGGGAAAATTGAAGTTTTTCAGGTCTGCTCCAATACTCAAAGCATCCGACATTGAACTGTAGGATAGCATACTGAATTGAATAGGAAAATGATCCTCCCATTTCTCCCTGGGTTGGACCTTTTTAATCACAGTCACCAACTGCCTACATATCTATGGTAAAACAAAACAATCTGAACAAAAATAAGGAAGCTTGAATAGCTCTTCTTCAAAGCCACCTATCCTTATATAGAAGAACTGAGGCAATCTCGGCAACCCACTTTCCGGTCCCTTCATCACTATCCAGTCGAGCAGTTGTTTTGAACCTTTTTGGCTTGAGGCCCTTCTCTGTGTACTTAACTACCATATCTTGAATTGGAATTGTATATGGTGAAAATGGATAACAATAATAACAATATTGAAAGGCTAAATGAATTCAACCACAAAAACCCTAGCCTAACAACAACAAAGATCCACCATAACATATGAAGATTACCTAAGACAATGCAAATCAAACGAAATCACAAAGATTATACCATCACATGTCCAATAGGGTTTTGATCTCCATTCTTCCTATCTCCATTGATCTTGCTTGATATATTTGCTCTCAGATTTTACGTGCACAAGAGCTCAACAAAGAACGGAATGTGGTTGCAAGTAGGATCGTAGTGTAGTCAAGTCCTTAAGATGATTCATTAGAATGCACAGAACGATTAGCTCATTAGGGTTTGATAATGAAGGAAGCATCTCCTTATATAGAAGACACTATATGAAATGGAGGGATAAGATTGAGAGGTGTAAAATGAGGTCGGCTATGATTAGAGGGTAGGTAAAAGAAATAATAAAATAATGAAAGGGGTAGGTAGTGTATGAATTAAGAGATGAATGACATGTGTCATGGGTAGAAAATGTTAATGAATTAAATAAATAAATAAAGATTTATTTAATTAATAGAAGAAGTGGGATAATTAAATAAATAAAATATTTATTTAATTTAGGAAAAGGATAATTTAAATAAATAAATGTATTTACTTAAATGAGAAATAAGGCTAGAAGAGGATAAATGAATTAATTAAATAAATAAGGATTTATTTAATTAATAGAAGAATTAAGCTTAGATAATTAATTAAATAAAATTATTTAATTAGACTGGACAATTTTGGGTGTCTACATTTTGCCCCTCTTTGAGACAATGCAGCTTGTCGCGTTGTTTCAAAGAAGATAAGATGAACTGATACAGAGTTTCCCTAGGATGGGAATGATATGCCCCCTCGAGAGATTGGATGAAAATGTCTGAAAAGATCACAGACAATCTCTCGATAAGAAAGAAAGGCTAGAATGGACTAACCAGATAAAGTGATAGAGTCACGGGATAAAGAAGACTGACTCAGGAAACGAAGGCGAGGGCTAGGGTAGGCTATAAGATAGACCACGGGGGAAAATACATCCTCATTGTCATCTACACATCCACGAGAGCATATTGCAGAGTGAAAATAGAGCAACAACAGTCAGCAGCGATGGCCTTCACTCACAGATTCGACCGCGTTCGCCAATTCCAGAGGCCAGCAGAGGCAGGAGAGCCGGTAAGTACCACCAAACCTCCTTGTACTTTGATGCATTTAATTTTTGTCATTAATGCATGCTAGGTAGGGTCATAAATGCGCTTAGACTAGGGTCCAAAAAGTGTCAAAAACGTCCAGGCGCGTCTGCGTTGGTGCCAGGCGTGTCTGTGTTCGCGAGGCATGTCTGTGTTTGTGCCAGGCGTGTCTGCGTTGGAACCCGCATCTATGTCAATTGCGGCTGCGTCTGTGATGTGCAGGGGCGTTTGTGCCAAGAAGGCACGTCTGTGCAGCCCAGGCACGTCTGTGCAGAGCATAGGCACGTTTGTGTCAACCAGGTGCATCTGTGTTTTTCAGGCGCGTCTATGCAGTCTGAAAGCGCGTTTATGTCAGGTAAGCACGCTTGCGTTTGAAAAAGTGTGAATTTGCATCTTCTAGGTCAAATTGGCAGTTCTGTGATGAACATACGCTGTCGATTGGATAAGCTGCTGAGAGGATACACTCAAGCAGGTCCTCTAGGGAAGACTAGGATAAATCAAGGCACTTTGTGATGAACAGTGAGTACCAAGATAGAGTACTTAGTGATGAACAGGGAGTGCAAATGTGAGCAACACTTTGTGATGAACAGTGAGTGTCACACACGTAGTACTTTGTGATGAACAGGGAGTACCACTAGGATAAATAGAAACACTTTGTGATGAATAATGAGTGTTGCTAGGATAGATAGCCATATGCATTTAGATAAAAAGTAGCATTTTGTGATGAACAGGGAATGCCATGATGACTGACATGATTGATTTGCTTGACTGCAGGAGTATTTGCCGATGCTAGAGTCACGGGAGAGATTCCCGTCTACGCAGAGGTTGCGACCTGAGTTGACAGCCGAGGAGCGAGCTACTATTGAAGAGATGGGACTGAGACATGTTCTGTATGTGCCCGAGTTTTGGGCGAACATGGGATTGCTAACTGCATTAGTTGAGAGATGGCACTCTGAGACGTGCACATTCCATTTACCGATGGGTGAGATGACAGTCACCCTGGAGGATGTATACAGGATACTGCGGGTACCGATCGATGGGGAGCTGATCCCATATGATCGAGATGGCGATAGAGAGGCCCTGAGACGGGTGTTCCAGGACCTAGGACTGGAGATGAGGGCAGGACACGTGGCATGAGACACCATGACAGCCACAGGGTTAGCATTGCTGGCAGTGGTAGGAGGAGCTATCAGTGGGTTCCTGTGTCCAGATAGGGCAACATGGGGGTTGGCTATGGGCTGGGGAGGAGCACTGGAGACGCTGGTGATGCAGCACACCAGATATGCCTGGGGACCATGTGTGCTGGCCCATTTGTATTACGAGCTGCATCAGTTTTTATTATCATGGATCAATAGGATTGGGCTGTGGAGTTACATTGCTGCAGGTATGGGCTTATGAGCATCTACCGGTTTCCCGACCGATACACTTCAGGGGCAGGGGTCATGGATGCAACTTTGTTCATTTATATGATATGATCACATCGCAGCCACGGATTGGCAGGCTAGAGTATTGGCAGTGAGTGATAGACGATATTGATGTGGTCATATGGAAACCATACCTGGGCTGCGAACAGTGGGAGGATGACGCAGTTGAGCTGCCTTATACCTTCTGGAGCAGGTACCTGATTGGGCGGACACCCTATGTGTTAGAGAGACAACTTGTAGATAGGATTGGCCGATAGTTTTGCCAGATTCAGAGGATGCCCCGGGGCTCAGGCATGTATGCCCATACAGTTAGAGATCAGGCACAGTTTGGGCCCTTGCTGTCGTATGATCAGACAGTGACTCAGCTAGTAGAGATGATGCCCCTACCCTAGGACATGTGGCCAGAGATCTAGGACACTGACATGGATGCCGAGTACATAGCCTATTGGGCAGAGCATCCCTTCCCACACTTGACAGATTCGGGAGAGGCATTGGAGGGAGATGGGGGTGGAGACGACGATGATGGTGGAGGTGATGGGGGCCGAGGCCGACGGAGGAGGAGGGGAGTAGTTGGAGAGAGGCGGGTTGCACCTCGGAGGGAGGGTGGCGAGGAGAGGCAGGCTCATGTGGTGAGGGGTCGCGGTGGATTGCCGCTACAGGTGCCAACAGCACAGGGTCCCAGGCAGGTACAGATACAAGGACAGGGATAGAGACAGGTACTTGTACAGGCACCAGTATAGGTACAGGTACAGCCACAGGGGCAGGCACCCATACAGGGGGAGCCACAGGCAGAGGCAGAGGGGTTGACCTAGTGGAGGATGAGCTGGTAGATCTGAGGGAGATCTGCCAGGGCTAGGCAGATGAGATCCAGGAGCTGGAGAGGGAGAGGGATCATCTCAGGAGGAGGCTAAGAGATACTGAGTGGGAGCGAGATCAGGCTATCCAACGCTATATAGAGGCTGAGACAATACTGAGGGTAGAGAGACAGGCCACAGAGGATACAGGGGCAGGATATGCTTATGTCCTGCGGGCAGGGGAGGAGATCGCCTGCTGGAGAGACCTCTACTATGGTGCAATGCCAACAGATCAACGGGCGAGGAGCTTCCATAGACCATCGCGTACAACGATAGCTACGGGAGGGAGCCAGAGGAGACAGGCATCGAGTGGTGGGGTTATGGGTCCTCCACCACCACCAGATAGAGGGGACAGGCAGGATGATCCTGGGGCGGGTCCTTCAGGGGCTCAGATTCCACCGAGGCCAGGCGGCTCCGAGGGAGGGAGTTCATCATAGCCATAGAGGGATCCCTTTGTATCAGTACTGTACCATTTTTGTATGATGATGTAGACACCTGCGGGTGCTTTTGTAGCCATATGTTTTTGACATCATTGTATCATGACACTTTTTCATATATATGAGACGATTCATCTTTGTGGCAGCTATATGCATGTGTACCTATGTGATGAGATGTTCTTATGTGATGTTTGTTTATGAGATGGATGCAAATATGTATATGATGCAACTCAATATTTTTGTTCTTTTATGTTTTAAAATGTTATGCATGAGGCAAATGTAAATGTATGTAATGCAGATGAATATGATAATGCAAATATAAATTGTGCTAACAGGTGTTGTGTGCAGGATGTGATACAATTGTGATATATATATGTATGTATGAAATGCTTATATGTGGTAATGCAGGTGTAACTACATGAAATGCAAATGTTTTTGGTGTGTCATTATACTCAGTCATGTGATAGTAGGCTACGCGGACTCGAGAAGGATGATGGAACTCAATCAAGAAAGGGGGATGGAAGACAGAAGATATGAAAGTGAAAGAGCTTCTTGTGCGTTATCATCATTGAGCTTTATTATGGCAAGTAGGCTATGACAATCGAGGCATATGTTCCACTCAGAAAGTCATTGTACCTGTTTGCATGGAGATAAGACAGTCACAAACAAGGAATGCCCCAGTTCACACTAGACTCACAGTGTCCTCATATCCTTGGACAAGTCATAGCATTACTAAGAGACAATCCACAGACAACAAATACAAATAGGTGATGATACCCCATCCTCGCCTTTCTAGTCAAAGACATCCTGGAGATAGAATCTCTAGTCAAAGACATCCCGGAAAAGCTAAAAGACATGTCACCAAAAGATAAAATCAAAAGAAAACCAAGACTCGACACCTACATCCACTGTAGCCCTCAAGTTTAGTGTCTCTTGTCACTTGTATAAGTCTTATTTGATTGTGGTCACAATGTTTACTTTCACAGAAAGGATAGATAGTACTGAACCATAATGTTGTCTGAGTCTGTTGAAAGATTTGATTTGTTGAAGCCCATTGTTGCTGCTGTGTCTCATCTGAAACTGACTGAATCCATGAAACTGATACTTTATTGCGGAGAAGATGAAACTTTATTGCGGATCTGTGATGCAAATGTTGCTTTATTGCGGATTGTGCACGGATAGACTGAAGAAAGCTGGAAGAAACTGTACTCTTCAAAACATGTGATGTTCTTAGTTCCACACCCATCACTAGACGTAGGATTTGCCTTAGCCATAGATAGGAGCTGATTTATTATGGATGGAAAGGGAGGTTTATTATGAATGACTAGCCAATCTTAGGTAGATCAATAACAAGCCATGATGGGAATGGGTAAGTTTATTATGAATGGATAGGTCATGAGTGTGTGCAGAGTGAAGTGATGAAAGAGAATCCTGAAGGAGGGAGGAGAAATGTCTCTACACATGGCGCTGGTGACCCATTTTTCACCATGGTACTTGCCCAGGGCGCCACCGAAGTGGTTTTCACCGTTGGACGAAATTATTTCTCTTTACTTTTTTCAAATTTTCCATGTTTTTTGTGTCACAAAAGGCGCCTGTTTGCCAGGTTTTCACCAAGTAACGATTTTTTTTTGTTTTATAATTTTTTTGTATTTTTGAATTAGGATATTCCAAAGAGCTATGTGTAGAACCTGCGAAGGTGCATGCTTTTGATAGGATCCTCCAAAGGTTCACCTTCTGTAGTTGAGAGCTGATATGCACCAGATCCATATGCTGCTGTAATGATGTAGGGACCAAGCCAGTTTGGTTCGAACTTGCCCTTCTTCTCTCTATCTCGTTGATTTTTAGGATTTTCTTTGAGAACCAAGTCACCTACCTCAAATGTGGGAGGCTTGACCTTGTGATTGTAACTGTGACTCATTCGTTGTTGGTAAGCCTTGAGATGATTAAAAGCAGTTTGTCTTCGTTCATCCAGTAATTCTAGCTCTTGCAAGCGAGAGACCCTATAGTCTTCGTCAATGATGATTTTTTGCAAAGAAACCCGTAAAGAGGGTAGCTCGACCTCAATAGGCAAGATAGCTTCAGTGCCATAGACAAGTGAATAGGGTGTAGCTCCTGTAGGTGTGCGGACACTTGTGCGATATGCCCAAAGTGCAGGATTAAGTTGGATATGCCAATTACGACCAGCATCGTCGACTATCTTCTTTAGGATTTTAAGGATTGTTTTATTAGATGCCTCAGCTTGGCCATTACCTTGGGGGTAATATGGTGTGGAGAAATGATGGGAAATATGGAAGCGGTCACAGAGTTCACGAACATCCTAATTTTTGAAGGGACGCCCATTATCAGTGATAATGGAAACAGGAATACCGTATCGGCAAATGATATAGTTGAGGATGAATGTAGCAATCTGTTTTCCAGTAACCTGTGTGAGAGGCATGAATTCAATCCATTTTGTAAAATACTCTGTGGCAGTGATAATGAATTTGTGACCATTGGAAGAAGGAGGGTGAATCTTGCCTATGAGATCGAGTCCCCACTGACAAAAGGGCCAAGGAGACGCAAGCGGTTGAAGTTCTTGTGCTGGCACATGTATGAGATCTCCATGAATTTGACATTGCTTACATTTCTTGACAAACTGATATGAGTCTTTCTTCATATTGGGCCAGTAAAATCCAGTCCTGATGAGTTTCTTGGCCAAGGTAGGACCACTAGCATGTGGACCACATATCCCTTCATGCACTTCTCGTAATGCAATCTGAGCTTCGTCGCTTTCTAAACATCTAAGAAGAGTGCCATCTAGACCTCGCCAGTATAGGATATCAGCTAAAATGACATATCGAGAGGATTGGTGAATGAAAGTGCGATGCTGGTTATTTGATAGATCAGGAGGTAAAGTATTGTCACGTAGGTATGTGAAAATGGAACCATATATCTAGGATTCGGGACCGACAACACATAGTGTCTCAGTAGGCATGATCTCATATGAAGGGACCAAAAGATTATCCACCAAGAACTCATAGCGGGTCTCGTTTGGAGGTAAATCAATCAGTGAAGTAATTGTAGCCATGGCATCTGCGGCGCGATTCTGCTCTCTTGGTATCTGCTCAAAGTCTATCTTTGTGAAGTGTTGTTTCAGATCATCCACCATTTGTTTATAAGGCATTAATTTCTCATCTTTTGTTTGGTAATCATTAGTTGTTTGATGGATGACAAGTTGGGAGTCCCCAAAAACATGAAGTTCCTAGATCTTC
Organism: Cryptomeria japonica; assembly: GCF_030272615.1. Lineage (NCBI taxonomy): Eukaryota > Viridiplantae > Streptophyta > Pinopsida > Cupressales > Cupressaceae > Cryptomeria > Cryptomeria japonica. The sequence goes on from NC_081409.1 coordinate 537,734,502, forward strand.
CATTGAACTGCAATTCGTAATCTTGTTGTTAATGCCTCATATTCCGCTATATTGTTAGTGCAAGGAAATGATAAGCGGTATGATTTTGGTATAGTATCCCCTTGAGGAGTTATAAAGAGGATGCCAGCTCCTGCCCCATGCTGTGTGTATGAGCCGTTGAAGTACAGTTGCCATGGCTTTGCATGTGACATTGTCAAAATGGATTCATCTGGAAATTCTGAATTTAGAGGAACATCATCTATCATGGGAGCATCTGCTAATTGATCTGTGATGGCTTGTCCTTTTGTTGCTTTTCTATCCACATACTCGATGTCAAATTCACTCAGGATCATTACCCATTTGGCCAGTCACCCAGTAAGTGTTGCCTTATTGAGAAGGTATTTCAATGGGTCTATCCTTGCAACTAACTTAGTCTTATGAGTGAGCATGTAATGTCGTATGTTCTGCGAAGCAAAGACCACGGCGAGACATGCACGCTCAATTGGTGTGTAGTTTAGCTCGTATCCCACTAGTGTGTGACTGATATAGTATACTGCTTTTTCCTTGCCCTCAGCAATTTGTTGTGCTAAGAGTGCCCCCAGTGCTGTTGGAGTAGCTGATATGTATAGTAACAAAGGCTGATATGGAACTGGTGGCATCAAAACTGGTGGATTTAGAAGATAATATTTGAGCGTCTGGAAAGCCTGTTGAAAGTTATCATCCCATTTGAATTTGATGTTTTTATGTAGCAGGTGCTGAAAAGGATTACACTTATCTGCCAGTTGGGCTATGAATCTTCGGATAGACTGGAGTCTGCCTTGTAAGGATCGAAGTTGACTGATATTTCTTGGTGGTTGCATTTCCAAGATGGCCTTGACTTTTGCTGGATCAGCTTCAATTCCTCTTTTGGATACAATGAATCCTAGGAGCTTCTTGGAGGTTACTCCAAAGACACATTTCTTGGGGTTTAATCTTACTTTGTATTTTTCCAACCGATCAAAGACGACTAAAAGTATGTCCAAATGTGTATTTCTATCTATTGATTTTCCCAAGAGGTCATCAACATAATCTTCCACGGTTACGTGCATGAGATCATGAAAGATAGTAGTCATGGCTCTTTGATATGTAGCACCTGCATTCTTTAGCCCAAAAGGCATGACATTCTAGCAGAAAGTTCCCCATGGACAAGTAAATGCTGTTTTGTGTTGATCCTCGGGTGCGATCTTTATTTGATTATAACCAGAGAATCCATCCATCAATGATAACATTTCGTGACCTGCTGTGAGATCAACAATTAAGTCAATATTTGGCAATGGGAAGTCATCTTTTGGGCAAGCTTTGTTGATGTTTCTGAAATCTGTACATATTCTGATGCTGCGATCTGGTTTACTAACAGGTACCAAGTTGGAGATCCATTCAGGATAATCAATTGGGCGTATGAATCCAACATCCAATAACTTCTCAAGTTCTTCTTTGACTAGTAATGCCACTTGTGGATGCATTTTTCTTAGTTTCTGTTTTATTGGTTTTGCCCCCGGTTTGACTATCAAATGATGCATTACCAAATCTGGATCTAATCCAGGCATATCAACATATGACCAGGCAAAATTGATTTGTCGTTCTTTGAAGAAACTTATGAATTTTGACCTTTCAGACTCTGTCAGTGATTGAGCTAGGAATATGTTGTGTGGAACCTCTTCTGTACCAATGTTTGTTTTGATAGTCTCCTCTACCAACATGGATGACTTTTCCTCATATGATGCTAGGAGAATGTCGAGCCTTCCATCTTCGGGTGCCTTAGAGAGGTTTTTGCCCTCAGATACGTCCTTTCTTTTTACTTTTTTGGGGTCAGACAGCGCCACAATGTGGTTTTCGCTATAAGACCCTTGATTTGTTCTTATTTTCACATTTTTGCGACTAGAAGGTCTGACACGCTCACCAAAATATGCCACACTATTCAGTTCTATAGTGTATCCCGCTTTATGGTCTCCAGGGGGAAGATCATCTCGTATGCCCAGATAGTCAATAAAAGCTTCATCATTTTGGAATGTATCAAACTGTGTAGGTCCTTCATGATCCCAGTCAATGAGTTGGTGGTGAACAAGGGGAAGGCCGTTAATGTCTTCGAAGTTAGCGGGGCTAAGAGTGAAGATGTGGTTATATTCGGGTATGTCAAGGTAATTATCGAGCTCGTCGATGGCACTCTCCTCATCAGTCTCGATCACGAGCGAATTCAAATTATCATCACTAGTAGCGCATTCCGGGACACGTGTTCTCATCCTATGTGATTTCAACCTAGAACCTTGAGACAAGGACTGTGTGGAATCCTTATGGGTTGTTTCTTGACCAACTCTGAACTTGTTATAAAATTCCTCTTCTTCTGTGGGTTCATCTGGCTCTCTGAATGTCTCGGTGAGCTCGTAGTCACTGGAAGACTTGTCGGAACCCCATTCCCATTCGTTGGAATTTGTGGAATAGCGATTCTCTTGTTGAAGTTTGGCAGCTTTGATTTGTAAGGCTTCTTCTATCCTTTTGGTGTGGACCTTGGAAGTTAAGAAACCAAGTCCTTTCGAGCGTTCCTTCTTGAAAGTCAATTCAGGTTGTAAAGGTTCAATGATGCCTTCCTTTCGTAACCCCAGAGGGCTTTTTCCATTATACCCGAATTTTTGTAGAATTTTGAAGCCTTTGCCATATTTCTCACATGGTAGATTGATGTGCTCTTGTGTTTCCTCTTCATTGTCTCTGAAAAGCATTTGGTATAAATCTTCCTCTTCTAGTTCACCCCATATTTGAAAGGTAGTAGGATCCCATTTGAACATCATAATGGAGATTTGTTTGTTAGGATGTGGTCTTCCATATTCTTTTGGGGAACTCATGACTTGTCTTAAGTACATGGTCTGATTGAAAGTATATTCCCCCATGCCTTTGTCCTGAAACTTGCCTTTAAGCTCACCTTATTTTGATGTCGAAGGTTTTAATGACTCAGGATCAATATATGCCGACGAAGGAACAACCTCACGATTACTGGGAATAATGGTCTCAGTCTTTGATTTCAGGTTGTTGCAATATATGAATGGATTAGGATCATCGTTAACTGTTACTTCCACTCCATTATGAGGAAACTTAATGCATTGGTGATATGTGGATGGGACTGCCCTCATTTCATGAATCTAAGGACGTCCTAGCAATATGTTATAAGTGAGATTTAAATCTAGGACTTGACAAACCACATCCTTTGTAACTGGCCCAACTCTGAGAGGTAAGGTGATTGTGCCCTTGGATGAACGCTCTTCATCATCATATGCTTTAATGGTGATTTTGTTTGTAGAATTCACAGCTTTATCAGAATATCCCAATTGTGTGATAGTGCTTAATGTGCAAATGTTTAGACCTGCTCCTTCATCTATCAGGACTCTTTTTATTCGATGTTTGTGTATGAAGGCTTCAATGTGTAATGGTGCATTATGTGGCTGACTTACGGAGGTGTCATCGGCTTCTGTGAAAGTAAGGGAGTGTGAAACGGAAAGGTATCCCACCATGGCTTGAAACTGGTCCACGTTCAGATCAGTAGGAACAACAGTATCTCTCAAGATTTTGTCAAGAATGGCTGTATGTGCGGGAGATATGCGTAATAGCTCAAGGATTGAGATGAGCGCGGGCGTCTTCCCTAGTTGTTCTACAAGGTCATACTCAGGTTTGGTTGATGAGGAAGTGGTGTTTTTAGTTGGAGCACCTTGCAAAGTGAATTTACCTCGACGGGTTGTAACATGACATTCAGAGGTAGGTTCGGAAGAAGATCCAACACCTTTTAGGACAATCTTGGGTCTCTGAGTAGGATTCTCAGGGTTTTTGTCCTTGATGATAATAGTAGAGACATAATTGTCCATCAAGATGTGATTGATGGTTGAATCATAGTTGTAAGATGCTCTGGTATAATTAGTTTGGTCATATGTGGCTTTAGCTTTTCCCTTGTCATGTTTTGGGAATGGTTCCTTAAACATTTCATGTTCTTGATTAGATGAATGTCCCTCAATCTCAATGTCACCTCTATCAATGAGATCTTGTATGATGTTCTTCAGTCGATGACAATTTCCTGTCTTATGACCCTTGCTCTTATGAAATTCACAATATTCATCATCATTCCACCAATTTGGTTTAACCTTTGGTTCATATGGAGGAAAATCTAGAACTGTGATTACCTTGTTTGCCACTAGCTTCTTGAAGACTGACTCAAGTGGTTCTCCCAATGGAGTGTACTTCCTTCATGATCTGGAAGTTGTTTGAGTATTCACTTGATTGTTTGTAGAACTTGATCCTGAAAAGATGAATTTGGGTCGCACTGTGTTGGCATCAACAACACCATCATTGACTATGTTCTTGTTTTTATTCCAAAATCTTGGCTTGTCTTTTCCTTTAAAGTCATCTTTGTTTTCCTTGAATATATTGATGACTCCTTGTTCAATTAGGACCTTTTCTGTCGCTAAGCCTTTTTCAATAACATCCTTGAAGGTGGACAAACAAGCTTTCCTTAAGTTATAGCCAATGTCTTTGTTAACATTTTGTGTGAACATCTCTACCATTTGTTTTTGTGGAATTTCACAAGAGCATCTGCTGGCTAGGTTTCTCCATCTTTGTAAAAATGATGAAAAAGATTCTCCATCTTTTTGTTTGGTGTTGCACAAAGTAGTGACTGATATATCTGTCTCTATGTTGTAGGAGAAATGTTGGATAAATGCCTCTGCTAAGTCACCCCATGACTTAATTCTAGGTGGGAGTTGAGAGAACCATTCCATAGCTTGATCACCTAAGCTTTGTGGGAATAATCTCATCAAATATGTCTCTTCTGCTGCTACCTCAATGCAAGCTGTGAAAAACTGTCTTATGTGTGCCTTAGGATCCCCTTTTCCTCTATACTTATCAAATTTAGGTGTCACAAAGTGTGTAGGAAAAGGAGGCATTGGAATGCTCTTGTCAAATGGATAAGGACATATGTCTCTCATTGTGTATGTTGGCTTTGGTGTATTTATGTCCTCCATTTTCTTTTGTAAGTCCCTGATTTGTTGCTCCAAATTGTTCTTAGGTGGAGATCGACTTCTTGGACCATATCCTATGTTTGAGGTACCCATTGGAGGAGGAGCATGTTGCATATATGGATGATATTGATCATACACATGTTCATATGGAGGAGGTCTATAATGATGCTGCGTATATGGACCACTTGGTATAGATTCATGTTGAGGAACACCATATCTATTTTGCGCATGTATACCATACTCTACAGGCATGTCATGTTCTATTGTATTGCCCCCAAATGTGACGCGGGGTTTCCTTGTGTCCAAATTTTGAGCATGCCTTGGAATATCCCATTGCTTTGGTGGTTGATCTTTAGCATTGATATGTGATTGAGCATATTTTTCTCCATAAGACTTCCATAATGGTCTGCGAAGGTGAGTATCATATGTTTGACCATGTGTATGTGGGACCTCTGGTTTTTGAAGCAAAGCTGATGGTGATTCAGGTACCATATGTGGTCCTCTATTTCCTCCACTATTAGGTCTCCTTTGATCCATGTTGGAGTGAGGTTGTTGCAAAGGTTGATTTTCCATTATTTGAGATATGTCAAAATCATGAGGTATCTTGGCTCCACTTTGTGCCATCATTTGTAAGAATTATTTTCTATCCCTCCTCATTATTTCCTCAACCAATCGATTAAAATGGGGATTCATAATGGATTCTTCCACATCTGCTGAATGTACAGAAAAGTTGTCCATATTGTCATTGTGTGTAGCATTGTTGTTTATAGTGTCCATGTTCTCAACATTTGGAATGTTTCTATAGGCATCCATGTCAGGTAATGTAGTATGATCAGAATTGAAAAAGATATCATTGTCATACTCATAAGAACTCATGTTTGTGGACTCTTGAGCCTCTTTAGTTTCTCTCCTAGATTTTTGAAGGCGGGTTTCAACCATGAACTAGGTATTGATCAAGATGTGTGAGACTAGATGAAAATGGAAAATGTATGGAAGACCAAGGGTTGGATGGAATGTAAATGAATCTAAAGTGTACTTGCAATGTCCAAAGTGTAAGACCAAGTATGTATGTAGTAGAGTAGGTGTGACTTCCAAAGAGAGGATAGTTTCTCTTGATGAGGTAAGTTGACCTTTGACTCTAAGTAAGACCAAATGAGACCCAAAGGTAAGAAACCTTGATGAGGGACCACTTAGCAAAGTGTTGTTGTATGTAGTGTGTTGACAAAGTATGATGAGGACAAGCAAGTGACCTTTTGACTCAAGTTTAGACAAGTGTGAATGTAATGAGAGATGTGAAGCAATGATGGATTTTGTGAGACCCAAAGACAGGTTGAATGCTAGATGAACCCTGGAGAAATGACCTAGGAAGCTCAAGAATTCTGAAACTGACTGTGTTTGTTGGACTGTAACAGTTTTTCAATTTTGGACACAGACGCGCCTGTATACTTCACAGATGCGGTTTCCCGACACAGACGCTTCTCTGTTTAACACAGACGCACTTCTGAGATTTTTTTTTTTTGCAAAATGTAATGTTGATTTTTGTGGACACAGACGCGTTTCTGCCCTTCACAGACGCGACTAGACAACACAGACACTATTATGCCCGACACAGACGCGTTTCTGCAAATTTTGTGCAATTTTTCCAATCTGTGAAGTTGTTTTGTTGTGACCAAATCTGACTGTTTGACTGTTTTTCGTGATAAGAGGACACAGTGTTGATGAAGACTCAATGTTTGCAAGTGTCTAGACTCAAAATGACTCCAAGAAAAGTTTGTTGTTTGATGTAAAAATGTTTTGCATACACTTGAAGACACAAAAGACACAATGTTTTGCTGTTTGGTTTTGAATGTTTTGAATGTTTAACATAAGTCAAGCACAATTCTTATAGCTGGCCAAGACAATAGTTGTTGATCCCACATGGGGTTTTACCCCCGAGGCTACGCTATTCAGAGTGGATACTTAGATGCTTGACCTCACTGGCTCCACCCTTGACACTCACTTCTCGGGTCAGCCAAGCATCAGTCCCCATGAAAACTCCCCGTGGTGAACTTTGTATCTCTACTAAGAACCGTATGTGTGTGGGCCGCTAGTAGAGGTCCGACCTCCTGCCCCAACAACTAGAAGGATTTGGGCTTCTAAAACAAAATGGTGCTAGTAAGGGCATCCGCTCGTGTGGCCATACATGCGGCACTTTTAGCTCTATAAATACAGAAGGCTCCCAACTAGTAGGGGTTACGCCCTACAACTGATCAAATAAATTTGATCAAACGGGTTTATGGGGAGACATAGTGTCAGTATGAACTAATCAGCACATGTTATTCATAGTTTTCACCATGAATACATTTGTTTATAGTGGTTCGAAAGAGGTGGGTTTTCCTCGCTACCACTTGGGTCGTTCTCTTCTCACTAGTAGTCCTAATGACCACACGGGAAGACATGCCCTCTAAAGATTAAACAAAAAAGAGCCTATTGCTCAAGACACAAAAGATAATGATTCAATTTTAGTGCACCAATGGAAGTGTTTGCTAGTCTATGAAAACAAGGCACACAATAAAAATCCAAAAAACCCTTGCCAAGGACCTGCAACAAAGAGTTGTTAGTAGTTTGGGTTGTTTCAAATAATCACCCCTTCCTGCAAGCACACAAGTTAGGTAAATTTTAATCCCAAAAGACTTTGTGAAAATAGGGGCCTTCAACCAAACGATTTAGCTTCCAAGGCAAGCTGCACCAATTTTGTTAGCTAGATCTGAAAATGTTAGCTCAAACTAAACCAGATCTGAAACTCTAAATGCAAAATCCGAAAACTGAATCAATAAAGAATCCAAAATTTAAAACTGATAAACATAGATGCGATTACCCTCAACACAGATGTGATTGGATAACACAGACGCAGTTACAGAACACAGACGCGCTTCCTGGACACAGATGCGGGTTAAAGCAACGCAGATGCGACTTTACAACACAGATGCGCCTTCCTGGAACCTGCAAAATAAAATATTGCCAATAACACAGACGTGATTCCAGAGGTTGTAGATGCGCCAGAAAATAAAAAACGCGATCCGAAAGTGCACAGACGCGAAAATATCAAAATGTTGCCGAAAACATCAGATCTGCAACTTCAAAATACAAAATCTACAACAAGATGTTAAATGCAAAAAGGGACAAGAGTCCCACCGGGCGTGCCAAAATGTATATTGTGAAAATGGATAACAATAATAACAATATTGAAAGGCTAAATGAATTCAACCACAAAAACCCTAGCCTAACAACAACAAAGATCCACCATAACATATGAAGATTACCTAAGACAATGCAAATCAAACGAAATCACAAAGATTATACCATCACATGTCCAATAGGGTTTTGATCTCCATTCTTCCTATCTCCATTGATCTTGCTTGATATATTTGCCCTTAGATTTTATGTGCACAAGAGCTCAACAAAGAACGGAATGTGGTTGCAAGTAGTATCGTAGTGTAGTCAAGTCCTTAAGATGATTCATTAGAATGCATAGAATGATTAGCTCATTAGAGTTTGATAATGAAGGAAGCATATCCTTATATAGAAGACACTATATGAAATGGAGGGATAAGATTGAGAGGTGTAAAAGGAGGTCGGCTATGATTAGAGGGTAGGTAAAAGAAATAATAAAATAATGAAAGGGGTAGGTAGTGTATGAATTAAGAGATGAATGACATGTGTCATGGGTAGAAAAGGTTAATGAATTAAATAAATAAATAAAGATTTATTTAATTAATAGAAGAAGTGGGATAATTAAATAAATAAAATATTTATTTAATTTAGGAAAAGGATAATTTAAATAAATAAATGTATTTATTTAAATGAGAAATAAGGCTAGAAGAGGATAAATGAATGAATTAAATAAATAAGGATTTATTTAATTAATAGAAGAATTAAGCTTAGATAATTAAATAAATAAAATATTTATTTAATTAGACTGGACAATTTTGGGTGTCTACAGGAATAGTCACGGGAATGGAACTTCGTTTTTTGTTCACCGAAGTGGTCAGCCACTTAGGGGTTGTACTGGAACTGGTTGTTCCTTTGATTGCTTTGGTGGGTGGTTTCGTAGCTATGGTAACCGCATGTGAATCCATGGCATTAGCGATGTCACCATCCAGATCTTCAACTTCAAATATCTGAGCATCAAGAATCTTATCCTTCACCTCTTTATCCTTAGCTTGATCCATCCTTCTATGAGTAGCACTTCGTGACCTGGTATGTCGAGGAGTAGAGAAGTCCAAAGCTGGATTAGATTTGTGCCTAATGTGAGGCGGCTTTTTATCCTTACCTGCATGAACATGTATAGAAGTATTATTAGAAAGACGCTTTGGTGAACATAGAGTAACCTCACTATTTCTCGCAGAATTAGACTTGGTGCCTAATTTCGCTGCTTTCTTCCTTTCAAACCATTATGCGGTTCTCTTCAAAACCATTTTTGTTTTCAGCTATATATCATCTTCTTCTTCCCCATTCCAGTTGATATAGAAGACTTCGGTCTCAGCTTGGGCTACGTATCTAGGTTCAAACAATTATAGATAATCTTCCTCAAGCCCATCTATGTCAAGCTTTACCTGTAGTGAAATGACTTGCTCCAACACCAATCTCATGTTTGCCCTTTTGAAAACCTCAAGTTCATCACTACAATCCTCCCAGAAGTCTTCTAATTGTGGAATTGAGAGATACAATATTAGACCAAGACTTTGGGAGAAACCCTTATTATCAAAACCTTTCCTTTCATGGTACAGGGGAAAATTGAAATTTTTCAGGTCCGCTCCAATACTCAAAGCATCCGACATTGAACTATAGAATAGCATACTGAACTGAATAGGAAAATGATCCTCCCATTTCTCCCTGGGTTGGGCCTTTTTAATCACAGTCACCAACTGCCTACATATCTATGCTAAAACAAAACAATCTAAACAAAAATGAGGAAGCTTTAATAGCTCTTCTTCAAAACCCCCTATCCTTATATAGCATGAACTAGATAAAGAAGCTGCCAAACCTCTTCACCAATGCCCGTGCATCCTCAGACATTCTCTTGGTTTTCATATCTTTCAACTCGTAACACAAATCTCCCAGAAAGGCATTGTGTACCCTCCTAAAGTCTTGCAAGGCATTATCCTTTTGCAACATAGGGTAAAAATCATATACGAAGACCTCCTCCTTAGTGGGCTGTCTAGGTATTCCAACTATCTCCTTAACACATGCCAAAAAATATATAAGATACAAAGACATGAAGAAATTATGCTTAAACTATTTTGCCATACTCAGCTGCTCCCTCATTGAATCAGCAATCAGCTTTGCCCAATCGAGGTATTGCTTCCCTTGTAATACTAGCTGCACATAGCAATAAATCCAGTCGTCAAAACTATAGGCTTCCACAAAGCCTCTGACTCGGTGCAAGAGTAACATGACATTATGAATGTGAGGCAGCATATGGTTCTTATTGGGATTTCTGGGCAATCTGGAACCACCCCTTTGGGGAACCTTCAACCAATATTTTGCTACATTATTTCGGTCCCCGTTTCTGTCTGCGTTGAACTCGATGATTGACTGGGTGGGAGAGAAGTTCAAGAACTGGTAATCAGGTAGCTTGAAAATAGAGGAAATTACCTCGCGGTTAATGGCAAGTAGGGTTTCAACATTGTCTCTCCTGATGGTTTCGGAGGCTGGATCATACCTAGCGATACATTCCCTTACCAATTCTGGGCAAGGGATAGCTGGGGGAAAGGCTGTCGCCTCTATGAGACCACTACTCAAAACTTCCACACCAAAGGAACCATCAATTCCCTTGAACACCCTTTCCTTTAAACTTCAAGATTTTCCCCTTTAAGGTTGGTATTACTGACTATGGGCTCTGTACATGCAAGACTAAAAACATTCCCGAAAAGGTGCAATGTGGACTTCATAATTCATAAATGACAAACCTTATTTTCTTTTAGCAAACCTTACTATGAGAGAAGAAATGCAGGTAAAAATCACTTGAAGAGGACAGGAAATGCACTCAACTTCATAGTTGAGAGCAATCAAAGGACTACCAGCAAACAAACCTTCTATCCAAGAAAAATAACTCCGCAGTGACGAGGAACACATTTTCAGAGAATTAATCCTTTCATACCTTATAGCAAGAGCAATGACACAGACTTATTAAGTGCAATAATTCCAATCATCAATTTAAGTGTGTTGAGCTCATGGATTGAACATCGCACACATGCATTGAATGCATGGCGACATTTTTGAAGTAACCGCCAGTTCTCAAAATGATTACTTGTCTTGAAACTCTAACAATTTACATCACCCAAGATATGGTTCGCCCTTCTTCATACTTGGCAATAAATGCACCATCAAATATTTGAACTCACGGGACCCACCAATTTGAACACGCATGAACATGCTGAAAAAACTTCATTGGGGTTCAAGTAGTTTAAGGCGTATACTGTGCCTAGGAAAAATATCTTCTGAAAGGATTAACTATTTCAAGTGCTGCCGACCATTTGAACTGTGTTGAACATGTTGAACATGTCTGAACCGTTTGAACTAGGTTCAAAGATTTCAACGCCTGGAGAGAGATGATATAACACACCACCGAACAAGACCAATAAAGAACCTCTGCAAAACACTTTAAGAGAATATTAGTATAAAAATCACCTAGACACCTAAAAACATGTGGAACCTAAATGAACCTTATGAACCCGGTTCAAAATGGTTCAATGAGTTCAACCGATCTTTTAAATTCGGCCTTTTATTTAGAAACAATGTAGAAACAGACTAAGGGCTTAAACCGAGGCATTCTAAGAAAGACAAGGACTCCGAATTAAATTTATAAGGTGATTTACTTCTGTCATGAAGGATAAATGACGCAGTAACAAAGATTTGATTCTTTCATGGGAGTATCAAAGAAATTACTAGATTAATGTGTATCCCCTCTTTTGCACTATTGTCATTGATTTCAACGTGGCTGAAATCATGAGGCAGCCTTACGAAATTGGTCCGTTTCATACCTCACGTCCTTCGGGAGAGGCTAACCTACTCCATTGGTTAGTTGAAATGTTATTTTTGGCCTTTGTTTTTGTTGGCATTATGTTGTCATTGATGTCAATTGGTATAAGATGGTGATCGATAAGTGACATATTGGCAGTGCATTGTTGCCAACCAACAAGAGAGCAAGATGCTGGGCCGTTCATTGTGATGAAGAGGTGGGATGTAACAAAAATCACATCAACACCAGAGGTGAAGTATGTGCAGGCCACCAGTATCCTATTGGATGTTAATTTGTAGGACTCCCACCAGATTAAGAGAAGTCTAACAGAGAGTGTTCTCAACTGGATCACTTGTGCTTGTTTGAAGATATGCATGCTCAAACAGGGAAGCCACTTTGGTGCGATGCAGAATGCAGATGACAAGGATCGACTCCCACCGTTAAGTGAAGCTGATCTCCTATTATGCATGGATTGCATCATATTTTTTCAAGATAAGACAAAAGAGTTAAAGGCAGGAGTTTGAAGGAAGACACCAGATCAATTGGTGAAACACTATGTTGCCTTAGGTGCATGAGATCAGAGATATGCACTGGATCAGTCGGGTAGACATGATGAGTTGCCGATATAGAGAAGGAAGGATATGTTTATCACTTTAACAAACCAATTGATAGGAGAACCTGATCTATTGATGAAGAAGGCAAGTTTGAGAAGTTGCAGACAGATGGAGATTGGTGAAGGCTGATGACATGGTGGCATCAAGGTGTTTACTGATAAGTATGTCCACCGTTAATGTAGACAAAGTGAAGATGCAGAAGGCTACCATATGTTGAAGATGTGAATGAGGTAGGTTGGCATGTGTGCTGAGTGGTTTAGGCATTCCACCGAAAGAGAAGCAAAGTACAAGTGTGAAGACAGACCGGTTAGGGTATAAACTGACTGGGCTTGTGAACTGGTAGATGAACTTAGTTGTGTGCTTTTGGTTGGTGACCAAGTTGGACTGACATAGTGAGCCAAGGTGGATGTTGACAAAGGTGCCACGTGAAGGTGAAGTGGCATGCATGCACAGGTCGGTGTGGTGTGTCGGTGAGGTCGTTGGCGGTTGGTCCAACATTAAATGGTGACTGCGAAGCTTGAGGAAGGAGGCTCGAGATCAAGGAAACAACAAAGATGCAACACAAAATGATTTTGCAGATCGAAGAGGGTGAAGGAAACCACATCACACACGTGATTGATCAGACAAAAGGCCGAAAATAATGCTATAGACGGCTAAAGATAGAAGACATGATTCACAAGGTAAATAGAATGGCAATGCTCATTGATGGAGTGCTGATCATCAATCAAGGACATGCTATCTGATTGGATGTGATATATCACGATGACCAGAGATTAGATTGGATGCAAATTCAGTGCATGGCATAAACCCTAGCGCACAAATATGTGAACTCACATTTACGCGGGAAAGTCTTTCTATAAGAGTGCGATCCAAAGATATAGTTGATGCTGCTGCATGAGTGATAAAATTTAGATAGCTAACCAGTCAAGTGCTCAATGACAATCAGAGAAGAGAATGAGTGTGCAAGAGAGAATCGGGTTGAAGAGTTTAACCGACAAGAGTGAGGTAACTGGTAGCCTACCATTAAGTCTGACAGAGGAGTATACCGGTGGAGACTGAACCAACAAAGAAGTGTCATAGAAGATTGCAGAGAAGGTAAGCTAAGAACCGACAACAATCAGATACTAGACAACCGACTGAGAGAAGAAGACTGGTGGTGGCTAGCAGTAGTGTGATTAGAGAGTAGTGAGCAGAGAGCAGAACCGACAGAGAACAAGAAGAGGCTGAACCAATAAGGTTGTAGCAGAGAATAAGTTGCAATAGGAGATAGGGTTGCAGCAGAGAGGTGAGGCGAGAACCGACAGTGAATTGGATAGAGGAGAACTGGTGGAGAGATTTAGATAAGTGTTACAAAGTTCTTTTGTAACAAGGATATTACTTTTGTAATTGATTACATTCCTTGTAGATCACTGAGTTGGAGCTTGGTGTAGGGGTTGGTGCCCTAAAATCAGGCGTTGGTGCTCCTTGGGTTAGTGCCCTAAAAAAGGAGTGGTACTCTTTGGGTTGGTTCCCTAAATGTTGTAACCAAGGTTTTCATTGTGAGGTTAGATTAGAGAAGTAGTCTCCCACAACACTTCTCACCGAGGTTTTTCCCATCTTGAGTTTTCCTCATACATCTAGTGTTATGAGATGTCCCTTTTATGTGTGGTTGCATTTGTGTTATCCTTCCATCTAACTGGTATGTCTACTTTATGCTAGATCAGTTAACCAATATACACACATAGGATAGAAAAGGGTTAAGTTTGGAAATCACTGATTCGGCCCCCCTCTTAGTGGCATCTTTAGTTCAATAATTGGTATCAGAGCCTAGGTTATCGGTTGATACGATTTCTCTAGCTTGGGTAGATTCTGGTATTTGAACACAATGGTTTGTTTTGTGTCAATCCCTACTCCTGTATTTGATGGTTCAAATTTTTCTCTTTGGAGTTGTAGGATGGAAGTCTGCCTATCCTCCTTAGGGTTTGATGTGTGGATGTCTTTTGTAAATGGATGCCCTAGTCAAGCTAGTCCTCCTACCAATTCAGAAGCAAAAAGAAGATACTGGTGCAATGATGTAGCAATGAAGGCTATATTCTATGGGCTCTCAGATGATGTTTCCTCACAGGTGGACATATGCAAATCGACAAAGAGCCTATGGGACAGATTGAAGAAGCTCTATGGAAATGAGCCTACCACTGCAGAACTGGTTTGTGAAGACATGATGAGAAATGAAATTCATGTATCTGCAGATGATGAAGGTAGATCTGTTAGCAGCCACAACAATAATGAAAAAGGAACCCACCTATTCATGGTTCAAGAATCAGAAGATAAGAGACACACATCTGAGAATGATCATGCAAATCACTCCTATCAGCGAGATGTGTTTGGCAATGATAGTGAAAGTGAAGAAGAAGATGAAGTAGAAGTTGATCTTGAAGGAGAACTTGTAAGTGCACTCAAAGAACTTAGTAGAGTGAGGAATGAATGCAAGTTATTCAAGAATGCTGTAGTTGTGGAAAAAAACCTGTTGATTAGATGCCTTGAAGAATATGAGAAATGTATCTCAAAGTTGAAGACTCAATGAGAAGACACCAAGGAGTGCCGGTGTAATGATCTAACATCTGAGCTAGAGGCCAAGGATAAAGAATATCATCAGCTAGAAGGAGATATGCAGAATCTATGAAATAACCTTGAGAAATGTCAAGATGAGCTCAAGGTAAGAATCCAGTTTGATAGCAATAGTGATGCCTAGGATAAGTTGTTGAAAAGGCAAAAACACTCAAAGGACACCAGAGGATTAGGAAGTGGTGGTCATGAATGCTCCACCAACAAGAATATCCCTCACAATGACATTCTGTTAGTCTCCTCAAATGGAGATAACAAGGGATAGACCTTCATTGTCTGAAATTCTCCCCGGAAGAAGGTTGATCTAACCATAACCAGTGAAGACATGAAGACAGGTGCTGCAAGAAGGAGGAAAAATGCAGATCCCAAAGGAAAATGAAAGATGGGAGAACACAGCTTCACCAGAAGCAAGAACAGAAGAAGACATCATAGAAAACTCCTTACCGGTAGAAGACAAGGAAATGATACCGCCCACAAGACAAAGCAAGTGTGGGAAAAGAAGGGATCAGATGGAAGAGTTGCAGAGTGTGGACAATCCAAGATCCATACCGAGAGAAGTAGAAATGGAGATACTAAACCGGTAAGATCTCCTCATGCATCGAAAAATAAATTTGTAAGTCATTTTCCATCCTTTACCGACTATTGCTTCTCATGCAAAGATTATGGCCATAGGAAAGTTGAATGCAAAAAGCGGTCTAGGAATAGACATAATGTTCTTCCTAGAAATAATAATGTTATCTGCCAAAGATATAATGGGTTTGGCCATAGAAGCCTTGATTGAAGAAAGATGGGATTGCAATCATATGACAATTGGTATAGCATCTCTGCTCAGTATGAAAATGGGTTTAGAGCATATGAGAGAAAAAATGACGCGTGGAACAAAATGAGAAGAGGTTTTTCTCCTGCAAGATCAAGTGGTGCACCGGTTTTGGTTGCCGGTTACAATAGCATGACCAAAAGAAGATGGTCAAGCCAATTTAATAGTAGGTCCTCCAATCATGCATACAAAATGGACACTGATTGCATCTACAACAACATCTCTG
Organism: Cryptomeria japonica; assembly: GCF_030272615.1. NCBI lineage: Eukaryota > Viridiplantae > Streptophyta > Pinopsida > Cupressales > Cupressaceae > Cryptomeria > Cryptomeria japonica. Next base: position 537,750,778 of record NC_081409.1, read on the forward strand.
GTCATGTGGCAGAATCCAGTAGAGCAAGGACCAGTAAGCAAAAGAAAGTAAAACCTTCTCCCAAGACTGAAAATGGGAAGAAAAATGAAGTTAAGTAGGTATGGAGGAAGAAGCAAGAAGATGCAACCATGGAATGGCACTATGCATTCAATGCACATGTGATATCTCCTAAGGCTTAAAGGAGATACAAGACCTTAGGGGGAGTAGTAAACTGACCATATCATTCACCCCCTTAGTGGAAGAGGACAAATGGAAGAACAAGTTGCTATCGGTATGAAGGAAGGAAATGAGATGACAATTGTGTGTAGTGGTTGCCTTGGCTACACACTTATAGATGAGAGATGGATCACTACTACATGTGTCAATGGATGGCTAATTGACAATTGGGATCAAAACAAATTGACACAAGAAGACATGCATTAGAGGAAGGTGCTCTGGTAGAGATGATGGACCGGTGCAAGAAACTGGTATGTATACTAACAGGTATTTGCAGGTTATGTAAGACAATGAGGTCCAAGATCATTTCATTAACTCTGGTAGCATGGATTGAAGTGATTATGTCTCAGGCAATACTGGGAATGTCTTGAAAGACATATGTTGGCCTAGTACTAGAGCTTGTATGCATGCATCTTTTTGGGCTAACCGGTTTGATATATGGCATGATAGTGATATTGTATAGCATTGGGTACATCTAGGATCATGCCATATGTTGTGGTGAATATAATGGAGCTAAAAGATCATCAGTTGATCACATATGCACAACTCAACCGGTATATGGGGCAGATTGGAGCTCCATTTTTGAACCTGACATGCAAATGAGAACGTGAGATGTATGAATCAGGGGGAGTTCACAACCATGTTTTCTGACTTGCATCCGATTTGTTGGACATAGAGGGTGTGCATGTGTTTACTGCTGTACCGGTATGTTTATGTCTTTGGAGGTGTCCAGGGTTATGAGATATTTTAATGTCTATCCAATTGAAATCACAACTGGACCACCGGGAATATTGCTTGCAAATAGGGAAATTCACCTACACAAGAGAGCATGCTTTTGGTATCGGAAGAGATACAATTGGTATCAATTGGTAGCACTCATAGTACAATCACATTTGATTCTTAAGAACAATTGGTATTAGATGAGAGTGTTGCAGTCTGACCACCAGGTATGTTGTATTCACTGACACATGTGCCTTCAATTGGTTTCAGAGTTGTATATGCAATAAGGTTCCGGGTTGTATATACATTTGTATGCTGAGCAATTGGTGTTAGTTGGTGGTTGAGCTCTCCATCTCAAGTGCTGTAAATTGAGAGGGTGCAATGTATGATGGTTAAAGGAGGAGAAGCATCCAATAGAGAAAAAGGAGGAGAGAAAACTTTGTCAGTGCTCGGTAGACACAAGGAGGAGAGGAACCTTGTCAGTTCCCTTTGCATTGTTGTCAAAGGGGGAGAGAGAATATGTAGTATGCCGCATACTACATGTGTGAGAATTCATGGAACACACAAAGGGGGAGATTGATTTTGTAGAATTCCAGATACTACATGTGTTGACATCAATACCAAAGGGGGAGATTGTTGGCAATGTGTTGTCATTGATGTCAACCGGTATAGGATGGCGATAGGTAAGTGACATGTTGCCAGTGCATTTTTTCCAACCAACAAGAAAGAAAGATGCTGGGCTGTTGATTGTGATGAAGAGGCAGAATGTTACAAAAATCACATCAACACTGAAGGTGAAGTATGTGCAGGCCACCGATATGCTATTGGATGTCAATCTGCAAGACTCCCACTAGATTAAGAGAATTCTAACAGAGAGTGTGCTAAACCGGATCACTTGTGCCTATTTGAAGATATGCATGGTCAAATAGGGAAGCCACTTTGGTGTGATGCAGAATGCAGATGACAAGGATCCATTTCCACCGGTAAGTGATGCTTATCTCCTATCATGCATGGATTGCATCATATTCCTCCAAGATAAGACAAAAGAGTTAAATTCAGGTGTTTGAAGGCACACACTAGATCAACTGGTGAAACACTATGTTGCCTTAGGTGCATGAGATCAGAGATATGCACCGGATCACCCAGGTAGACATGATGAGTTGCTGGTACAGAGAAGGAAGGATATGTTTGTCACTTTGACAAACCAATTGATAGGAGAACCAATCTATTGATGAAGAAGGCAAGTTTGAGTAGTTGTAGACAAATTTAGATTGGTGAAGGCTGGTGACATGGTGTCATCAAGGTGTTTACCGGTAAGTATGTCCACCGGTAATGCTGACAAAGTGAAGATGCAGAAGGATCCCATCTATTGAAGATTTTCATGGGGTAGGTTGGCATGTGTGCTGACCAGTTTAGGTGTTCCACCAAAAGAGAAGCAAAGTGCAAGGGTGAAGACAGACCGGTTAGGGTATAATCTGATAGGGTTTGTGAATCAGTAGATGAACCCGGTTGTGTGATTTTGGTCTGTGACCAAGTTGGACCGACATAGTGAGCCAAGGTGGATGTCGAAAAAGGTGCCACATGAAGGTGAAGTGGCAAGCATGCATAGTTTGGTGTGGTGTGTCAGTGAGGTTGTTGGTAGTTGGTCCAGCATTAAATCATGACTACAAAGCTCGAGGAAGGATGATAGAGGATTGCGGCTTGAGATCAAGGAAACAAAAAAGATCCAGCATAGACTGATTTTGCAGATCGAAGAAGGTGAAGGAAACTGCATCACGCACGTGATTGATTAGACAAAAGGCCAAAAATAATGCTATAGACGGCTAAAGATAGAAGCTGTGATTCACAAGGTAAATAGAATGGCGATGCTTATTGATGGAGTGCTGATCATCAATCAAGGATATGATATCTGATCTGATATGATATATCACGATGATCAGAGAATAGATTGGATGCAAATTCAGTGCATGACGAAAACCCTAGCACACAAATGTTTGAACTCACATTTAGGCGGGAAAGTCTGTCTATAAGAGTGCGAGCCAAAGATGTAGTTGGTGCTACTGCATGAGTGAGAAAAACTAGATAGCTAGCCTGTCAAGTTCTTAACGACAATCGGAGAAGAGACTGAGTATGTGAGAGAGAATTGGGTTGAAGAGTTCAATTGGAAAGAGTGAGGCAACCGATAGCCTACCATTAAGTCTGATAGAGGAGTATATTAGTGGAGACTGAACCGACAAAGAAGTATCACAAAAATTATAGAGAAGGTAAGCTGAGAATCGACAATAATCAGATAGCATGCAATTTTCTGAGAGAAGAAGACTGACAATGGCTAGCAGTAGTGTGATCAGAGAGCAGTGAGAATAGAGCAGAACCGATAGAGAAGAAGAATTGGCTGAACCTGTAATTTGCAACAGAGAATAAGTTGCAATAGAAGATAGTGTTGCAACAGGAGATAGTGTTGTAGCAGAGAGGTGAGAAGAGAATCAACAATGAATTGGATAGAGGAGAACTGATGGAGAGATTTGGATAAGTGTTATAAAGTTCTTTTGTAACAAGGATATTACTTTTGTAATTGATTACATTCCTTGTAGATCACTGAGTTGGAGCTTGGTGTAGGGGTTGGTGCCCTAATATCAGGGGTTGGTGCTCCTTGGGTCGGTGCCCTAAAGAAGGAGTGGTACTCCTTGGGGTGGTGCCCTAAATGTTGTAACCAAGGTTTTCATTGTGAGGCTGGATTGGAGTAGTAGTCTCAAACAACACTTCTCACTGAGGTTTTTCCCATCTTGGGTTTTCCTCATACATCTAGTGTTATGAGATGTTCCTTTTATGTGTGGTTGAATTTGTGTTATACTTCCACCTAACCAGTATGTATTCTTTATGCTAGATCAGTTAACCAGTATACACACATAAGATAGAAATGGGTTAAGTTTGGAAACCATTGATTCACCCCCCCTCTCAGTGGCATCTTGTGTTCAACAATTTTTAAGTTAGTTATTTTATGCAGTTTTTTTTGCAGGTCCGACTTTAAAGTCTGACTTGTAGGGTGTTTAGGTTTTAAGTTAGTTGCACATCAGATTTTAAAGTCCGAGGTGCATGATTTGCATCTTTAAGTTGATTTGTAGGTCGGACTTTAAAGTTAGACATGTAGTCTTGTTAGATTTTTGTTTTACTTGCAGGTCAAACTTTAAAGTTTGACTTGCAAGGGGTTTCTATGTGCAGATCATACGTTAGAGTTTGACTTGCATGGTGTGGACTGCATTTATTGCAGTCATTGATAACTTTTTGTTAGGGTTATTAATTTGGTTTTAGGTCATTTTTAATTTGTTTTAAGTTGGTTTTTCCCTATTTTCGCTCTTCTCCTCCATTTCTCCTATGCAAGCTCTTTGTTTTGTGGATTTTCTCATGCAAATGCATTCAAGGTTTTCAAAGGTGATTTCCTCCATCTTTTTGTGATTTGACGTATGTTTTTTTTCATTTTTTGTGTTTTTCTTGAGTTTGTTCTTAGTGTCAATTAGTTAGGGTTTTTGATTTTTGTTTATTTCTGCTGGTTTACTTTTAGTTCTAGGGCATGTCGGATTTTAAAATCTGAATACCCTAGAACTTTGTTTTTCCCAATCGGCAACCTCCCACAAGTCGGACTTTGAAATCCGACATGCATGAGTTGTTTTGCTCATGTCTTCACATTGGATTTTAGTTTTTTCCCCGATCGACATGTCAGACTTTAAAGTCCAACTTGTCGATCCTTTGTTATTCCTTTTTCTAATAGGTTGGACTTTAAAGTCTGACATGTCAAGAACATGCCCTTCCCTTCACTGCACATCAGACTTTAAAGTTTGTTGTGTAGTTCACATGGGTTTTCCCTGGTTGTAGATCAGACATTAAAGTCCGACATGCAGCTGCCTTGTCAAGTTTTTCACCTTGCAGGTCAGTTAAAGTCTGACCTGCGTATGATGCTTTTCCTACTTGCACATCGGACTTTAAATTTTGATATGAAACCCATGATGCTTTTCCCCTAAACCTCAGACTTTAAAGTCCGATGTGTGAGTACTAGTCTTCTAATTTGCAGATCGCACTTTAAATTCAAACCTGCAAGTTTTTGTTTAGATTTTTCCTAAGTCATTTTTGACTCATGAAACTTGTTCTATTCAACGAAATTGCTCGTCTGATTGTGATGATTTTCAAAACACTAATCCTTAGTTTTGAATGCAAAAATTCATAAATGTCTAAGCTTGCTTAAGGCAAGTCAAATCCTTCTTCAAGTCAGTTAGAGCCTTCACCAAGCAAGCCGCCTGCTAAGAAAATAAAGTAGAAGTATGATAAATACTTGAATATGTTCCCAGAAATCTCAGTTGAATCAAATGTCAAGGAAATCAAGGACACTAAGATTGACCACATAGACAAGCAAGAATTTATTGATCAAATTAAAAAGGCTCCATCTCATATGACGTGCTTGATCAATTCAGAGTTGCATGAGTATGCTTCCTTCTCAGTAGCAACTCATGATTCAGACTTTGTACTTGCAGTGGTGGATCATTTTGATCCTAATACAAGATAGGTAAAGGACACAAACAACAATGTTGTTATGACATTAGATAGTGTTTTCTTTAACAACGTGTTTAAGGGTTCTCCAGTAGAAGAGGTAGCAGACGTAACCCAAGATAATGCTCAAGAGTATTATGAGAAGAATGAAGAAAAATGTAAGAAGATGATTAATACAACTTTCTTATCTTCAGCCAGGGTTTCCACTACTTCAAGATGGCCTAAATACTTTCATACAAGTGATTTAATGAAGAATACAATGATATGGTCACTATGCTTTCATGAGTAAAAGGTTTGAGAGATTCTCATTACTTAAAAAATTGGATGTGTTATTATATGAGCATAATCAGAAAAAGAGACTACCAAAATTGATTGGGGAGAGAAAATTAGTGATGCATTATGTGCACAACTGAAGGAGGTGAAAAAAACATTGAAATTCTATATGACCTCATACCTTGTGTATGCAGCCACCTCCATAAGGCAATATCTAGGTTTGTCTACCAAGGGTGATAGAAGACTAGTGCCAGTATGGGATTACTATTATCAACTTACAATTGATAATTAGAGAAGTCAATTCAAAAGGGTTAATGATGCCTTCTTTGCTATTTGGAAGTGTATGTTTGATAAAGGTTTAGAGAAGAAAATAATTTCAGAAGCGACATACATCAGTGTTTCTTTCTTTGTGTAAAGTGGAAAATTGGATCCTAGTGGTTCCCCACCTAGGAGAGAGAAAGGAAACCACTAGGATGATTTTCATTTGGGAGATACTTTACACTAAAAAGAGGGGTTGAATTCTCTAGATCCAAATCCTAGAGTGAATAAGGATCTGAATACTAAGTGAATTGTAAGGGTACAATGCAATTTACCCTTTTGGAAGTAGAAGACTTGACTTATTGACTATGAAGATAAAATGGGTGAAATAAGGAGCTACCGATTTAGGATTGCGCTGTAACTTAGGATATGAGATATTCAGACTGATACAGATCTGCCCTACAAATTTGGAGAAAAGTCATCAGGACCGGGATCAAGTTGCACTTGGTCCTCTGAAAAATCCGCACGTTGAAAAGGGTTTTTCTGTCTCTGAAAATGAAGCCCAAACCTGCAATTATAGCTGCACACTTGCAACCTACACACATAAAAGAAGGGAAGAAGGGTTGTGGATAGGGGTTTGCCTTAGTCAAACCTTGATTGAGGAATCAACCTTGAAAGAAAGTAATTGCAAATTCTTAAATGTGAATAATAGAAATATATACCTTGTAGATCTGCAATTTGTTGATGATGGTTGATTTGCTTCTTGAATGTAATCACAAGTTTTGCATAAAATGACATGTACCATTACAAAACCCTAACACACACATGCTTGCAAATGAATATTGTAATGTTGCTCCAATGGATGAATGAATAAGACACATGAAGGAGGAGATGTTTGAAGACTTGAACACTTAAATGCTTGATGACGATAATGAAGTCCTCCTCTTGAATTTCACTTATCTTCTCCTTCTCTTGTTATTGTATATCAAAATGAGAGGAATAAATCCCTCTTTATACTAGCCTAGGAGAATTAATTTTTATTTCACCGAAGGCTGACATAGAGAGATTTGAATCTTGAAGAGAAAACTCGGTTTAAGGGCTGGATGGAACCATCTTAGGAACACCCTAAGAGGGAGGACAGGGGCACACCCCATTCCAAGGGGGGACAAGTGTGCCATGCCACTGTCCTGCTCTATTTTGGGGCCTGGACAGGGTCCTGAGATGATATCAGGGTTGAAACAGGAGGAGACTCAGAATGATGATGCAGAGAGGGGTCTCAATTGAATAGGGAGATGTAGTCACAAAGGTGAGGGCTTAAAATACAGTCAAAATTGCAAGGGTCACAATTTTATGATGCTTCATTTAGCCCCCACTTTAGCGGGAGTATGGGTTACACCAATACTGTTGGTAAAGTAGAAGAAAGAGAGAGATGAAGATGAGAGATGCAGAACAATACCACAAGGAGTATAAGACATCACTAATCTTGAGGAACAAAAGCCCCCAATCTTAGGATCTTAACTCACTTAAACATATGCAAGAGAACACAAAACAAAAAGAATGAGACAAATAAAACAAGACAAAGCACAAAAGACACATGACAAAAACCAAAACACAAGACCACAAATCAACTAGCCGAAGAGACGTCGATACTCAAATGTCTCAACAACTAATTAAAACACAAAGACAAATGCCATCACATGAACACTAGTAAATACATAAAAGAGAAAAGCCGATATCATGCATGAACCATCAATAGTAAAAATATGAGTTCATGAGAGGAAGAAGAGAGAGGACATGAATACACAGTTTGGTGATCCATGAGAAGAAAGGCGAACAAAAGGAACCATGGACATCTCGCCCCTAGAACTAGGTGATCCTTGGAGAAAAAAAGGACATGGAAAACTCACCCCCATATTTTGTCTAAGTGATCCATGTAAGGGAGGAGGATGAGAATATCGTTAGTTCCACCCAACATCGTGTGTGTGTGTGTAAGTGAGGTTCAAAGAACCTCATAGGAGTCTATGCCCGAGTATGCTACAACCCATATAAAATGTATAGTACAAATGTCAAGAAAGGTGTGACATCTCACTCTAAGAGACTATGCCCAGGTTTTGTGAATAATCACCTTGCATAAGATAAAATTTGTGACATCTCGCTCTAAGAGGATACCCTCTAGTTCTGAGAATGACCCACTGTATGAGAGAAAAGTGGTGACATCTCGCTCTAAGAGGCTTCCCTTTGGTTCTGATAATGACCCACTGTATAAGAAAAAAGTGGTGACATCTCGCTCTAAGAGGTTATCCTCTAGTTCCGAGAATGAACCACTGTATAAGAGAAAAGTGGCAACATCTCGCTCTAAGAGGTTGTCCTCTAGTTTTGAGAATGACCCACTGTATAAGAGATATAATGAACGAGAGGAATAAAATAGAAAAGGAGCAGTGTGGGTGCCCCCCCCTTAAGATTTCAGCATAGTTTAATGTTGATATCTTAAGGAAAGTAGAACAAGGATACCTTTTGTCGACACCAAGAAGATATCCGTTATGCAATAATGTCATAAATCCAAGCTAGAGAGGTAATACTCTTCAAGCAAGGATAAGATAGTTGAAAAGAGATATCTTACTGTAAGTGTAAAGGAGATCCTTGGAGGAGAAGATATATTTGTTCAAAAGACATCTACCCCCGAAGAGGAGTTATCTTAGACAAATATAACATCTTCTAGAACAAAGCATAGAGGAGAGAAAGAATTCAATCCTTCCTCCTATTACTAGGTGAAAGGGATTCTTGATGAAGGATGAATCAATTTTATCCCAATGGTGATGGGTGAATTCATTATAGATGTACATTATCAAGTGTGAAATAGGTTATAGTCAAGGGATTACATCTCTTGTATAAGAGAGAACCCTTGAGTAAGAAACACCAATCTCACACAAGGAATGACATCAAGTAATACACCTCACACTATTCACAACATAGGAAAGAGTGGATCCTTAGATAAAGAGAGAGAAATAGTTGCCCCCCAAGTGTAGGGACAATGAGAAGAGCTTACACAATCTCCTAGAGAAAGATTAAAATAAGCAAATGTACAATGTACTTACATGATCACATGCAAGAAAAGACATTAGTATATGTAAAATACATGTCTTAAGAAGTGGTAATATTCTAAGAGAAGAGAGAAAGAGCATCACATATTCCCCACAGGGGATTAGTCAAAATAACATACCATTTTAAGAAATGATAATCACATATGAAAAATGCAGTTCCCCTAGAGGAAATAATGATAAATGAGATAGAGAGAAAGGAGAAAAATCTTTGCCCCCCCAAGTGAGAAGAACAAGGAGAAGTGTTAAAAATCTTCTAAGGATGATTATTTTCAAGTGATATGCCTTCCCAATGGAACACATCCTCTCAAGGAAGGGACATGTACTTCAAGAGAGATCATTCCATGCTAGGGGGCATATCATACTTGTGAATAATCAAAGTCATAGAAGAGGTAATTTTTCCAAGAGAATGAAGGCAAGAGAAGAAATGGATTACTCATTAAAGATACTCCTCTTCAAGAAAAGAGGGAAAAAAAAGAAAAAGAATAACCCTATGCAAGAAAGGATATCTAATAATGAATAATGCACAAAGATGAAGATAAATCCATGGAAAAAAGAAGAAAAGTGAACTTCATGTTACTACCCCAAGGTGTTTAAAATTGAAATATTACCACCACAAATGATAAAGAGCCTCCAATTAAGTTGGCTAGTTATGTCATAGGGTGAAGAGAAATATGAAGGGAAAAGAAGTGCTAAGTAACTATGTTTTTGCCAAGATAGACAACTAGATCTATTGTAAGACAAATTCATGCAAGATCATAGTGATTTTGAACAAATGTCTTAAATGCATGACATTTACCAAGAGAATGTGAATATGAATAATGAAAAATATAATATTCATCACCTTTCACTTGCTTAAGATTGTTATTCTGCTGTTTAGGAGGAAAGGAAATGTTCTTATCATATTTCAATCTCCAATAGATTCATGTAGCTACTCTTTCAGGATGATAAATATGTTTTAATTCATTTTATTGACATGGAGGAGAAGAATTATTATTAGAAGAAGGATCATTATCCACAATATAATTTTGCCATTGTCTATGCCTTCTTGAATAGATTTTTGAAAATTTGGGCAATCGTCAACATTGTGATCGTGTGTTTGATGAAATGAGCAAAAATGACATTTTGAAGAAGAAGTATTCTTGCAGGCTCTTTTGATTTGTTGTCTTTGGAGATGATTTTTAAATGTTTGGAGCCTAAGGAATTCATCCAAAGGGAGAGGAGTCTGATTTCCTAGGCCTTTTGTAATAGCTTATGTGGGAGGGTTTATAGGGACACAAATTCCTTGTTCAAATTTCTCAAGTCTTTCTCCTCTAAAACCTTGTTTTGTTATTATATGAAAACCACGACTATAAGAATGTTGCAAATGAGTAGGTGGGGGAATAAGATCATGGATTTCTTTGAAATTTGATGTGTAAGGAGGAATAAAAGGATTTGTAGATGAAGGAATATCATGTGAAAAGATGGTCTTCCTTCCCTTATCAGGCTGGGAGATTGGGAATGAACATCTTCATCATCTAAAGGCTCATTTTTACTTATTTCTATATGAGGGGAAAGATCATGAATAAAATGCATAACATCATCCTCTCTACATATATTTTGATGTTGAAGATAGGCCCTAGGAGAATAAGGAGGGTCTAAAGTTGTAAGAAAGTTAATAGTTTGATGTTGCCCCCCTTGCTCAAGGTTATTTGTACACGAAGAAGATGGGCCTATGGTGCTTTCCAATTCTTTCTCTCTTTTAAAAAGATCATTGGTTGAAGCAATAACTCTCATCTCATTCATACAAGATACCTTAGGAGAGGTACAAGGATTAGGATCTAAAAAATCCTTAAGGTGATTATCATATGAAATGCATTTTGTTAATAATATCACCATAATGCAACATAAATGATACATGAAAGCTTTGAGATCAAATTGAAAAGGAAATGAACTTGAAATCCTAACAACACAATTTGACCAAGTGCTATGAAGGAAAATAAGCAACAGGAAATGAAAGAAGCCATTATCCAACTCATGATTGTAATAAATATATGTTAAAAACAATGTGATCATATGTGAAATATCAAATAAATCTAGTCCATTGATTGACATTGAAAGTCTCTTGATTAAAATTTAAAAAAAGTAGATCTAAAATTAGGATATTTTTATGAAAATTAATTTAAAAGTTAGGAGTGTTGAAGTTTGAATTTGTTTTTGACCTTAAGAGGTGTTAAAATTGATAAAGTATGCCAATTTTTTGGATTTAAGTAGAAAAATACAGTCAATTCCGGCTCCCGAAATTTTGAGAAAAAAGCTAGGGGCCGGGTGCAAAGTGTACCTAGTCTGACCAACTTTTTCCAAAATTTTCAGGGTTATTGAAACAATGATTTTATTGCAGAATCCAAAAAACAGCTAATTTGGAAATGTCTAGATTGGTCAAATTAGCAGTCAAAGGTCGAAATAGGAAATTCTTAAAACTTAGGGTTTTTCTTTTTAACCAGTTAATTTGTAGAGTGAAAAGATAGATTTGAAATGCAATTTTTAAAGAGAAACTAGATCTAAAATAAGCAACCAAAATGCTACACTTCACAAGCTTACTTTCCTTAAAATGAAAAATTAGGGTTTTTTATACAATTAACCTCTAAAATTTGCAAAAAATCAAACTTGGAAATGAAAATTTGAAATTCAAATTGTAATTATCCATATCTAACAATAAGGAATCATAATTGAGATGTAAGACATCGGGTTCACCAAAATGTAAAGTGGAAAATTGGATCCTAGTGGTTCTCCACCTAGGAGAGAGAAAGGACACCACTAGGATGATTTTCACTTGGGAGATACTTTACATTCAAAAGAGGGGTTGAATTCCCTAGATCCAAATCCTAGAGTGAACAAGATTTTGAATACTAAGTGAATTGCAAGGGTGTAATGAAATTTTACCTCTTTTGTAAGTAGAAGAGTTGACTTATTGACTATGAAGACAAAATAGGTGAAAGAAGGAGCTATTGATTCAAGATCGCGTTGTAACTTTGAATTTGAGATATTTAGACTGATACAAATCTACCCTACAAATTTGGATGAATGTCATCAGGATCGGGTTGAAGTTACACCTGGTCCTACGAAAAATCTGCGCACGGAAAAGGTTTTTTCTGTCTTTGAAAATGAATCCCAAACCTGCAATTACAACTGCGCACCTACAACCTATACATAGAAAAGAAGGGAAGAAGGGTTGTGGATAGGGGTTTTCCTTAGTCAAACCCTGGTTGAGGAATCAACCTTGAAAGAAAGTAATTGCAAATTCTTAAATGTGAATAATGGAAATGTATGCCTTGTAGATCTGCAATTTGTCGATGATGGTTGCTTTGCTTCTTGAATGTAATCACAAGTGTTGCATGAAATGACATGTAACATGAAAAAACTCTAACACACACATGCTTGCAAATGAATGTTGTAATGTTCCTTTAATGGATGAATGAAGAAGATACATGAAGAAGGAGATGTTTGAAGACTTGAAGACTTGAATTCTTGATGATGATAATGAAGTCCTCCTCTTGAATTTCGCTTATCTTTGCTTGTTCTTGTATATCAAAATGTGAGGATTAAATCCATTTTTAAATTAGCCTAGGAGAAATAATTTTGATCTCACCGAAGGCCGACATAGAGAGATTTGAATCCGAAAGAGAAAACTTGGTTCAAGGGCTGGATGGATGCATTTTAGGGCCACCCTAAGAAGGGGGTGCCCCTATCCCACCCTATTTTGGGGCTTGGACATGGTCCTAAGATGATATCAGGGTTGAAACAAGAGGATACTCAGAATGATGATGCAAAGAGGGGTCTTAATTGAACAAGGAGATGCAGTCACAAAGGTGAGGGCTTAAAATGCGGTCAAAATTGAAAGGATCACAATTTTATGACGCTATACATTGGTTGTGTATTCCTTCAATTTCCTACTTTCACATATATCCGCATAGGATTTTTTTCAGTTGAACCATTCATGCTACCGAGGTATCCTTCAGATAAAATCCTCACAGAATTATGTTGATAGTTGATTCATGTGCATGAGAGGCAGTTACAGGCTCATAAAACTGGCCTCAAATTTCTAGAATCCATTGGCCGATATTTAGTGTGGATTAACCCAAAGGCCAAAAATATGGAGGATGAAATGCAATGGGTCACTATGAGAAGGTTCAAAGCCCATGATAATTTTGATTTTTAGGGGATGAAGAACAAAATCAAAAGGAGCTATACACATGTATATCGGCTTGAAGATGCCTCAACAGGTTGTGAAGATGAGGAAGATGTGAGAAGGATGGATTTTAGTCGTCTCACTTTAGAACAAATCAAGAACCTGAATTCGGCTAAGATCCTAGATACAATGGAAGATACTGATGACATACTGGACCTGATCTACTTTGAAGGAAAGGTTGCCAATTCTCTCTTGCCACTCATCCAATGGTCCAGGAAGGAAAGTAAGTCTATTGCCCAAAGAATTGATCCTATTTTGGCTAATACTAATGCATGGTTATTAAAAAGGGGATTAGAATGAAGCAACTTCCTTCCAGTTCTGGTGATGATGATGATAGTGATGGTCCAGTTGGCAAAACATTTAAATTAAGGACCAAGAAAAAAGAAGATGTGCAGGTCCCACCACCAATCCCTTCACCAAAATCTAAGGGAAAAGAGCCAAAGTTCAAATTCACAGTCAAAGGATCAAAGAAAGGTGAGCCTTCATCAGCCCCACAAGTAGCATCTAAGGATTTTGAACAACCAACTACAAATGAACTAGAAAAAGAACAAGAGAAAGGAGAGATTCCTCATGAAGAGGAAATGCAAGAAGTAGAAGAATCGACTCAACAAGGAGAAAGTACTACCCTCACTACTTCACAGGTATCAACTCCTACATAAGTTGTCATTCATTTTATTGAATCAGATTCAGACCAAGAGGTAGAATAATATGATGATGGGGGGTCAAATATAAAATTACCACAAGGGGAGGGCGATCAAGAATATGTTACATTGTCTAGTCTCTCGAGTTTTGATGATGTTCATGCATCCATTATTGAATCTTCAATTCTAGATTTCACTGAATATTTGGAGAAAATAGCTGTAGATTAGCAGTCAATGGCCCTACGTTCTACAACTATCATGGCTGAAGCTCCACCTATTAGAAGTACCATTTTTTCTACTGAAACACCATCAATGATTGAAACCATAGTTGTTTCAGGGGAGGCACCGATAATGACTACTGTTGCTTCATAAGAACTACCATCCATTACCACAACCATAGTGCAGGTAATTCCATCTCCTACTGTTGCGTCATCAAGTAAAAATGTGTCTCATATTTTGATCACTAATGAAAAGGAGGCCACAAATCCAACCACCAAAGCAGATCTTCCACCATGGATGGATATTGTGGCACCTAAAAGGAAGAAACAAGTGATTTCACCAGATGACTTGATTTTGAGCAGTTAGTTCCATCCAAGGCAAAATGGACTAAAAATCCAAAGACTATTTCTCGGGTGTTGGTGGATCCTGTTACAAAAAAAATATATGCTGAGGTCATGGTGCTATCTTTAGATAAAGATAAGGACAATATCCAATCTGCAGATTATACTATGCAGACTATAAAACTTGGCATGGAGACACATGAGAGTGTCAAGTTAGACTCTCAAACTGCTTTCAAATCTCTTGTGCATAGGTTTAATCAAGAAAGGGATGAAAACAATGAATGGAATTAGAAATGTGAGCATCTAACCAGTGTGATTCTCAAAGTCACATAATCTTCTTAGGAGGTTGAGTCGATTGTTTCCTCAATTGATACTGAGGCTCTCAAAAAGGTAGAACAGGTGGGCATCAAGGGTTGAGTAGTGGATGAATGGATTGATCGTTTGAAATCAAAGGGCTCTCTTTTTCTGGATTCAACGGTTAAGTTATTAATGAATTTTGAAATTGTTCAGAGTCAGATGCAAGGTATCAAAACTGCTTTGACCAAAGAAATGGAAGACATTTAAAAAAGTATTACTCTTTGGGGAAAAATGGAATATTTTAGAATTGATGTTCTTGTAGAGAACAAGGTAATAACGAAATGAGAGAAAAAAATCCAAATTCTATCATTATTATCTCATAAAGGTAAAATAATAAGGTCAGTAATCACAAAAATAGATCAAGAAAAGAAAGAATGTGATAATGAGATTGACCAGATGTTGGCAATGATAGCTGAGATTCCTTGTTGCTTGTATGATGAGGGTTAGGATCTAATATCTAGTGAGAACATCATACAAGAATTTCTTTCCCTAATTTCTCACTGGGTAGAATGAGACTTCTCATTGAATGCATTTGATAAATTGCTTGAGATACAGGTTAGTTTTCAAGTTCTTGACTCAATGCTAAAAGATGGAAGAAAGAAGTATGTGAAAGTTGGAGATGCAGTTTCTAGGGTTCACACTATCACTAGATGTACCACAATGTCGAACAAAGCTGAGATGGAATCTATTTTGGCTCAGTTCGAGGAATTCAAGAAAATAAATGAGGAGGAGAAAAAAGAATAAAGTGTCCCTATTGACATTGTTTTTTTTCTTCATATAGTTGCATTCTTAGTTACTGCAAATTGATGTTGTTGTAGAAAACAAGGTAATAACAACACGAGAGAAATAAATCCAAATTATGTCATTATTATCTCATAAAGGTAAAATAAAAAGGTCGGTAATCACAAAAATAGATCAAGAAAAGAAATAATGTGATAATGAGATTGACTAGATTTTGGCAAGGATAGCTGAGATTCCTTGTTGCTTGTATGATGAGGGCCATAAATAAATATCTAATGAGAACATCATACAAGAATTTCTTTTCGTAATTTCTCACTGGGAAAAATGAGACTTCTCATTGAATGCATTTGATAAAATGCCTGAGATACATGTTAGTTTTGAAGTTCTTGCCTCAATGCTGAAAGATGGAAGACAAAAGTATGTGAAAGCTAGAGATGCAGTTTCCAGGGTTCATGCTATCACTAGCTCTACCACAATGCCAGACAAAGCCGAGATGGAATCTGTTTTGGCTCAGTTCGAGGAATTCAAGAAAATTAATGAGGAGAAAGAAGAATAAAGTGTCCCCATTGACACTATTTTTTTTCTTCATGTAGCTGCATTCTTAGTTCCTACAAATTTTCTTACAGTTGCATTCTTATTTTATGCAGTTGTTGTAGTCAAGTGAGATTGTGCAGCTGAATTAGTCAACTGTGCCCACCTTTTTCTCAACTTCTTTTCCTATATAAGGAGGACCTCATTTGTAAATATTTATCTTTTATTATGCTAAGCAAGACTCTACCAAATTTTTGCCTCAATAAAGACTTTGAGCTTTTGATGTAAAGATTGATTCAAGGAAATAAAGATAGCAATCCACTAGTTTCCAAACTTTGTGTTGGTCCAAAGATTGTGTTTATGATTGAATTGTTCTTATGTCCAGTTCTCATAATCATTTCCTAAATACTTGAATCTTATTGGTGATATTGTTTATGTGAGTAAGAAAGATTTCTAATTGTGATAAGTAGACTTTGTGCTATTTGCATATTTGGGAAATCTCCTGATAGTTAAGTGATTACATAGTAAGATTTGCATTGCTATTAGTTGCTCTTAGTTTTTAGGAAAATTAATCACATCTTGGAGACTTTGAGATACAAGTTGTGATTATAGTTGTAATTGTGGTGATTAAAGTAAGTTGCACTCACATAAGACTTTAAGCTTACATGATTGTTGAGATATTAAAAATCATTGTAAAGAAGTTCTATTAGTTGTTAGTTTTGTTAGTTGTAAGAAATATCATCAAGTGAAGGGAGATACATTAATTATGAAAAAAGAGATTTACATGCCCTAAGCTTACCTCTGCATTTAATTTCAAAGTTGTTGAAATACCCAAATTATTCCAGGGAACCTCCCCTTGATGAGAGGAAAGACTTTGTCTTAACATAGCTGTGTGTGAAATACATTTTTTGTCATTGGTACGTTGATGCCAAAATATTCACCCAACATGCACAATCTATTATTTGTAAATAAATTTTTGATTTGGTTGTGTGGTTTATCTTTGACATATGGTTCTAGCACATATTTCTTATATATATATATATATAATAAAGAGATATGAAGAATCTATACCTTTTTAATAAAAAACTATAGTGAAATCATCTATTGCATCTACTTTTGATGGCTATGCATTTTAGGTACCTAAACATGTTCTTAACTACGAGAAAAATTTACAAGTCAACAAGATAATATTATGGCACAATGCATGGGCCATATTGGTGAAAAAGGTGTACAAATCTTAAAAAAATTAAAATTCATAGTGGTGCATGTGAATTGGTCTCTTGAGTTTGATTTTAAGAGAGAATTTTATATATAGAAAATAAATTTGTGTTTATTTTAACCTACTGTAGTCTCTCCCTGATTCATCTTTCCTTTTTGTGCATTGATAGATTACATTGGCATAGCTTATACTATTTTGTGATGCATTGACTAGATGTTTATGGATTTATCTATGTTTTAGATGCTTCTTTATGGATATTAGACATATTATATTGTGCTAACATCATGATTTCATATGGATGATGACATTTCTAGACTATTGTGATGATGAATTACTCCTTGATGATTGACATGTGTGTATCATGTTTTCTCTATGTTAATTTGATGATATCTTATGATGTACTAACCCTACTTCATGATTATGATTCTATGCAATGTCTTGATGTTATATTGAGTGACTATTTGCGTGAGTAGAGACGATTTCATATCACTCATTGTGAGCATGATATGCCATCGCGATTCTCTATCACTTGTTTGTTTATTATGATGTATATGTTGTGTTTAGTGTTGATGCATGTTTGCAAGTACTAGACATAGACTCCACCTGTTCACAGGTCTGAGCGTGTCTTATCCCAATGGAAAGTTGATCGGAGATGACATGAGAACCCACCCTATACTCGAGGTTTAAGTTGATCACCCTTGTCAGTTCAGAGTCTTGGCGCGAGTTGTTGTTTTGTGTGTAGTGATTTCTTGGATTATTCTATGGTGGTTTGCCTTGTGTAGTGTGGTAATTATTAATTAATTAATTAATTAAATTGATTTATATAGTTTAATAATGATAGATTAAATTAATAGATTAACACCATACAGAAGAAAATGCCAGCCCTCACACCCCTTCCACTTCACCAGGTCTGACTGATACTGGCCTGAAAGGGGATGAAAGGAATATACCCCATCCCGGACCAGAAACTTTTGCCGGACAGGAGGATGTGGATCTTGTGAAGGAGAATCCCGAGACTAGCTAGAAGAACGCCCTCCTTGGGTCAACAAAGTCTACCCCTGAAGATGCTGTGGCCACCTTCTCCCAAATGAAAGACAGAACAAAGATCAAACTCTTGGACAACCTGATGGACAAAATCGCCTCTTCCCTTCACCTGGAAATAGTTGGTCGTTTCTTCTCCTTCTGACCATCTATTGACATGGTCAGGCGATGGGCAAAATCTTGTTAGAAACTTAAAGGAAGCCTGGAGGTTTCAGCTATGCTGGGGGGACTCTTTCTATTTAAGTTCAACATTGACGAGGATCTGATCTATGTTCTATCGGGGTCTTGGGATTATGGAAAGCATTTCCTAACCATGGCTAAATGGAAGCCTAGTTTTGACCCCTTTGCAGAACTAAACCGCATGGCTCCAGTCTGGGTTAGGCTTCCTGGACTCCCTCTGGAATTCTGGGATGAACAAATCTTCCGCTGGATTGGAAACTCATTTGGCAGCTTTATTGCAGTAGACTCAATCACTCTCAACAAATCCAGGTTCTTGTATGCTTGTTTTTGTGTCAATGTCACTATTAACAAGGCTCTCCCAAACTTCATCTCCCTAAAATAAAAATGGGGAAAATGGTCCCAGGCTATTGTGAATGAAAATGCCACCTTGTATTGCCAGAAATGCAATAACTAGGGGCATTCATATACTGATTGTAAAGCCCTTGTGGTTGCAGAACCCAAGCTCAAAAATAAAGCCATCTGGGCCGAACCCATCAACCCTGGTGACCCATCATCCTTGGCTCCCCTTGAGATGACTATTGTGAATGAAATTTTTGAAGATTACCCACACACAGGCATGATCCTTGAGATCTTGAAATCCCTAGTAGACCCAGTCAAAAACTCAAACATTCCCCTGGAAGAGGGGGAGATCCCACAAGAGATAGCTCTCAACTTAGCCTTGGCCAAGCCTCTTTTGATTGAAAATAGCTTACCCACCTCGTCAAACCCTCTCTCCCCTGTATCAGGGGATAGAGATGTGCACCCTGGAAACTCCCTAGTAACTCCGCTAAAAGTGTTCCCCCCGAGCTCCTCCCGGATGGATAATGAAGAATGGATAGCCCAGAAGATGAAAGTCAAGGCCAAGAAAACAAATGTGGGGGGTAACAAAAACAAAGTAGGCAGACCCTCAGAAAGAGTCCTGAGGCACAAGGTTATGGCAAGGGACATTGCAAAGGACATACAACTGACCCTGGACGGACTTAACAAAAGAAAGAAACAAAGTTCTTCTCTTGGAACATAAGGGGTATGAACAACCCCCAGAAGCAGTTCGCCATAAAACAACTCATTCTCGAGATGAAAATTGACATTTGCCCCATTCAAGAAGTCAAGATGCCCTTTCAAACTTTTGCTGTGGTTGCTGGTAAAATTTGGCCTGGTGCGGACTATCTGTATGTTGATGCCTTGGGTGCTTCTTAGGGTATTGCTATGCTCTAGGATCCCATTAAAATGAAAGGAAAGCTTCTCGCTAGCTCCCAAAATTTCCTAGCAGTTTCCCTTCTTTTTGGGGAACAATGCTGGTAGATGTTCAATATCTATGCTCCCAACTCAAGATCGGGGAGACGGCTCCTGTGGGAGGAAATTTCTAATATCATTAGGACTAACTAGAAGGAACAATTTATGCTTATGGGAGATTTCAACTCCCCCCTCTACCTGTTCGAAAAGTGTGGTGGTTTGGAAGATTTCTCTGATAACATGGGTGACCTAGCCAGTTTCATCAATGCTACAAGCCTTATGGATATTGATCTGCAGGGTGCCCCCTTCACCTGGTCGAATAATAGGAAAGGCAAACATCTGATTCAAGTCAGGTTGGATAGATTCCTGATTTCCTCCAATTGGGACATTGGAAAGAGCTCTTA
The DNA here is from genome assembly GCF_030272615.1 of Cryptomeria japonica. Taxonomy (NCBI): domain Eukaryota; kingdom Viridiplantae; phylum Streptophyta; class Pinopsida; order Cupressales; family Cupressaceae; genus Cryptomeria; species Cryptomeria japonica. The sequence continues at coordinate 537,771,056 of NC_081409.1, forward strand.
CCTGAAAACCCTCCCAAGGACTGCGTCTGACCACAACCCCCTTCTTCACCACTGGAAAGAAAGACCCTACTAGGTGCCCCCCCTTTCGCTATGAGATGGTAAGATGCAGGTGGACCACCCCGATCCAAGGGACTGCCATGTTCAAAATTATGGAGAAACTAAAGTTAATTAGCAGGGAAGTCAAAGGGTGGAATAGGACCACTTTTGGAGATATCTTCAAAAGAAAGAAGGACTTGGGAGCCAGACCGGAACATCTTTAGAATATTATGGCTATCAGTAACCCCCCATACCCCATTTTGAAGGAGGAGGAAGATTGCTGCAAAAGATGGAAAGATACTCTCTCCAGGCAAGGTGTACTAGAAGCAAAGATCCAGGATCCAGTGGTTGAAAGAAGGGAACATAAATTCTGCTTTCTTCCACATATCGACTTCTATCCACAAGAGGAGGAACTATATCAAAAGCATTAAGGATGAAACTGGCTAGGAGATCTCTGATGACTCTCTACTTGGAAAGAGTGCAGTGGACTTTTTCACCAGACTGTATGCGGATGGTGGAAGGGATTCTTTGCTCCAGGATTGCCTTGTTAGTAAGTTGCCGAGGGCCATCAACGAGGATGACAACCGACAAATTTTGGTTCCCATCTCGACCGATGAAGTTCACAGGGCTGTCTTTGCTATGGGAGCCTACAAGACATCGGACCTAGATGGTTTCCCCCCGACGTTCTTCCAGGACTTTTGGGACATTGTTAGTTACAATGTCACTAAAGCTGTTCAAGATTTTTTCAAAATGGGGAGACTGCTGAAGAAGATCAACAACACCTTCATTGTCCTCATCCCCAAGACCAGTACTCCCAGCTACTTGAAGGAGTATCAACCCATAAGCCTCTGCAATACCATTTATAAAATTCTCTCGAAGGTCCTTGTGAATAGGATTAAACCCTTCCTGGAAAAATTTATCAGTCTGTCTTAGAAAGGCTTCATCTTGGGATGCCAAATTTTTAATGCTGCCATTGCAACTCATGAGATAATCCACTCCATGGATAGGAGAAAATTGCCAGGTATGGCCTTTAAACTTGATATATCAAAAGCTTATGATAAGGTTAATTGGGAGTTTCTTTTAAAACTGATTCTAAAACTGGGATTTAACCAAAAAATGGTGAATATGATTTGAGAATGTGTGACCACAGTTCAATCCTCAATTTTGATTAATGGGACTCCTAGGGGATGCTTCAAACCTGAGAAAGGTATCCGACAGGGCGATCCTTTATCCCCTTATCTGTTCATCATGATACCTGAAGTCTTAAATAGAAATGTGACCCATCTGGTCACCAATGGTAGGCTCCAAGGATTCAAAGCAACCTCCATGCTCCCCCCTCTAATATTCAAGAGTTCATGGATGACACTTTCCTTTTTGGTAGGACTTCTATCATGGAAGCTAAAGGATGGAAGATCCTACTGGCATAATACACCAAGGCGTCAAGACAATGCATCAACTATGAGAAGAGTAATCTCTACTTCTTCAAAACCCCAAATGACCTCCAACTCAAAATTATCTCCATCCTCGGATGCAAAGTGGCAACTCTCTTGGGGACCTACCTAGGTCTCCCCCTCACGGTCAAGGAAGTCAACCCCACCTTCTGGAACTCTATCTTGGAACGTATGTAGAAAAAACTGGCGGGACGGAAAGGGAAATTCCTTAGTAGTGCAGGTAAGCTCTAGCTTCTCGCAGCCTCCCTACAGGGAATTCCGGTGTACTTCCTCTCCATGTTTAAAATATCAGGGACCATGGGAGAAAAACTTGAAAAAATCCAAAGAAACTTTTTATGGACTGGCTTAGAGGAAAAAAAATGCCTTTCTCTGGTCAATTGGGATACTGTGTGTCTACCCAAATCTCTGGGAGGTTTGGGCATAAGAAAGATTAATGCCCTCAATAAGGCGCTAATTGCCAAGATTGGATGGACCCTGGCTAAAGGTGAGGCAGACTGGTGCAACATCATCAAAGCTAAGTACTTGGACTGGGAACATTTTTGTTATAATTTGAATATAACTAACCTTCCCCAAGGTTCCAAGTTGTGGAACAACATCCTGAAGAATAGAGTGATGGTTAGAGAAGGTCTGAAGTGGCAGCTGGGAGATGGTAAAAAGGTGAGATTCTGGGAGGATTTTTGGATGGAGGACAGGCCATTGGTCAACACTCGCTTCCATCAAATCATGAATCACCTTAAAGGTATCCTAGGGGATTATGTGGTAGATTATTTGATCCCAGGGAGGGGCTGGAAGGACATTGTTCTCATCTGCAACAATAGACCTAATCTGGTCCCCCTGGCTCAGGATTTGCAACTCATTCTATCAAAAACTAGAATCCCCCCAAGCTCTGAATGAAGATAGCTTCATCTGGAAAGAGACACAATCGGGCTACTTCTCGGTCAAATCTGCTTACAATCAACTCCTTAAGTACCTTATGGACATTGAATGTTGGAAGAAAGTTTGGAACCCTCAACTAATCCCTAAAATAAATTTCTTCTAGTGGGCCCTCATGCTTGATAACCTAAAAAATAGGGGATTCTATCTCCCCAATAGATGCAGTTTGTGTAAAGCTGATGAGGAATCTATTGACCACCTTTTTGTTCTCTGTCCCTTTGCAGCTCATATTGGTCTATTACTCTTCAAAAATGCGGTCTTTGTTGGGTCTTCCAGAAGAATATTAAAAATTTCACTTTTGATTGGACTCTTCCCTCCCATCATCCCCTCATCATTCAACTTTGGAAACAAATTCCACCGCACATCTGCTGGGCCTTGTGGAAAGAAAGAAATAATAGAATTTTCAGAGACACTGAGACCCCCCGAACTCTGTGGCTCACATTTGCTTTAAGATGATTACTGAAAATTTAGAAGTTACAAAATGGAAAATCCCCCCCATCCTCTCGATGAGGTGGACAAGAAGATCACTGTTTGCTGGAAGCTCCCCTAGCTTTGATTGCTTCAACAACAACACCAAGAATAAGAGACGAATGACTAGATGGTCAACCCCCAGGCTTCACTAGTTTAAACTGAATTTTGATGGCTCTGCTCAATGCAACTGTTAGCCAGGAGGTAGAGTCATCAGGGATCATCTAGGGAACATGGTTGTAGCCTATGCTAGCAACCTAAGGGATAATACAATCACTCAAGCTGAAGGAATGGCCCTCCTTTGGGGTCTAAAAATGGCTAACTCCATAGGAATAAAACACGTAGAAATCGAAGGCGATTCTCAAATCATTATTGATTCTACCAAAAGGAAATACTTCAGCGAGATGGAGAGTGGAACCTATTTTGAGGGACATCAGGTGCTTTCTGGTCAAAATGGAGGACTTCACTATATGCCACATCTTCAGAGAAGGAAACAGAGCCGCCGATTCCATGGTAGCTAAAGGAAGGCTGCTGAATGGCTTATGATGTTGGAGGGACCCCAATCTGCTGCCAATCACCATTAAGGAAATCTTGGAAAAGGAAAAAACCTTTATCCAGGAAAGGACTATCCCTTTCGCTCAATGATGAAGGAAACCTTTTTGCAATTTTTAAATTGGCGCGGTGATCTCGTCAATTTCTACCCTAGACAGCCACATATCAAGGGTAGGTTGAGTCACCACTACCACTTGGGATGAATTTATGATGAAAGTACTGACATCGGGAATGATTACCCTCTAATTATTACCCGGACGGAGCCAACTGGCGATGATAAAGGTGACGTTGGGGATCTGTCAACTCACATTGGCCTAAGTAAAGGCTCACACGTTTTGAGTAGATCTTCGGCCATCGATATCTATGAGATCTTAAGGGATAATAATCACTCTGATTATTATGACCATTTATTTCATGTCCGACACACTCTTCTCAACCATTCCATCTTGAGTTTTCTTTGGCTCTGTGTTCTAATTTTTTGTCATTCTCAAACTATGAAACTAGAGGATTCAAGAATGGGTGGGGACAAGCTCAGACTGGAACCCAACAAAGTGGATGAGTTCAAAGCCAAACCGACAGCCTGGTTTGTGTGTACTGAAGGCGGTATTGACAAATTCATGGAAAATATGAAGGGAAACGATGAGAGACTCTCCAAATAATTCATGACTTCCTGGGAGGACAGAAGGGTGACCATGGGGGGAATCTCTTTCGAAATAAATGAAGAGATCATTGCTCAAGCAATGAGCCTATCAATGGAAGGTAGAAAATGGAAAAAGCAGAGCCGCATTGCAGATTCTACCAACCTCAACCAATTTTTCTGCCATGGCGAGAACCCTATCAAGAGGGCTGAAGGTTTCAACAGGGAGGAGCTTCCTCACCCATGGGATGAAGTCTACTACATCGAGATGAAGTATTTTATGCTGGAGGGTAGGTATGGCATTTTCTACTACTACCATCTCCCATTCCTGAACCATCTGAGGAACAAAGACCTCATTTCCATTCCATTCTTTTTACTGCATTCGATGGATGCTAACATCAAAGATATAGCCAAAGCTAAGAAGAAAGGGTAAGATTTTCCCATCTTGCATTAGGGACTTATGCTCTGCCTGTATAACTTTCACCTCGCCCTCTGCCCGCCTCATTCCATTTTTGTGCAGAATGTTATCCCCTCGACCCAACTTGTGGCCATTAATGATTCAAGCCCTCGGTGCCTGGAATTCGGATCCTCCAGTAAGAAAACCAAGAATCACTCCCCGGAGGAGGTCAAAACCCCTAAAAGAGTCAAAATCCAAGAGATTGACTCTGATTTGGACATTACTGAAGAATCCAACACCCCCCACCGCTCTAGTAGATTGGCCTCTAAACCCTCAGAGAAATCCTTGAGAGACCCCTCCTCCTCGCACAATATGGGAAAATCCATTCCAAATGTCAAAATGCCCCTGACCCAGCACAAATAGACCCCCCATTCTGTGAGTTCCACCCGGATTTCTGAAAGCCACGTCTCCTCTATGAATCCGGAGCCAGCCAGTTTCCCATCCTCAACTTTCAGGATTGAGAAAATGCTGGTTGTTGAAGAGGCCCATAGCGTGAAGGAAGAAGATCCCAACCTGGCTAAGCTTGAGAAAAAGATAGAGGCCCTCTCTGACAATGTGCAGGTGATTACCAGCAGACTGGAGGTGACAGAGTCCAAGATGCATGATGTGTCCAAGTTCGTTCTGAATGTCATGAGATGCTCGGCTACTACGCTGTGCCTGTTGTAGGATACCACGACCAAAGGGAAAGGCAAGGAGGATGACGACTACAAAGGCCTGTTCAAGTTCCTCACGAAGGAATGTGCTAGTAAGCCGCTGCCTAAGAAGAGCCAAGGGAAAAAGAATTAACTGTCTGCATGTGGAGGAGTTTTTTGTCTAGGTCGTGTTGTTGCGGGCTGGTTAAGCCCTATTTAGGCTTATGTTTATATTTTGCTACTTATATCCCTACGTGGCATATGAATTATACTCTGACTGGTAGTTTTTTTATCGCTGATAAACTCTTGTAGTATGGTTTTTGTTTTTGATAGAGGCAAAAGGCTGCTACTTTGCTGATTTTATGTGAACAATGGTCCCGCCACTGTTCTCTTAATTGTACCTATGGGTTAGCCCCCTCATTTTTGCTGCTTTTATTATAAAAAATAAATTAAATAAATAGTTGATATAAATTGATTTATATAGTTTAATAATGATAGATTAAATTAATAGATTAACATAGTTTATAATAACAAATTAAATAAATAGTTGATATAAATATTTAAATATCATTGTGTGATTATTACTATTAATCCTTTGGTTTAAATTTTAATTAATGGCTTAATATCACCTTGGGATATCAAGGATTATTTATTGATATTGAGGATTAATTATTATTTAATTGATTATTTATGGATATTTATTTATATCCTTTGATTATTTAATTATCGGGCCTTTATAATTATTTGAGCCCATGATTTTATTAGTTGTTTATTTTATTATTCTTTTTTTTATCGTTTTTGGGTTAATTAATAGATTTTCATTACCTCCCCTATTATTCTATTGGTTAAATTATTGGGTAAGTTGATTAAATAATATTTTATTATTCTTACCTTGGTTTTTATGAAAGTTTGGTAAAAAATATATTTTAATTGTTTATTTTGATTGGCTGACGTTTTTGTATAGTTTTGGTTGATTTTCTATTTATTTGGCTGGTTGTGATTTTTGCCGGGTTACCATCCATATTTTCTTCTACAAGTTTTGGGGTTTGAAGTTTGAAAATTTCTTGGCTCGGATTGTGTAATTGCGCTTCTTCGAATTCCTTCCATTACTTCTATTTTCTAGGTTGGAGGAATTATCCTTCTATGCAATTTATTTTCAAAAAGATTGATTACTCTGTGTATGTTCAGAAAGATTGTTCTCGGGTATGTTTGGGGAAATAAATTTATTATATAGTTTTGTTTCGAATTATTTCATATGCATTTTATATCTTAAGGTTAAACTTTATAGTTTGGGAAAATAATCGGGTTTTGACTGTATGCAACCGTGAAGGAATTTCTGTCTATGTATGTTGGATTTCCTTTATGTATGTGGTTGTGTTGGATCTAAGTTTTTTGTTTGCATTGGATTCTTTTGTTATGGTTTGGAGGAGTCGGGAAGTTTTTGGTTGTCCCTGTGAGTTATCCCATGTCTCTGTCGAAGATTAGTTTTCTCGGGACTGTGATTGTCATTTTGAGGAATTCTTTCCTTATGACTTATGATTTGAAGTTTGGTTTATTTCATTCATTTCCTTTTGTTCGGGTGTTTCTAATGAGCCCTTATTCAGGTCTTTTTGATACTTATCTGATTTTGTTTTGCATCAGTAAGTTTTCCTAGCCGTCCGTGTTCTTAGAACAAATGCATGAAAACTATACATGCATTGCAAGATTATGTATATGCATTGCATGATTATTTATATGCGCTGCATGATTATATATGCGCTGAAGGATTATGTATATGCATTGCAGGGTTCTATAAATATGCTACAGGATGTGGTAAATGTGCTATTTTGCGTAGCAGATGTGCTACATAGTCTGTTTGGCTAGTTTTTGATGTTTTCTGATATTTTGATTTGGTTTTTCCGAATACCCAGAGGCTATTTTTGATACCTGAGATGTTCCAAGTCTGTTTTATTGATTGATTATTGGTTATTGTGATTATTTGGCCAAGGTCCTTAGTTGTATTCTTATATGATGGTTTCCATGTTGCATGGTATGTTATTGGTTGATTTATTACCACGAATCACCAGGTCTCGTGTGGTTGTGAGCCCATGGTTATGTTGAACTAATTTATGTTATGAATTTCTTTGTTGTTACCCTAAGGTCTAGGTACATGTTAGGGGGAGTGGGCTTCCAAGTGAGTGACTAGGATTGTAAGGGGGTAGATAGCCAGGTTACCTGGGGTCTAGATCACCGGTTATCTCATTGGGATTTTGACTTTGTAATCAAGTGATAACTTAATATTATAATTCTTGGGTTTGGGTAGAATAGTTCATCTTAATAAGACAAGGAATGGTTGTAGACCCCTTTGCCTTGGCCAGTGATAGTGAATTGGGATAGGATTGGGAAGGCCTTGGTAACCCAGGTAAGCTAATATCCCTTACCCTATTAAGGTTGAGATGGCTCCACATGTGAATCTAGAATGGTTGGGATGTGTTCCCAGGTTCCCATTTATCGCATGTGATGAAACTCTTTTCCCTACATGTAGGTAAGTGCCTTGAGCCTTGTTGTGATGTGTTGCCTCTGGAGGTTTCGTATTGGGTATTTTATGATTTGCATTCTTGCACTTGTTTTTGTTTGTTTTTCCTTTGGTTGCTAGGTGTCAGTCTAGATCTAGAGTGTGAGTGGGATCTTGTGTCATCTCCTAGCACGGGGGGTGGTTCCTTTGGTTCCACATGGTCAGGTGGTTTGATGCCTTCTTCCATTGGGATGCTCTTCATTGGGTACTCTTGTGTGGATGTGGATATCTTGTCTACTAAACTATGGATGGATTCTTGTAGCAAATAGATGTATATGATTATGTGGCAAATGTAAGTATTGATTCATGATGTAACTGTAATGTAAATAAGAAATATTTTCCTTGTTGTAAAGGATATTGTATTCATGTAAATGGTAGATTGTATAGTAGGAGAAAATATGATGTAACATGTGATATTAGTTTGTTAATGGAGATAGATTTATGGATATGCATATAGTGTCATGGGAGGTTGGAAATATGATAGATTATCTTGTGATTAGTTTATGATGATAGAAATGTATAAGTAATTGGGAGTAGGAACATTTAGTATTGGTGTTTTAAAATGAACTTAAAAGGGGTTGGTTAATGTATGCTTTGTAGATGGATATATTTATGCTATAGAGTACTGAATGATCATGTATGCGTTGAAAGAATAAATTATGCTAGGAATTGGTATACATTATCATGGTGGTAATTACGTCATCATGCATTTGATGTTATGTTATTGGTTGTGGTTAGTTTAGGTAATGGCACTGAGATATCCTAGGGATTGCTTAGATGTGTTGTGATTATTTCCGCTTGCATAATGTTGTTATGTGAATATGTTCATGATGGTTAAATTTTATTTGAATAATGGATATTTATTGCATATGAGTGGTATTAGTTGATGTTTAATTTTTTTATCTATATTTGCATGTTAGGTAATGTATTTCTCTAGGGTATTTTGGCGGGCATTACATCTAGTTATCATAGATGTTTTGATATTTTTAATTTTACATATTTTGATGTATTTATTCATGTAGATGTTCCTTCTTAGTTAAAATATTTGTTTTATCTATCATTTATTCATGATTATTATGGAGGAGGGCACATGTTCATTTTCTTAGGAGTAATAATGAGATTTTTTGGTAGTTTAATGCTCTCTTGGAGAATTAAACAACCATAAAGATCAAGGTGTTGAAGACTAATAATGGTGGAAAATTGTCTTTAGTAGAGTTTACAAATTTATATAAATAAAATGATATTGAAATGTCAAAGAAAAATTCATACACACCTTAACAATAGAGTTGGAGAATGCACAAATAAGATGTTAATGGAGAGGGATAAGACTATGCTTAGTGGGTTCATATTGGAACACAAAATATAAGGTGATTGCTACTACATGTTACCTAATTAAGAAGTCTCCAACACCAAAGAACTCACTTTAGCATCTTCATGTTTTTGGTTGTGAGGCATATTGGCATGTGCCTAAGAAGGAGAGGTCAAATTCGTATAACAAAGTTATAATATGTATCTTTATTGGTTAAGGCATCAATTTGAAAGGATACAAATTTTTGGATATTTTGGCCGAAGGCAATTGGAATGTGATCTATAGGGAAATCAAAACTTCTTCTATAGTTAAAAATTTAAAGGAGGAAGAGAAGTTATTTTTTGTATCTACAATCAAATATTGAGAGGACTGTACTAGATAATTATCCATAATTTCATGATGGTCTGGATGGGGAGGATAGATTAGAGAGTTTGGAAAAGGGTGTAGAACCTCCACTCCAACTTGTGAGGAGGTCCAACAAGAAAACAAGACAACCATAAAGGTATAACTAACTTGATTTTAGATGTTTGTTTTTTTATTAACATTGATGAGCTTAAAATACTACCCTATACCTAACCAAGTAAAATTGATTTTCTCTCTAACCATAGCCCTTATCTTAAAGATAATTCTCTCTAACCCTAACCCTAACCCTACACCTAATTTTTATCTTTAATTCTAATACTATCCGAATCGTAACCCTAATTCTATCTCTAATTATAACCCTTACACTAAAGCTATTTCTATCTCTAATGCTAACCATAACCCATATTATATTTGTAACACTAATCACAACCCTAATATTACCCATAACCTTTAACCTTATCCCCAACCCAAACTCCAATTCTAACCCTAACCCTAACCATAGCCATATTTTTATCTCTAGCCATAATTCTTGTTGGCATTGTGTTTTTATTGATGTCAACCGGTATAGGATGACAACCAGTATGGGAGATGTATATGTAATACGTCATTGATGCATACTAGATGTGATGTCTCTTATATCATCTAGAATAGTAGGTCGCCGGTATGGAAGAGTGTGTCATTCTATACAATGGCCATTGGACTCACCAGTACACAAATTAGTATTGACTTGTGTTGAAGACATAGGGACTGCAGACCGGTAAGTGACATGGTAGTACATAGTTGCCAACCAATAAGAGAGAAGGATGTTGAGTGTTTGATTGTGATGAAGAGGGGGAATGTTACCTAAATCACATCAACACTAGAGGAGAAGTATGTGTAGGCCACCAACATGTTGTGTGGATGAGAAACAACAAGACTCCGACCAGATAAATATGCAGTCACCACTTGAATCGATGACTGACAGTGAATGTGCCTAACCAGATCTCACATGTGCTTGATTGAAGATATGTTGCTCAAACATGGAAGCCACATTGGTGAAATGTAGGATGTAGATGACAAGGATCCACTCCCATCGGTAAGTGGAGCTTATCTCCTATTATGCATGGAATGCATTATAGTTCTCAAAGATAAGATAAAAGAGTTAAATGCAAGTGTTTGAAGTCTCCCACCAGATCAACTGGTGAAACTCTCAGATACCTTAGGTGCATGAGATCAGAGATATACACCAGATAAGCCAGATAGACATGTTGAGTTGCTGGTACAAAGATTGAAGGATATGTTTGTTGCTTTTATAAACATGTTAATAGCAGAATCGGTCCAGTGGTGAAGAAAAATGTTACCATAGATGCAAACAAATGGAGGCATTTTGAAGGTTGATGACATGATGTCATCAAGGTGTTTACCGGTAAGTATGTCCACCGGTAATGCTGACAAATTCCAAATGCATAAGGATTCCCATCTGAAGAAGATATGCATGAGGTAGGTTGGCATGTGTGCTGACCAGTTTTGGTGTTCCACTAGAAGAGAAGCAAAGTGAAAGGTTGAAGGATGACCGGTTAGGGTATAACTGATAGGGTTTGGGAACCGGTAGATGAACCTGGTTGAATGGTTGGTCAGTGGTCTTGTTTGGACAGACATAGAAGATCTAGAAAAGGTGGATGCCGACAAAGGGGCCACATGGAGGTGAAGTGGCATGCATGCACAAGTCAGTGTGATGTGTCAGTGAGGTCATTAGCAACTGGTCCAACATTTATGATGACTACGAAGCTTGAGGAAAAAAAGCAGAGGATTACGGCTTGAGATGAAGTAAACAACAAAGATCCAGTAAATACTGATCTTGCAAATCAAAGAGGATAAAGGAAACCGCATCACTCACGTGATCGATCAGACAAAAGGCCAAAAAACATGCTACAAATGACTAAAGAGAGAAGACGTATTTTTCAAGGTAGACAGATGGGTGATGCTCATTGATTGAGTGTTGAACATCAATTAAGGACATGATATCAGATTAGATTTGATATTTCATGATATTTAGAGATAAGATCAGATGCAGATTTAGTGTATGGCGGAAACCCTAGTGTGCCAATGTTCAAACTCAGGTCTTGGCAGGAAAATTTGGCTAGAAGGATGCGAGCCAAAGATATTATTTGCTACTGCTAAAAGAGAGAGTGTTGCTTCTCCATGCGAGAGACAATTAGTCAAGTGCTCAAAGACAATTAGAGAAGAGACTGAGTGTGAGAGAGAATCGGGTTGAAGAGTTGAACTGCCAATAGTGAGGCAGCTCGTAGACGACCATTGAGTCTAACAAAGGAGTAAACCGGTGGTGACCAAACTGGTAGAGAAGAGTTGCAGTAGATTGCAAAGAAGGCAAGCTGAGAACCAATAGGATTCAGATGGTAGACATTTGACTAAGTTATCAAGACCAATGGTGGATAGCAGTAGTGTGGTAGAGAGAAGAGAACTGACAAAGAGCTAAACTGACAAAGAGCAGAACCAACAAAGAAGAAGAAGAGGTTGAACCAGCAAAGGTGCAATAAAGAGAAAGGTGCAACAAAGAGTGGGTTGCAGTAGGAGATAAGGTTCTTGCAGAGAAAAGGCAAAGAAATAACTGACAGAGGATTGAAGAGAGAACCAGAGAAGAGACATACATGAGGGTTACAAAGTTCTATTGTAACAAAGATATTACTTTTGTATCTGATATATATTTATTGTAGATCACTAAGTTGGAGCTCAGTGCAGGGGTTGGTGCCCTAAAATTAGGAGTTGGTGCTCCTTGGGTTGGTGCCCTAAAGCAGGAGTGGTACTCCTTAGGTTGGTGCCCTCAATGTTGTAACTGAGGTTTTTATTGTGAGGCTAGATTGGAACAAAGTCTCCAGCAACACTTCTCACCAAGGTTTTTCCCATCTTGGGTTTTCCTCATACATATGGTGTTATGTGGTGTCCATTTTATGTGTGGATGCATTTGTGTCATTCTCCCTTCTAATTGGTAGGTTTTCTTTATGTTAAATCTGTCAACCAATTTACACACATAGGTTAGAAAAATGCTAAGTTTGGAAATCACTGATTCACCCCCCCTCTCAATGACATCTAGTGTTCAACAATTGGTATCAGAGCTTGGGTTCGCTATTGATAAGATTTCTCTAGCTTGGGTAGATTATGGTATTTGAACACAATGGTTTGTTTTGTGTCAATCCCTACTCCTGTATTTGATGGTTCAAATTTTCCTATTTGGAGTTGTAGGATGAAAGTTTACCTATCTTCTTTAGGGTTTGATGTGTGGATGTTAGTTGTAAATGGCTTCCCTAGAAAAGTCAGTCCTCCCACTGATTCAGATGCAGAAAGAAGAAACCGGTGCAATGATGTAGCAATGAAGGCTATACTTTGTGGGTTATCAGATGATATTACCTCACAAGTGGACAGATGCATATCGATAAAAAACCTATGGGATAGATTGAAGAAGCTCTATGGAAATGAGTCTACCACTGCAGAACCAGTTTGTGAAGACAAGATGAGAAATGCATCTCATGTATCTACAAATGATGAAGGTAGATATGTTAGCAGTCGCAACAATGATGAAGAAGAAACCCACCTCTTCATGGCTCAAGAATCAGAAGATAAGAGGCACACATCTGAGAATGTTCATGCAAGTCATTCTCACCGACGAGATGTGTTTGGCATTGATAGTGAAGGTGAAGAAGAAGAAGAAGTAGAAGTTGATCTTGAAGGAGAACTTGCAAGTGCACTCGAAGAACTTAGTAGAGTGAGGAATGAGTACAAGTTATTCAAGATTGATGCAGTTATGGAGCAGAACTAGTTGATCAAATACCTTGAAGAAATTGAGAAATATATCTTAGAGTTAAAAGCTCAATAAGAAGACACCAAGGAGTGCCAGTGTAATGATCTAGCATCTCAGCTAGAATCCAAGAATAAAAAGTATTAGCAGCTAGAAAGAGAAATGGATATTCTCTATAATGACCTTGAGAAATGTCAGGATGAGCTCAAGATGAGAATCCGGTTTGATGGCAGTAGTGATTCCTTGGACAAAATGTTGAAAAATCAAAAGCGTGCCAAGGATACTAGTGGATTAGGAAGTGGTGCCGGTGAATTCTCCACCAACAAGAATTTCCCCCACAATGACATTTTGGTTGTCTCCTCAAATGGAGATAACAAGAGTCAGACCTTCATAGTTAGATATGCTCCCCGAAAGAAGGTTGATCTAACCACAATCGGTGAAGACATGAAGCAAAGGATGAGGACTGGTGCTGCAAGGAGGACAAACAATACAAATCCCAAAGGAAAAGGGAAGATGGGAGAAGGAAGCTTCATCAAAAGAAAGAACAGAAGGAGACAACAAAGAAGACTCTCTACTGACAGAAGACAAGGAAATGCTACCACCCACAAGACAAAGAAAGTGTGGGAAAAGTAGAGATCGGATGGAAGAGCTACAAAGCATGGACAATCCAAGATCCATCCTTGGGGAAGAAGAAATGGAGATTCTAAACCAGTAAGATCTCCATATGCATGACAAAACAAATTTGTAAGTTATGTGCCCCCTTTCTACAGTTACTGTTTTGCATGCAAAGAATATGGCCATAGGGTAGATGAATGCAAAATGAAGTCTAGTAATAGACAAAATGTTCTTCCTAGAAACAATAATGTCATCTGTTGGAGGTGTAATGGCTTTGGCCATAAGTCATAACTGTAGAAGGATGAACTTGCAGTCACATGACAACTGATGTAGAAGCTATGCTCAACATGGAAATGGATATAGAGCATATGAGAGACAAAATGCTGCATGGAAAAAAAGTAGAAGAGGTTTTATTCCTACAAGATCAAGTGGTCCATTGGTTCTGGAAGTAGGTTACAATGGCATGACTAGAAGAAGATGGTCTAACCAGTTTGATAGAAAGTCCCCCAATCATGCGTGTGGCATGAAAACAATTTGCTTCTACAACAAAGTATCCGGTCTTGTGGCAGAATCTGGTAGAGCAAAGACCCATTAACAAAAGAAGGTAACACTTGCTCCCAAGACTGAAAATGGGAAGAAGAATGATACCAAGAAGGTTTGGAGGAAGAAGCAAGAATATGAAACCATGGACTGACACTATGCATTGAAAGCACAGGTGATATCTCCTAAGACTTGAAGGAGATGCAGGACCTCAGGGGGAGTAACATATTGATTAGATCATTTACCCCCTTAGTGAAAAAGGACACATGGAAGAACAAGCTGATGCCGATAGGAAGGAAGGAAATGAGTAGATAAGTGTGTTTAGTGGCTGCCTTGTCTACACACCTACAGATGAAAGATGGATCACTACTACATGTGTCAATGGTTAGAAAATTTTCCATTGAGATCAGATGCAAATTGACACAAGAAGACACGAGTTACAAGTAGGTGCTCCGGTAGTGATGATGGACTAGTGCAGGAAACCAGTATGAGTAGTATGTTACCAGTATGTCTGCTAATAGGTACTTATAGGTTATTTAAGACAATGAGGTTTGATATCATTACATTATCCCTAGTAGCATGGAATGAGGAGTTTATGTCTTAGGTGGTGATGATGATGACCTGAATGACATATATTGGAATAGTTGTTGATTATGTATGCATGCATCCTTTAAGGGCTAACAAGTTTGATTTATGTCATGATGGTGATATTGTATGGCATTGTGTACATCCAGGATCATGTCATATGCTGTGGTAGATATAATAGAGCTCCGGTTTTGAACCTTATAGGAAATGAGGACCTGAGATGCATGACTTAGGGAGTTGATGCAGGCTGATCGATAGGTATGTTATATTCACTGACACATGTGCCTTCAACTAGTTTCATTTCTATATATGCATGTGTTTCCAGTTTGCATATATATTTGGTAGCTGAGGAATTGGTGTCAGTTGGTGGTTGAGCCCTCCATCTCATGTGCTGAGAATTGAGAGGATGAAATGTATGATGGTCGAAGGAGGAGAAGAATCTGGTAGAGAAAAAGGGGGAGAGAAAACTCTATCAGTGTCCGATAGACACAAAGATGAGAGAAACCTTGTCAGTGCCCTTTGCCATTGTTGTCAAAGGGGGAGAGAGATTCTATAGTATGCCGCATACTACATATGTGAGAATCCATGGATCACACAAAGGGGGGAGAAAGAAAATCTATAGTATGTCGGATACTACATGTGTTGACATCAATGCCAAAGGGGGATATTGTTGGCATTGTGTTGTCATTGATGTCAACTAGCATAGGATGGAAACCGGTATAGGAAATGTATGTGTAATACTATCATTGATGCATGCCATATGTGATGTCTTTGATATCATCTAGCATAGTAGGTCACTGGTAAGGAAGAGTGTGTCATTCAACACAATGGCCATTGGAGTCACCGGTACACAAGTTAGTGTTGAATTGTGTTGAAGACATAGGGACTGCAGACCGGTAAGTGACATGTTGGCAGTACATAGTAGCCAACCAAAAAGAGAGCAAGATGTTGGGTGACTGATTGTGGTGAAGAGGCGAAATGTTACCTAAATCACATCAACACTGGAGGAGAAGTATGTGCAAGACACCAACATGCTGTGTGGATGAGAAGATAAAGATTCAGTCACCACTTGAGGAGATGACTCACAATGAATGTGCCTAACTGGATCACATGTGCTTGATTGAAGATACACTGCTCAAACATGGAAGCCACATTGGTGAAATGCAGGATGCAGATGAAAGGGATCCAATCGTACCGGTAAGTGGATCTTATCTCCTATTATGCATGGAATGCATCATAGTTATCAGAGAAGATAAAAGAGTTAAAGGAAAGTGTTTGAAGGCTCACACCAGATCAACTGGTGAAACTCTAAGTTGCCTTAGGTGCATGAGATCAAAGATATGCACCGGATCAACCATATAGACATGTTGAGTTGCCGGTATAAAGATTGGAGGATATGTTTTTCACTTTGACAAACATGTTAATAGAAGAGCCAGTTTAGTGGTGAAGAAAGATGTTACCATAGATGCAGATAAATAGAGGCATATTGAAGGTTGATGACATGATGTCATCAAGGTGTTTATCGGTAAGTATGTCCATCAATAATGCTGACTAATTATGAATGCATAAGGATTCTCTTCTGAAGAAGATATGCATGAGGTAGGTTGGCATGTGTGCTGACCGGTTTTGGTGATCCACCTGAAGAGAAGCAAAGTGCAAGGTTGAAGAAAGGCTGGTTAGGGTATAACCGACAAGGTCTGGGAACTGGTAGATGAACGCGATTGAATGGTTGGTCGATGATCTTATTTGGACTGACATAGAAGATCTAGAAAAGGTGGATGCCAACAAAGGGCCACATGGAGGTGAAGTGACATGCATGCACAAGGTGGTATGATGTGTTGGTGAGGTCATTGGCAACTGGTCCAACATTTATGTTGACTACAAAGATAGAGGAAGAAAAGTAGAGGATTGCAGCTCAAGATGAAGTAAACAACAAAGATCCAGTAAAGATTGATCTTGTAGATCGAAGAGGATAAAGGAAACCGCATCACTCACATGATCGATCAGACAAAAGGTAGAAAAACATGCTACAAATGACTAAAGAGAAAAGACGTGTTTCACAAGGTTGACAGATGGGTGATGCTCATTGATTCAGTGCTAAACATTGATCAAGGACATGATATCGGACTGGATTTGATATGTCATGATGTTCACAAATCAGATCAGATGCAAATTCAGTGCATTGCAGAAACCCTAGCATTCCAATGTTCAAACTCACGTCTTGGTAGGAAAATCTGGTTACAAGAATGCGAGTGAAAGATATTGTTTTCTATTGCTAAAAGAGAGAGTGTTGCTACTACATGTGAGAGAAAATCAGTCAAGTGCTCAAAGACAATCAGAGAAGAGACTGAGTGTGAGAGAGAACCGGGTTGAATAGTTCAACTGACAACAGTGAGGCAATCGATAGATGACCATTGAGTCTAATAGAGGAGTAAATCGATGTTGACCAACCTGAAAAAGAAGAGTTGCAAAGAAGGCAAGCTGGGAACTGACAAGATTTAGATGGTAGACATCTAACTAGGTCATTAAGAACAATGGTGGATAGCAACAGTGTGGCAAAGAGAAAAGAGAACCGATAGAAAGCCAAACCATCAGAGATCAGAACCGACAGAGAAGAAGAAGAGGCTGAACCAACAAAGGTGCAACAATGAGTGGGTTGTAGCAAGAGATAAGGTTCCCACAAAGAAAAGGAAAAGGATTGAAGTGAGGACAACTAGAGAAGAGACATACATGAGGGTTACAAAGTTCTTTTGTAAAAAATATATTACTTTTGTATCTGATATATATTTATTATAGATCACTGAGTTAGATCTCAGTGTAGGGGTTGGTTCTCCTTGGGTCAGTGCCCTAAAATCAAGGGTTGGTGCCCTAAAGTAGGAGTGGTACTCCTTGGGTTGGTGCCCTAAATGTTGTAACTGAGGTTTTCATTGTGAGGATGGATTGGAGCCATAGTCTCCAACAACACTTCTCACTGAGGTTTTTCCCATCTTGGGTTTTCCTCATTCATATGATGCTATATGGTGTCCCTTTTATGTGTGGATGCATTTGTGTCATTCTCCCTTCTAATCGGTAAGTTTGCTTTATGTTATATCTATCAACCGGTTTATACACATAGGTTAGAAAAGGGCTAAGTTTGGAAATCACTGATTCACCCCTCCTCTCAGTTATGTCTAGTGTTGAACAATTATAACCCTATCCCTAATTCTAACCCTAACCCTACCCTTATCCCTAAGCTTAACCCTAACCTTAATCCTAACCTTTACCCTAATTCTATCTGTAATCTTAACCCTAACCCCTAATGCTAATCCTATTTTTATCTTTGATGAAAACCCAAACCCTAACACTAAACCTAACCCTAACCTTAACCATAATACTATTACTATCCCTAATTATATTTATAACCCTGACCCTAACCTAACCCTAAACCTGATCCTAAGTTTATCTCTAACTTCAACATTAACCCTAATCTTAACTCTATCCCTAATATTAATCCTAAACCTAATCCTTATGCTAATCATAGCCCTATCTTGCCCCTAATCCTAATTATTTCTGTATCCATAACCCTAATCTTAATGCTAACCACAATCTTAACCCTAATTATATATCTAATGCCAACTCCTAGTCCTACATTTATTGAGAGATATCCTTATTGAGGCACCTATTTTTATTCAATTTATTACATAAAAGTGTAATAGGAACCTTGAGAAGGCATCTCTCGACACACCCACACACCCACATATTTAGAAGTTGTGTAATGGTTACTTAGATGATAAATTTATCTAGCCCATAAATACTCTCCAAATTGAATTCATATTTTATTTATGTTTAACATCATGAAAACTTCCAATAATTAGTTGGTAATTTCATATATATATATATATTCTTCTAAAACTATAGATAATTTCAACTTTAAATCAATTATCATGTACATTTTTG
The DNA here is from genome assembly GCF_030272615.1 of Cryptomeria japonica. Taxonomy (NCBI): domain Eukaryota; kingdom Viridiplantae; phylum Streptophyta; class Pinopsida; order Cupressales; family Cupressaceae; genus Cryptomeria; species Cryptomeria japonica. Next base: position 537,789,917 of record NC_081409.1, read on the forward strand.
TTATGTGACTTTTTATCCAAGAGAAGATAAAGTGATGAAATAACCCTTTTTGAATTAAAAAGAGATATAAAAATAAAGGAATTTATAATCCTTTGGTTTAAAGAAAGGTTAATAAAGAATGATTATGAAAAAATATCTTAAGAGAGTTATTATTATAGTTATTAAAGGGTAAATAAAGGTGACCTTTTTGAAAGGGTGTGATGGTTTGGAAACCACCCTTTAAAAGGTTATATAATTCATTTATGTGAGACTTGGTAGGGGCATGGAGATCACTCAAGGGAGAATAAGAAGTGGAAGAAGAAGAAGGTGGCTTGGTGAGCTACGAGCATGGGAGAAAATATATAAATTTAGAGGGTACAAAGGAGTGAATGTTAGGGTCATTGGTTGACATGGGAATTAGAGAAGGGGCACATAGAGTGTGTCCAACTCAGGGTACAACATACACTCGTGAGTGTCTTGGCTAGGGCTGAATATTTTATGTTGTAAAAGAGCTTGGACTTCTGACTATTCATCTAAATTCTAGATAACACGGTTGGTTCTATGTAAGAATTGGTTCCTTCGAGAAGTGTACCATATAAGTAATGGTTAATACCAATAGAATCTCCTTGTAGTGACAATGACCTTTCCAAGTGCTCATGATATAGATAAGTATTGGAAACCCTTGATGATAAAGTGTAATGTGAATATAATATTTTTTGTGATAATATGTTTGAGTTGTGTGGCTATGTTATTTCATTTATTGTGTTATCGATTAACTTTGTAATTATTGCCAAAAAATTACATGTTATATTTACGTTGGTTATTTATAGCTATTTTAATGATACATTTTATAAATGATATTAACATTAACATTTAATGTAATGTCCCGCTAGGAACCCCCAAGGAAAACCCACAACAAGGTGAAACACATTTTTTTTTTAACTATAAACATCATAAGTGCATTTACACAACATGCACGATAACACAAGTAGAAGACTTACACCAGAATTCCTTAAGGGTTACCAATGAAGAATTAACTTCAAGAATAATTCCCACAAAATCATAAATCCACATATGCATCATTAACTCAATGATCACAAGAAGCCTTAAGCAAATAAAGATTCATCATAGAAAGATTGAAAGGATACAACATAATTTCCACTTCAATAAGCATTACTAACATCATCAAGGAAACTGATAAAAACATCCAAACATAGGATTACATTGCTCTTCCAATACATAACTTCTCAATAAACATAAGGGATAGATCTCATCCAATTACAAGGTTACATAAGATCAATATTACAATGATACAATGACTACAAAGGTCTACAAATACCAATAATCTTGAAAACATGAGATGAAGCATGAGCCACGAACCACAGGAACACCTACGAAGCCAATCCTCGAATGAAGGTACAAATTTGAACATTCGATGGGAAGTGGCACTACCACCCGACCATGTAATTCCCAAATGGAATCAGCCCATCGTGCTAGGAGATAGCTCAAGACCCTCAAAAAAGCATAAGCATGACATGGTCGACAAAACAATACAACTCCATGACAACACAAAAGACTCCACAAGAATCTAGGTGACTCAACTTCACAAACACAAGTGAACTGAAATCACAAAACACAAGTGAACCAAATGAGAGAGTGTCATCGCATAGCTTAAGATGGATACCATGGTACAACCTCCATAGGTCCTAGCTCACTGTCCTAGTAACCTCTCGCGAGCCTCTGATTCCAACTAAGTCTCATGCAGACCCTACCAGCCTTTCGTCCAGACAAGGTGGTCAGTTTGCCATTCCAGGCCTTCTCACCACATTATGAGCCTTGTACTAGCACTCACCTATGCACAAGGTACAATTATCTTTATTAATGTTATGATACTACCCACCTAATCAATTCATTAGATTACCAGTTATTATCTGACTTTCACTGGGTTGTAATACCTACCACTTTGGGTGCAACCCCCAAGCAAAAGCCACTCTCTCAAAGGACACTACACAAGCATGGTCACTCCCCGAGGACCCTATGGCAAAGTAGAAAGCCATAACACCACTATCAGAAACAAGTGGTCAAACAAGGACATACTGACTCCTGACTAACCATAAGGCAAAGACACTACATGGTTAAGACAACAGAGCCAACATATATCTCTTGGTCAAAGGTACCAATTACACCACCACAGGATGACTGAACCACAAACCAAAATGTCACAATAAACACTTGCAAGGATAGCTAAATACATCAAGTCCGCACTCAGACAATCTTTTAGAATATTAGCATCATAAGCACTTGCAACATCATTGATTGAAAAAAATGAAATAAAACACTCTTGCAACAGTCACATTATTCAATTCCCAAATCAATGTTCCATCAGAAATGAAATCCACATTATACATTCAACCGGTTATAACATGAATTCCAACAGGCATTTAATTTTTTTTCAGAATATATCCAAAACTACCAATTTGAATCTCTAATTCATGCCTTAATTTTCATTGATAAATTTATTAACCACATAATAAAAATCACATGAAAATCACATTACATCACGCAATACCACTTTAAACATTCCATTTATAAAATTTAAGTTCTTAGCACTAATTAGTTTGGAGACCGGTGAGGGCTGAAAGCTAAGCGGGGGTCAAACCAACCTACGGTTGTGCTACTACTGGGGGCAATAGACACTACCTACTGGTAGTGCTGCTACCACTGGTAACAGCCCTACCGACCAGTGGCTGCCGCTATCAACCGGTAGCATTGCTACCAATTGGTAGTGGTACTGCCGACCGGTAGTGCCGACTACCAACCGGTAGCAGTACTGCCGACCGGTAGTGCCCACTACCAACCGGTAGCAGTACTGCCAATCGGTAGTTCTGCTACCTATGGGTAGCAGACACTACCGAGCCATGTGATGAGGTAAGCCCATCACGAGAGCAGTAAAGTCCACAAGAGGCATAAGAAACATGCCTCCAAGCATTCTAAAACCAAAAAGATACAAAATCAATAACCACAAGGGACATTCCATTTCCAGAATTATTTCACGGGCACACACATACAGTGCCAATTTCCAAAATTTCAAGGAGGAGTTTACTAGTAGGGTAGATGGTGAAATAAACACCCTAGAAAGAATAGCTAGCCAATTCTTGATAGTATAGAAACAAGGATGCTCACATCAAACCCAATCTAAAATTCTTTCTTTCAAAAGAAGAGGTAAATCAAGAAGTTTGCTATGAACAAATAACACACAACAAGAAGAAATGAACAATTCCTTTCCTGAATGCAACCATATGCTAATAGCATCACAAAATCAACTATATCAGGAAATCTTTCTCCCATTTCAACATTCCAAGAAGAATCTACAGGCAAATTTCATTTTTGAATCACACAGGAAGAAAACTGAAATATACAAGATCAAATCAAAACATCAAAATAGATTATCCAACCTGAAGCAAAGGCAAGCAAGGAAGTGAAGGAACACCGGTCTTACAACTAGGTCGAATCTCCAGCTCTTCCAGGAAGTTTTTCCTAAATTTTCTCTCCAAAATTTCTCTTCTTCTCCTATCATGAATCCCTAGAATGGATGCCCAAAACTATCTTTTAACCCAAGCTTCTAGGTTAAAGTTCTCTTCCAATCAATTTTAAACATTTTATAACTAAAAGGCAATCAGATTTATTTATTTCCCCAAAAATAATAATTCTTTCCAATGATTAAATTAAAAAGGCCAAAATGGAAAAATAAAAAGGGAAGCTTTTATTTATTTCTTTTTCCATAAATACTTCCTTCAACATAAGTATTTAACCTTTTTAAATGGCTAGGCAATTTATTTATGTCACAAAAATATCAATGCAACTTTACACAATAAATTAAGCCATTTAACCATTTAATCTAGCAATTCATCAATTTAATAAATCAATAATCATAGAGCATAATAATTAAATGATTATGCCAACACAAGATAGCATCATCCATTTAAATTAAATAGCCATTTAAATAAACAGAAACACACAAAACCAAGACAGATTAAATGACGACTCTCAAATGACCAAACCAAGGCACCATGACACGCATAACAACCAGATGGGGAAACACAACTGACTGACAACACTCACACAAGTGTAACTGCAGTCAAGCTAGGGTACAACAACTATCTCCTTGACTCCCATCAGATATATATATATATATATATACATATATATATATATATATATATATATATATATATAATAATAATAATAATAATAATAATAACAGCCAGACGGGGAAACACAACTGACTGACAACACTCACACGAGTGTAACTATAGTCAAGCTAGGGTACAACAACTATCTCCTCGACTCCCATCAGATATATATATATATATAAGGCATGCTCAGACCTGTGAAACCAGGTGGAGTCGATACCCCGTACCTACTCGATACTTGTACCTACAATGTCCAGCACCAAAGAACCACACGTGCATATAGACAATATACATACAGACATGGTAAACACACCCATGAAGGAGAATCATGACGTTCCCTGTCTCACCGGAGTGAGTGAAGGAAAATCATCCCCTTGCATCCCAATACACTTGCAAACACGCAACATATAAATAACGCATCACAATATAAGGGAAAAGTGTCAATCCATGATAATGATCCATAAAAAAAATAACATTACTCATAAGCACTGAAATACTACATAAAATCATACACCATAAATCCAGATAAAGTATGAAATAACATCACATAATATCTGAATCAAAATACAATAATGTTCCATAGAACAGTCACTGAAGTAACTCAAAACCTACAAAAGAGGCTGATCGAGGAGGGGTACTACATTTAATATATTAATTCCACTGCATATAATTAACTAATTCTTGAGTAAAGTGACCTTACATTTTGTATAGCCACGGAAAGTGTACATTTTTTTTTTTTTTTGGTAAAAGGCCAAGGTCATATTTTATTAATTTTGAAACCTAGTACAACCCAGCTCACTAGGGGCACCGGTAGGAAAGAGCTGGGTGGAGAAAACCTCCGGTCTTGCCCCAAAAATTCATAAGCCATAATACATATTATATTTTGAAATTCACATATTCTTTAGCCATTTATTGCTTGGCTATTTTGGAGATTACATATTCTTAGCCATTTATTGTTTGGCTATTCAATTACAATCAACTTTTGCTTGTGAAGAATCCCAGTCCTTTAGCCTTCCTCCAATCTATTCCTTGTTTTGTCCCCTTAAAGGGGGTTGCCTAATCTCCTCCTTATCTCTGATGTTGTAGATTTGGTTGTATTCCTTTCCCCGCATCTCAAAACAGCCAATACCCAAAAACCACAACCGCTAGACCAAAGGTTAGATGCTAATGAAACATTTCTAATATTAGCAAATCCTGGGTAAAAAAATCTGAAACCTGTCCTGTTTGGATATCCTTGTCTTATTTGGCCTTGAAACTCATGCATAAGAGTTAGCTTAACTGCATATTAAATAGATAATCCATAGATTTTCGAAGATTATGTTTATGTGTAGCTATGCATTCCTGCATGTATTCTATCTTTGCAAATGATATGAACATAACCAGATATATCAAAGACGTATTACCTTCTAAAAGTCCATTTTTCTATCCCTTTCTTTTATCAGGATTTATAATCATTCTATATAACTGTATCTTGCTATAGAACCATCTGATTATATTTATGTGTAGCTATGTATTCCTATATATATTATTTCTTTGTGTATGAAATGAAAATAGCCACATAGATTAAAGACATGTTCCCTCCTATAAGTCCATTCTTCCTTCCCTTTCTCTTGCCAAGATTATATAAATATATATGCATATCTATATTTATAATTATTCTATATATATGTATCTTGAAGCAAAGAAAGAAAGACCAAAAGATTATCTTCGGTAATAAGGTTCAACATATCCCTATTATATATATATACAGAGAAACCCTAACTGAAAATATGAGCACTATACTATGAACATCCTTAGCCTATATTCTCAGGGCTAACCGGTTCTGCGTTCACAGTGACTTTTTCTGCTGCCAAGTAGTCTTCAAACCAACCCTGTTTAAAGGGAGGTTTCACCTGCATTAAATAACATAGAAAATCCACACTTCTCTTGATCTCCTCTTGTCGAGCCCTGAATCTATCTCCCTCCCCGCATATTAGAATGGGAAACCTGGGCACCGACCATGATTCCGATAACAAAATGTCATATTGCCGAGGTCGCGTGATTGTAAGATTAGCATCTATATTATAAAGCACCCTGTCCAGTTCCCCTAAGATGGATGACCTGAAAATGTTTCTACACAGATTCCTCACAATGTCCTTGTTGTTTTCAAAATGCATGACTACTGCAAGAAACATTGTGGGTATATCGTTGTTTTCCCTTGTTCTGTCCTCATTACGAATGTAATCCTCCCCCAACACCTTTTGTACTATATGACAATTTCATGGGGAAAGAGAATTACCTGGTTTAGCCATTTTTTGGAAATCTCTCCACAAAAAGCCATTTGTCTTTTTTCACTTCTGAGCCTGATGACAGTATCCATTGTTTCTTGGGTTGCTAAGAAAAATGGGAAACACCAACTTTATATAAACAAGCATACTATAAATTGTGTAGGCAGATGTATCCATATATCTCTTCAATTCTACATTTCTTTAGTGTTTATTCCTTCCAGGTCTATCCATATTATCCTAAAATAGTTATCCCATTATATCTAGGGTGTTGATCTAAGTATCATTGATACCATCTGCCCCTAGATTAGCTAACGCATCAGCCAATGAATTCGCTCCTCTGAAGATATGGTTTATAGTATCGTTAGTGAAATTCTTTAATAATTCCAGGGCTCTATCTAGAATGCCTTTCAATTTCCAGTTTGGCATTCCTTTTGTTCTGAGTGCATTTATTATGATTGCTGAGTCACCTTCTATCTCCAATTTAGGTATTTTTTAGTTTTTTGCATAAATTCAACCCTTCTATAAGGCCTAATAGCTCAGCAATATTATTGGTGTTCTATCCTAGATGGATGGATTTTGATGCTAAACACTTTTCACTATTTGTATGTATTATACATCCTGCCCCTGCTGCTCCTGGATTTCCTCTAGAAGCTCCATCGAAGTTTAATTTGAACCACCCCTATTTTGGGGTCTGCCATTTACAGTTTTTCCTTATCTCAGCTTTGTCTGTTGCCTCTTTCCCGGTGAAGGGAGGGATCTTAATTCCATTCCATTGTTTTTTGATAAAGTTATCCCAGTCTGTGAATGTTTTGCCATTTAATGGTATGTTCATATTTTTGTTATTTGAAATTTCTGTTATAGAGGCTTCTATCTTTGTTATGAGTTTTTCTACTAGCATCCCCACTTCCTGGAATATTCTTCTATTTCTTTCTTTCCAAATCTCCCATATTACTATAGCTGGGCTAGAAATCCATAGGTTGTGAAAAAGACCATTTTTCCTGATAATCGGCCAGTGAGTGAACCATATCATTAAGGACGAGCTTATCACACTTGACCATCCGAGTTGTGCCATTAACCAATACCAACATTTTTGTGTGTGCTTACAGGTTGTAAAAATATGGTCACTTGTTTCCTCATCCTCCTTCCATAGGAAGCAGATTGAAGGTTCTTCATATTCCCTTCATTTGAATTGTTCAGCCGTAAGGACTTTTCCTTGTATAGCTGCCCAAGCAAAGAAGCCTGCTTTTGGAAGACAAAATTTGTCCCAACAAAGTTTATTTGGAATGTAGTCTTTATTCACTTTCGCTTCGCTATATAAGGCTCGGAAGCCATCTCTGCAGTTGTATTGTCCATCATTGGATCTTGACCAAATTAGTTTATCTTCTCCCTGCCTAAAGGTAATTAATCTGCTATTCAATATTTTCTGAATTTCTTGAAATTTATTTTCCAACATGTATGGTCTCATGTTTCTCCATTTCCATCCCATTGCTGAGGTTGGTTCAGGAATTATATAATCCTTTACATAAGTACCCCCAAATTTCCTTTATTTGAGATTTGATTTCTGAGGTGTTTGTTAATTCGTCTAATGGAGGTTGATCCCCCCAAGAGTCTTCCCAAAACATGGCTGACTCCCCATTATGAATGTCCCAAACCAGATACTTAGTTATAAGTGGGCGACATTCCTTCATGAAGTTCCATATTCTGGATCCTTTAAGTATCTCTTTTTCCCTAAATGTTGCCTCCTTTTGATTGTTTGTTAGATACTCATTTCTAAGTATTCTGGCCCACTTCGCATTATAAGATGTGTATGTCCTCTAGACTAACTTTGCCTGCTCGATTTTGCCATATGAGTTTCCTAATGCCTGTGCCCCCATCACATTTTTCTCTACATACTTTGTCCCAAGATATTAGTTTTATTTTGTTTTTATCTTCTGTGCCCTGCTAGTATAATTTCCTGATTATTTGGGATAAATTCTCATCTACTCCTACTGATAAAGGTATGCAGGATAATATATGAATGGGCATTGCTGCTAGGACTGATTTAATCAGGGTTAATCTACCTGCTCCAGTCAACCATAGACTTTTCCAGGATGATAACTTTTTCCTGAGTTTTTCAGTGAGATGTTCCCATAGTTTGCTGGACCTTGTGCCTTTGTCTATGGGTATTCCTAAATATGTACATGGCAATTGACCAATTTTGTATCCTAACCATTTAGCAATTTTGTTTTCTTCTTGTGTTGACATATTAAAGCAAAAAAATTCTGATTTCTCATCATTGATTAATTCTCCAGATGCCTTCCCATAGGATAGTAGAATTTTCTTTATTTCTTTGGCTTCTTGTAATTTTCCTTGTCCTAGTATCATTGTGTCATCTACAAACTATTGGTGTGTGCATGGTTCTACCCCTCTTGTTATTTGCACTCCTTGTATCTTTCCATCCTTTCTTGCTGAACTAAATGCTCTTCCTAAGGCTTCAGACATTATAATGAATAGAAAGGGTGACAATGGATCTCCCTGTCTTAAGCCCCTTGTTGCTTCAAAGAATTCTTCTAGTTTCCCATTTATTAATACTGAATACCTGGGGCTTTCTATACACTTATAGACCCAATTTATCCATTGTTTATTGAAACCAAAGGCTTTCATGCAACTACACAAGAAATACCAGTCCACTTTGTCATAAGCTTTCCTAATGTCAAGTTTTATTATCATGTTTGGTTGTCCCTGGGTTTGAATGGAATGAATAGCTTCCTGAACTATGATTATTCCATCTAAAATCGACCTGTTAGGAACAAAGCCTATTTGTTCTTCTGAGATGATGGTTGGAAGAATCTTTTTTAGTTTGTTTGCCATGACTTTGGTAAGTAGTTTATATGTCATATTGCATAGAGAGATGGGCCTGAATTCTTCCCATTTTGTTGGATTTTATTTCTTAGGGATTAATGCTAAGAAGGTGTTATTTATTTCTTTCAGGAAGTTCCCCACATTTCTAGCTGATTCTAACGCATCTGATACTTCATTCCCTATAATATGCCAACATTTTTGGTAGAAACCCGCTGGGAATCCATCTGGACTAGGGGCCTTATCCCCTGAAAATTGTAGTAAAGTACTTTTTACTCCTTCCCTTGAGATTTTGGCATTCAACATCTTGTTATCCTCTCTTGAGACTAGCTTGGGTATATTCTTTAGAAATTCTTGATTATTTGTAAGATTAGAATATTCCCAATTATTGAGTAAATTTTTGAAGTATTGGACTGCCTCTTCCACAATCCTATTACGTTCTTTGATGTTTTGGCCTGCCTCATTAGTGATTTGTTTAATGCTATTCACCGCTCTCCTCAGTTTAACACTATTATGGAAAAACTTTGTGTTTCTGTCCCCATCCTTTAGCCATGTTTCTCTAGATTTTTGTTTCCAATATATCTCCTCCTTGGCCAAAATATCTTCATATTTCCTTAGCAATTTCCTCTCTATTTCATATGAGTCTTCGTTCATTCCATGCTGCATTACTTTTGTATTCAGTTTTTCCATTAACTCCTCTATTCTTAATTTTTCTTCAAAAATGTTCCTAAACCTTTCCTTATTCCAATTTAGCAATTTGTGTTTGATTTGTTTTAGCTTTGAGTTTAGGCAAAATATTTTGGATCCATGAAAATCCCCTTCAGACCACCACTTTTGCATATTAGGGAAAAAATCCTCATGCTTAAACCACATGAATTCAAATTTGAATGGTCTTCTAGAAGTTCTTTTTTCTCCAATTAGTTCTAACAATACTGGATAATGATCCGAACTTGACCATGGAAGTACTGAAGCCTTCATCTTAGTTTAGAAGGAGATTAGGTCACCTTTGAAGAAGAATCTATCTAGTGTTTCAACGATGTTGGAAAAATCAGTTCTCCTATTATTCCATGTCTGTGTTCCTTTGTCTGTTTTGATTTCCAATAGGCAGTTGTTATTTACCCACTCTATAAAGTCTTTTTGGGGCTGCCATAATGTCCTTATTCCCCCATGCTTGTCTGCTTGGTGCAGAATGGTGTTAAAATCTCCTCCTATGATATAATGTTGAGCCTTTTGATTTATTATGAAGTGTTCTATTTCTTGCCAAACTATCTTCTTCTTATCTGAAGGTATTGGGCCATAGACATTCACGATTGTGAATTACATATTCTTGTCCAGTATACTTATTTTGCCAGCCATCCAGTTTTGCCTTTTTTCATAGCATGTGAAGTCTATAGTTTTCTTCTTCCATAGTACTACTAGCCCCCCTGATGCTCCCTCAGATTCTACTATTTCTATCTGCCATTGGTAGAATTTATGGCAGAACTTGGCCATGTCCTCTTTTTTCAGTTTGGTTTCTTGCATCATGACTGTATCCATATCTATTTTTCTTAAGCTGCGCTTTACTAAGCACTTTTTATTAGGGGCTCCTAGGCCTCTTACATTCCATGTCAGTACCTTTATTCCATCCTAGGGGATGGTGGTTTCTTTTCCTGACCAAAGAGGGTTGTTATTTTGGTCTGTCCCTCTGCTTCCCCGTCCCTTTTCATTTTGTCTAAAAAAGACTTCCTACCTCTCTTGTTGCCGTTATACTTACCACAGTCCGGGTTGCCTTTGTTCCCTTCTATCTGGAGAATGCCCCTATTGAGCCTATCTTCCATATTAGAATTATCCTCCATACCCCTTCTTTCCTCTTCTATGTTAAGCAGTTCCTTAATTATGAAGTTTCTTTCCTCTTCTTCATTCATTCCTTTCACTACAGGGGATAGATTGTCCATGTCTCGTGTCTCAGGAACCATCTCCTCCTGATCAATCAAATTTCCATCTTCTTGAGGGTTAGCAATAGTTTGCTCACCTCCTTTAATAGGTTTAGTGATTCTTGTTGACCTTCCATCCTGTCCTTCATTATAATTTTCTTCTACTAATTCCTTTGCAAAATTTTCCATTATACTATTTATAGCGTTATCTAATTCCTTCTGGATCCTTTCCTTACTCCCATCCTCAGGGTTTTTCATGATGATTTTTGCGTTGTCTGGACTATTGCCATTGTGGATATTGGCAATTGATCCTTGTTTTTTCCCCTTTTCAACTTCTGAAATGGTGAAACCACCAATGTCTTCGTTAAACTGAATTTTAATCCTGTTATCCTGTTTTTGTTTTGTTTTTATCCTGGTTTGGGGTTTTTGACTTCTAGGGTTTATATTGCCGTAGCAGTATAAATCCTCAGAAACCTCCCCAGAGAACCATTTAGGGGTTATGTTATACATGCTGTTAACTATGTTGATGGATAAATTTTTTAATTTCTTAATGTTCTTACTTCTATTAAAATTTTGATGTTAGATCTGTCCGACCAATTCCTCTCAAGGCTAATAAATTTGCCTAATTTATTTCCAATGTCCATAAGAATTTTAACATGCATTAAATCTACAGGGAGACTACGTATCAATATCCATTTCGATGATGTGTTGAAAGCATATTTATTTTCATCAAATTTAGGTCTCCAGTCTAAGAATTTGAAGTTTAACCCTTTGTAAAATACATAATCTCCAATTAATAATCTAGATTTTAGCGATTCATTATAACATTCAATATAGATAAAATTGTTACCTAGGGTTGTAATACTTACCTGGCCACGAAACTCATTCCTCCACCAATTTGCTATCTCTGTTGGGGTTTGACCAGTGCCTTCCCATTTCGCAAATAGCCCATGCTTCACACAATAATTTCTTAACTCCGTGGCGGCATCCAGAGCCGAGATATTAATATGCTCTGCATTCAGGTTTCCAGTTTTTGGCACTTCCTTTCTGTTTACAGGTTTTACCATTGATTTTCTTATTTCTCGTTCTGTACATTTGCTTTGTTTATACTGTGCAGACTCCTCGACCCTGGCAGGTTTTAATAAACCCTTCGCAAAAGATGGTCGCAATTCATGGTGCTTGCTATTTATCTGCAACCCCATATTTGGTTTCGACCCCAATGGGATCCTATTTGCTTCTGTGGCAAAAGGCAGAATTTGCGAAGTAATGGGCATTACCCAGATATGAGCTATATCTTGGGATGCCCTAGCCCTTCTTTCTGCTCTCATGTCGCGTCTACTTTTCACCACCTGCCATTGAATTTCTTGCAAAGGGGGAGCCCTGCCAGACGTTGATGGAGCTCCTTCTCTGCCCATGCTATTTCCCTTACTCTGAAAATTCATTTGTTTGTGAAGATACTATTGTAACAATCCGAATATGAAAAGTGTACATTTACTTATTCATGTTTTCTTAAAATAAGAATAATAGATAATCATAATAGTCTATTGATTAATATTTTGTATGATCAAAGTGTGACATTCTTTTGATTCATTATTGACACCATATTTAATATTTTAGTGTTGTGTAAGATGAAGGTTGCGCCTTTCAAAGCACACATACACTTCTACCAAGGGGTGAGAATTTTAAAAGCATCGATTCATATAAATACACATATAATCATGCATCTCAGGCCTTGCATAGTTGTTGATTCAACATAACAATTTTTTAGGTCACGCCATATTCCTTGACTTATGCATCTCTACAATGCTTGTGTACATAAGATTAAACTAGCATAGGCCTCACATGTGAAGGTTGTTTCATTCTCTTTATACATTGTGTTATAATTTCCATTTCTTGTGCTAATTTTACTATATGCTACAATTTAAGATTTCAGAAACATTTTTTTACTTCAAACAATATTGTGCTTTCTAATAGTCTCTAAGTTCGTATACTCTTATTTGGTTATTTCACCTACAACAACTAACATGCTAAACTAGTAAGTTTTATTTTTGAATTAGAACGAATCTCCTTGTTCTACATCTCAAATAAATTGGGCAATTTTGAAACTTGTGACATAGAAAACCTAAAAGAGACCATTCTTGCATAATAGAAAAAGGCCCACACTCAACTTCTTAACAAACAATATGATTCCTTCAAAGTTCCATGATCAAAATAAGTACTTAACTTTGTCATGGAATCACATTATCACCTATTCAAATATTAATTTGTCAATCATAGTATAATATTCTATGACAATCTCTCTAGCTCTAATTCCAAAGAAGAATGAAACCTCAGAAAGATGGAATATTTTAGACCCATTCTTTTGTAATATAGCATATAAATTTATCTTTCACGTTATGGTTAGTTACCTTGGTTGGTTTCAGAAAAGGACAATAGAGTTTTGATAGGAGATCAATGATTCACAATTTTTTGCACCCCCTTAAAGCTAGCAATAGAAAGTGTATTCTCGTCAAGCTGGATATTACCAAGTTAGGATAGAGTGAATTAAGATTTTCTATAAATATTTTTGGATAAATTTGAGTTTTTATTGGAGGGATTAGGTTAGAGACTTTTACTTATCAACCTCTTTCTCTAGTTTAGTTAATTGATCATGGAACTTGTCAATTTTTTTGAAATAAACAAGTCTTTCTACGTTGATTACTTTTTTTAATCATTATTTTATGTTTAATAGCATGACTAATTTTTTCTTAAAAGAAACCTAATTTTTTTTCATACTTATATTCAGAAAAATATCATATGATCTCCTTGCTAATGATCATTTGATTTTATTAAATTTAAGTGGAATACTATATGCTTATTGACAAAAGACAACTACAAATTAAAATTAAAATCAATCACTAGTCTTTATTATTTTTGCACCAAGGATCAACTTTATTTGATTATTGTGTTACTAGCTATTTTGGTGATCATATTAATAGAAAAATCTATCTCAAAATATGTTTTCAAAACATAATATAGGTGCTACCACATGGATGGAGTAATAATGTAAAAGCTACCTTTTGTAACCCTTTAATCATAGCTTTACGAAAAAGGTAGTTACAAAAGAATCATTTTGCTAAGGAAATTCTTGAAAGAGTTTTTATCTAAGTAATAGTGAAAGTCCCACTTTATTATATGTTAATTAAAGTTGTTTACTCTTACTAGAAGAATTGTTTTTATAGAGTTAAAGCACGTTGAGGTTCATGAGCACTCTATCCAAAGGAAAAAAAAATCATCATAAGATTACTTTCTAATTTTGATAGTTTGATTACCAAATGGAAGATACCTTGTTTTCAAAATATAATATAGGTGGTACCACATGGATGGAGTAATAATTTAAAAGCTACCTTTTGTATCCCTTTAATCATGGGTTGACTAGAAAGGTAGTTACAAAAGAATTATGTTTCTAAGGAAATTTTCATTTAAGTAATAGTGAAAGTCCCACTTTATTATATGTTAACTAAAGTTGTTTACTCTTACTAGAAGGCTTGTCTTTATAGAGTTAAATCACATTGAATTTTATGGGAACTCTATCTAAGGAAAAAAAATCATCATAAAATTACTATCTGGTTCTGATAGTCTAATTACCAAATGGAAGATACTATTAAAAAAAACAAAAAAAACTAAACTACAATCCCATAAATGACATATGAAAGGTTTATGTGTTATGTGTATCAATACTTGGGCTTATGTGATGCCATTAAGGGGGTGTGCATGTAAATAACACCATGCAATGACTAAATCCTAGATGTTTGACCTAATGAACATACTATAAGACCTCTAGGAATTATGTGTGTGTGACATGTCTCTTTAATTCTTTTTATAAATTCTCTTTTTTTGTAAATCTTTTACTTGTAAAAGCATTTTATTACACAAGACATACAAGCATTATGTAATAAGCCTAGGGGAGGCTAGCTAAAGGAGTCTTGACCTCCAATAAAACAAATTATAAGACCTTGCATAAAACATCATTTTTAAAAGACTATGATTATAAATAATGACAAGATAAATTTCATGTGGTATGGAATACATATTCTTCATTTTAGAATAAATTTGTGTCTCTATTTATCATTGTCAAAGAAGGCCTATATTACTAGGGTAATTTGTCTTTTATTTTATAAAAACATGATAAGTGATGCCCCTATTAACATTAAGGAAAAGTTCTAGAACATAATTTTACTAGGGTCATACCCTTAGAACATTTATATATTGCTCTAATATAAGCTTATACAACCATATATATTATATTTTTTACTAAGCATATTCAACTAAAAAATAATTATAGTCTAATACTATTAGATTATGGATATTTATAAATAGTAATTTTAAATAGGTGTGACTAATACCCCTTCAAGTAGTTTACCACCCCTTCTATATTTAAGGAGGTTCTCTCATTTTGAGAGGGAGGAAGGAATTTGGAGATTTAGAGAGAATTATATGAATATTCACAATAAGTATTATTGACATGTGAAAGTTAGGGGAAGTCTTTCTCCAAACTTGCCCTTTATTTTAATAGACTCATTTTATAAATTTTATATAATGAAACAGTAGTTTACGAGTTTTTTATCTAGAAAGGTTATACCTGATGAGCCTATAAATTGACAATATTATTTAATGTTTTATGATACTTTACCTCATGTTTATAATGTCCTTCCAAGTCATTTCCAAACATTACCCCGGTTTTGTGAAGCATTAACTAGGATTAATGATGTTTGATATGCATATGTGTGTCTAGCTAGTTGATGCTAAATGATGATAAAATTATAATAAATGGTAATTATTGAATTTAAAGTACTTAAGAAGGATTAACATGTTGTTTTTGAGTGGTTTGATTCGTTCATACAACTAGAAGAAAGGAGGAGCAAGTTGGCAATTGACAAATCTAACAGTTGACTGAAAGTGCAGAAAAAGTCAAAAGACCAGTTTTAGTAAAACGGGCATATATCACTCGTTTCTTAATGAAATCAATATTTTCAAAATTATATGGAAATATTAAAATGATATTATAAAATGGGTTTAATCCGTTTGAGATGATTCATAATAGTTAATGAGAAGCATTCACCAGAAGTTGACTGAGACAAACTAGCTGATTTCCAGGCAACAGTTAAGGATTGAGTTCTAATTCAACTCTTCTACCTCTTCATGAGTTCGTGTATTTGGAGTTATTAAAGTGAAGAAATATTGGATAATATTATGGAAACAATATTTGATGATTCATATATAATTAGAACATG
This sequence comes from Cryptomeria japonica, assembly GCF_030272615.1. Classification (NCBI taxonomy): domain Eukaryota; kingdom Viridiplantae; phylum Streptophyta; class Pinopsida; order Cupressales; family Cupressaceae; genus Cryptomeria; species Cryptomeria japonica. The sequence goes on from NC_081409.1 coordinate 537,806,380, forward strand.
TTTTGTACACATGTTCAACCATGACTGTACTTTATAGCTGTAGAGTTCGAAGAGGATTAGAACTCTCTCAACTCTTGTTAGTTTAATCTTTATTATCAGTCATGAGTAGAATAAGTCATCTCCTTACTGTCATAGGATAAATGACATTTTTAATAAGTTGTTGAGTTTTTAATTACTCCAACTCTCAAGCCTCAAGAATAAATATGAGATTTTGTTGAGTTGTGAGTAAGTAGTGTTGATAGTAGTGTTAAGAATAGTGTAGAGAGTATCCGGTTAGTGTTGAGTCTTGTTAATGGTGTCCAAGTTCAATCAACAAGTCTGATATATGTCCATGTAATATTTGATTTGCAATAAGAAGATTATTTGAGCATTCAAGCTTGTCTATTGAAGATGGAATGGTAATGGCATATTGAAGCAAATCAAGTAAGGGCCACTTGAGGAACTGCGATTTCATCATAGTTTAGATTTTTATTCATTATATTTTACTTTAATTAGTGATTTTTTTTTGATAGGTTTTGTTTTCAACATATTTGATTTCACTAGTTTTAGAATAGTTGTCCTGCAACCACTGCTATTGCAAATAACCAGTCATCCTATAGCCACTGTTGTTGCAAATAACCAGTCATCCTGCAGCCACTGCTATTACAAATAACTAGTCATCCTGCAACCACTACTATTACAAATAACCAACATCCTGCAACCACTATTGTTGCAAATAACCAGTCTTCCCGCAAGCACTGCTGTGTAGTTAGTTTTATTTCCAGCATTGTCATGTTTTGAATTCAGTTTATTATTCCGAGTTTGTTTGCTATATACAACTGAAATAACAACGTAGAAGGCTTCCATAGTGCATATACAGTGTTGTCTCATTTCAAGTTCATGTCCTTGGGTTGATAATTAAATGTAGCTTCTAGTTCATGAAGGGTTGCTTAGTGTGGATAAAAATCCCTAAGTTGTGAATTAGTATTCCAACCTCAATTGCAATTAAAAACCCAACAATACCCATGTATATATCATGTAATGTGTTTTGTATATAACATGCAATGCATTTTATCTATGTATCTTGTAATTATTTGTAATATGACATTCCTTATCATCCAACTATCTATAAGTGATATTCATAGTTATTTTAGGTTCATGGTATCTAAAACTCATTCTTGAATATTTTATTTTATCAATATTCCATTCTTCACCATAGTAGGTAATCCTTTTCTACCATGGATGTATTTCTACTATGATGATAATAATTGTTTCAGTTGTTATTTGATTTCATATAGATTCATAGTAGTTGTCTTATTGATTTTATGTACATTCATTCTTTCATGTAACATAATTCCTTCATGATTCATGCATGTTATAATGATGTGGATGCTTATACATTGTGTAATGTCCCATGCTACACATACAAGACATTAGCCAAAAAATTATTTTTTAAAAGAATAACATGAGAACTGCATCAATATTTTTGATATGACATTGATATGTCGCACTACATGCCAACATACATGATAGTGTTGTATCAACCACAATGACACAAGGGAACTAACAATATGAATGACTTCACTATTTCCTTAAGAAAGGTGACACAAATAGAAAAAATTACCAACTATTGAAAAAAATATCATGGTCCAAACCTGTGAGAGAGTGGGACTATACCACAATGAGGATCAAGTCCTAACTCACAATAAAATTCTCTTATGAACACTATACGAGGGTATAATGAAGGAACCATCTACCTAAATTCAAGACTCTGATACTCAAAAGACCAAGTGAAGCCTAAGAAAGAGGTGAAGCCACTAAAATATATCATGCCTCAACTATTTGAAGCAACAACCATTTCCCTAAACACAAGGAACATTTACTATTTAATAAAAAGTGAAAAAAATCCCAACTAAGGACACCTAGAAACATGGTTTAAACCTCAACAAGAGATTAAAAGACTAGGAGGTATGATCCCTCCAACAATTTTTTTATAATGAGTCACTTTCATGCAAAGGAACACTTTCTAATGCAAAAGATTACACAAATTACAACTTAAGACACTTGTAAACAAAGTGACAACATGGGAAGACTCACAAGTTAAGGATACCAACTTTCATATACAAAGTTTCTCTAGGAGCTGCCCATAAATACTTGTCATCTAATGGAATAAAGGACTATAACATCTAGGAAGGATACTCGTATGCCATGACGAGACTAGCACCCTAGAAATGTGCTAGGGTCTAGAAAATGTGTTGGAGTCCAAAATTTATGTTATAGTCTTGTTTTTATGTTGTACTACTAAAAAAACACCATAGTCTTGGCTATAGATTTAATGGAAGACCACTTTTAGGTATCATGCCCAAGGGAAATGCCCAAGACTCATATAAAACCAATATTATGACAACAAATATACTAAAAAATGATGACAACGATTGGGAGACCAAGGTAGACAACCAAACCTTATTTCCAACACACAAGCAAATGAAGGAGACAATTCCCAAGGGTCGAGAGGTTTATAAGGGACTCTTAAACAAGTCAAAAAAATGAGGGGTGAAGGGAAATACATAAACACATGCCCTTAGTCTCTAAGCACAAGGATAACAAAAAATGACACCTCACCAAAGCTAATCTCACACACAAGTACAAGACTAGAAAAATTGATACAACCTACAATCTAATGTTTCCATATAATTAATTTTTCCAATCACATTGTATTTATTTAAGTCCAAATCTAAATCCAAATATGCTCTTATTTAATTTTACCCAACATATAAATAATTAATATGGAATGTAAAATGATATGCATGTTTGACATCAACATTGAAACATGATAAATTAATAATCACATTGTCACCACTTATTTGGGTGGTTTGTAATCCATCCATTGAGGAGGTTTCAATATAGTAAAACAGTTACATGAGAGGACTCAAACATTCTAAATTATATATTTTACAACATATTGCAATAATGTGAAAATTGAAAGCAAAAAGTAGATGATTCCCAATTGCACATCCAAGTCTAAGCTCTTCTTCAAGATCCTATAAGTCTTTAATCATGGTTCCATGTCACCCAACTGGGTGAATCCACAATAGTGGGTTACAATTTTTTGGATGAACGATTTTGTATCAATTTGGCTGAATTCGATATTCACCACTTTCTATCGAATATAAAAATAAATTTCGATCAAAAGTATTAAATTTCATACTTTCGATCGAAAGCGCTTTGTTAGGGTTTTTTTTATATAAAATTTTTAAATGCCGAAAATGACAGTTATGTCATTTCCGGCGAGGAACCTGTCTGAGTTGTGGAATGATCGAAAGTGAAACCCTGCGAACCTTTGAACCAGGTAGGTTCACTTTCGACCAGTCTACATACATGTTTATTTGGTTTTTATGCGTGTATATATATACATATATACTGGTATATATGTATATACACATATATATGAGTATATATATATATATATGTATATACATATATACATATATACAAGTATATATACATATATACGAGTATATATATGTATATATACAAATATATGTACATATATGTATACATGTATATATATACATGTGTATATATATGTATATGTACATGTGCGTCTATATATATATATAATTAGAAAAGGTATATGTACATATATATATGCACATATACACACACACTTGCATATATATATATACATATATACATGTATATATACATACATGTATATGTATATGTATATATGTATATATGTATATGTATATGTATATATATATGTATGTATGTATGTATGTATGTATGTATGTATGTATGTATGTTAATGTTTTATATTTTTTTTTGTATATACGTAAATGTTTTAAATTTAATATTTAATATTTAATATTTCATTTGATGTAGTAAAAAATTAGATTTAATGTTTTATACATTATATGTTTCATTAGAATAGGTTTAAATTTTTAGTTATTTTTAAGAGATTAAATTATATATATGGACATGTAAAGTTAAACATATAAATCATATAAACCACACATGAAACACACATCCCCTTAAGACATGATATATAAACTACACATGAAACCATACATGAAATATATATGGACATATATAGGGTATTTTTAGATGGACATATAAAGTTAAGACTTTATCTCTTTAAACTTACTAAATCCTTTTTTTTCTAGAATAACACACACACACACACACAACAACAACAACAACAAATTAACACAAATTAACCAAAACACATTTTTGTTTATAGTTGTTCCACCTCAAATCCTCTAAGAAACTAATGACAAACTAGCTTTCAAAACAATATCCAAATTTAAAGTTGTAGATTTTTTATGCCCATCACCAAATTGCTCTTGAGCTCTAGATACCCTTAAGACTAGATCTCTCTCTCTCTCTCTGAGACACTTGAGATTCTCTCTCTCTCCCCTCTTAAAAGTCTCTCTCTAGCTTGATCTCTCTTTCTCCCCCCTCAAAAGTCTCTCTCTAGATCCCCTTAAATGACTCTCTCTCTCTCTCTCTCTCTCTCTCTCTCTCTCTCTCTCTCTCTCCCTTCCCTTAAGTCTCTCGCTGTCTTTCTATTTCTCCCTCCCCTTAAGACTCTCTCTCTCTCTCTCTCTCTCTAGATCTCTCTTTCTCTCTCTCCCCAAGTAAGACTTTCTCTTTCAATTTATTTCTCCCTCCCCTTAAGACTCTCTTTATCTCTCTCTCTCTCTCTCCAAGTAAGACTCTCTTTAAACATCTCTCTTTTTTCCCTCCCCTGAACCTGGTGGACTCTCTCTCTCAAGCTCTCTCTTGAGCTAGATCTCTCTTTTTCTGGACCCTTAAGACTCTCTCTCTCTCTCTCTCTCATGTGCATACATTTAATACTCATGTGCATGTTTATTTAATTTACATGATCTCAAGATGCATGTTTAAGTTTGATGCATGTGTGCATACATGATTTTCTTAGATTAGAAATTTAGACAAGTAGAGATGATATACATATGAAATTTCAATTGCAATGTTTATAATCTTGTGTTTGAGCTGTAATTTTATATTAAAAATATTTGTGAAAGATTTGTAGAAATTATTTTTGAGTTCAATAAAGATATATTTAGAATTTATTAAATTGTTCATTTTAATACATACTTGTTATAATATTAGATTGAATAGAATTAGTTTGAATATGTATACATCCAGTAATCTTGTCTAAGGCAACATGTAACATTAAATTATCCTTTTGGTGTACTAGTTCTACATATTATCATGGCAGATGATGCAATTCCCCCTCAAGAATTGTTCTCATGAACGAACATTGAGATAGAAAAGTTGAGAGCATCAATAAATAGTAGTAGTAACACAAATGTTTATAAAAGCACTTGCCAAAGTATTCTTGATAGCCTTGTGGGTATCAGGGATGACATTCAGGGCACTAGTGCCTTTTCTAGTGATGATATATAGGCTATTCTTGCCAGGAAGCGACAATAGGTTTGTCGTAGTACATCCCTTATCGAGGTTTAGAGTTTAGTGCCTAAGGAAACTCTGAAAGAGCATTGTTTCCAATCATACTTGGGGAAAAATGTGGTGAAGGGATATCAGGTCATCAGATGTGAGGATGAGGAGAAATAATGACCAAATTCCTCACTAGTTTTCTTAGAAGTTGTATGCTGAGGTTCATTTGAAAAAGGACATCAACTACATAGATTTTCCACCATATCTGGGATAGGGTCGTGGTAGGCTTGCTAATAGGGATGCTTATCATCGAGCCAGTTAATAGATTCTAGCACATAGGGCCATTTTTGGTCAGAGGGCACTAGTTATTGTACCTTAGTTAGGTCCTGAGGTAGATGATGTTGTTCATAGTACCTAGCTCTAGGAGGCCATTCATAGAGTTGGTGACAATGTAGCTACGATCGCTTTGATATCTAGTGATCAAGTTGGCCAATATTTGATGAGTCATTGAAAGTCTCGATCATCTTCATATAGTTCAACATGCGCTAGTAGTAGCTCAGATGATCCTTATGCTACAGCGGGCATCCCTTCACTCGCTAACTTAGAGGCTCTCACAAGAGACATGACACATGTTACTCTGATGAGTTTAGCTGAGGATATTTTGGATGCATATGCATATATTGTATCTAAGCATCATATCCCTATAGCAGAGATCAGAGGTCACCTGGGTTCCATCTTTCATGAGCCACATTCAAGGCCATCTCATGATCATTCTTATCAGCCAGGTGGTCCTAGCATTAGCACACATCAGGATCTACCTAAGGACCATTTTATTGTTGGCATAGAGGGAGAGGCCACATAGGGTACATATCCTTTGGGGAGTGCAGTGCATCATACATCTGATATTGTCTTGGAGGATGTTGACTTTAACGACAATGGGTTATATGGATTTGTTGACACGTTTAGAGTTATCATCGATGCCATCCCAATTGGACATGCCCCTCCATTCATCATTATTGGGACATGTGGTAGCCGCTCATGATGCAGATGTACATTTGAGTCTAGATGAGATTGAGGAGAATCTTGATACTTTATTGGACATAATTGTGCCTAGAGAGTCTGAGTACTATTAGGTGCCACCTTCTACATAGGTAATTTTTTTTTAACGTCATGCTCATGAGCTGCAAATTTATAATTTATAATTTAAATATAAGTAAATTAACTAAATTTTCAAATTTTATTTCATGTAAATCTATATATATAATTTTTGTAGATGGAGATGCCTCTTGTTACTCCTACCTTGAGGTCGGATCATGTACGTTAGTGAGACTCACTTGATGATGTGACCATGAGTGGACATGTGAGTTTTAAATTTATACATGATACATATACATTACATTAAATTTAAAATGATTATAATTTATGTACATGTATTTAATGTATATTTTATTTAACATGCGTGTATATTTATTACTTTATTTGTAGGGATCGGTTCATCCTTTAGAGAATGATAGTCATTTAGAGGATCGCTCCACTAGGAGTCGTCATGATGACTAAGGTGCTAGGCCATCTAGCTAGACATTTTGTGATCTAGATCTTTTATACACATTGTTGAGATTTTTCTTGATATATCATATATAGATACATTTAACATGATCTCTATACTTTTAATATGTACATTAGATGATTTAGACTTTATATAGATATATTTTACATGATCCAGTTTATGTACATTTGACATGTTTTTGATGATCTAGATATATGATAACTCAATGATGAACCACTAGTACCAAACCGGTACTGAGAGGGGGGGGGTGAATCAGTTCAAACACAAATACAGTCAAAAACCGGTTTGATAGCAAATACCCCAAATGACTGATAAACAGGGATACTGGTAAAATAGAGTGCAACTGGTAACATCCAGTATAGCTCAATCAATCATGAACCGGTCACTCAATAAGCTTTCCTCTTAACTCAATACTACAGTATCATTATATTCTCATGCATAAACCAGTAAAATTGACCATGAGATCTTCACAACAATGAGTTCAATATGTTTTATAGACAGGCATGAAAACATAGAACCTTCATGTGCTTAATAGATAAAACAAAGCATCACAAGACAGAAGCATTTCACATGACACACATAATTTTCACGTGGAAACCCAACTGGGAAAAACCACGGTGAGGATGAATACCCACAAGCTACTTTTTGAACTCTTTAGAAGTCCGCTTTGTTAGGAGCCTTGTCCGGTTAAGGACATTACAATAGGTTTTGGTAAGAACCGATCCTATTAAGGATCACCCGGTTAAGGGTTAAACCTGGTAGGGTCACCTTGTTAGAGGATTTCAAGACCTCAATAGCTGAAAGGATCTCGTAAGCTTCTCTAGCTTCTCAGAACTCATTAGCCTCGAGTTACCTGGTTAAGGGATTTGAAACAAGCCGGTTAAGACCACCTGGTTTAAGGGATTTTGAATCAAGCCAGTTAAGGCTACCCTGTTAGGGGATTTTACAACTGTTGAAGTGGTTAGAGATCAACAGGTATTACAATGATCTATTAACAACACTTAATGCTAATGCAGATCCATTTAGGCTCCTCTTTTCCCTCTGCACATTCACTTTGTAGGTATCTCTTCTCTCCTTTGGTTTGGCAAGAATCACGTATCACTTTCCTTGGATACACACTCACAACTTTTGCCAACAACCTCAGAAAGAAACCCAACATCGACCTTATAGGAGACATACAGGTCGGTAGCAAAAACCCTAAACCCTAAACCTGTTAGGTTAAGCAATTCAAATGGTTCGATCCTGACCATTGAATCATGCTGCATTAAGTGCAACAATCTTGAATCGATCTCAAGATATTCTCCATCGTCCATTATCCACCATTTTCATGGCGGCTGATAACCCATCACGTGTTATCACCATTTGACAAACTTCACACATTCCTGAGGTAGATAGGAATAGTCATCTTCATGCAAGATCCTTCACGCACACAGAGCTTACGTGGCAACACGATCTGTCCTTCATCATACTACTAACTCATCACACAAAGATCACCGATTGAGTCACACAGACTTGAGGTACTCCAACTGGAAACCCCGAAGTGGAAGCTACCTACCAACCGGTAGTCATACAATGCTTCCATGTGCTGGTTCCCATAACTTCATGCCGGTTCACCTTGAATAAATATGCCGCTTCACTTTGGTATATAAACCTGTTCACACATATGCCAGTTCCTCTCTCTTCACTTATCACATGTGCCGGTTCACACTATGTCCCATATTGACATCAATGACAACATACCATATCATTATGTCTTCATGCTGATTCACATAAGGCTCATGCCGATTCACATAATGCCAACAATATATGCATTAAATGATGATCTTCTTTATATGTTTGACATGTTTTTTCAGGTGCTAAATATATGTATGTACATTCGATGATCTAATTTATATATATGTTTGACATGTTTGATGAAATATATACATTCAAGATGATCTTTAATTTGTATGTTTGACATATTGTTTGATGTTAAAAATACATGTTGTACATTGAAAGATGATTGAAAATATGTAATTTATACATATATACATACATATACATGTATATGGATGCATTTACATCTAGATTATAATGTTATACATGTTATAGATTAGGAGATGATTAAATTTCATAAAACTTTAGTTTTAACAATATGATCTGCATAGAAATTTAAATCATCCCCTTAGCCATTTTCTAATTAAACATCCCCTTAAGCCATTTAAAAATAATGTCTACGTAATGACATTCCCAAAATGTACAATTGATTAAACAATTTTCAAATAGATGAACTTGAATACATACATATTAATTTCATAAAACTTCATTTAATAGATGAACAAATATAATTCCCAAGATGTACAATTCATTATAATTTTCAAATATACATGAACAAGTGTACACATAATAATTTAAATCGTCCCCTAAGCCATAAACTAGTCAAAATTCCCCTTAAGAAATTTAAAAATCATATCTAAGTATGTAATGCCCATCCCCTTATTCAAGGTCCATAAATAACAACAATGAAAATTTCATAAAGCATAATCTAGTTTAAATCATTTAAAACTTAAAAAAATATCACATTGTATATATGCAACATAAGAGTTTAAACCAGATCCCCAAGTGACCCATGTCCTAACTACATCCCCTTAAGACATTTATAAATGTCAAATTTTTCAACCTTCACACAATTCGCAAACATATAAAAATTATTTTTAGGCCACATCAAGTGGTTCAGCCCACTCTTGGATAACATGTAATATTCTCTCATGATCCTTAGTATCTAATCTCAAGTTTCGAATGCCATGTATTGTGTTTGGATGAAGAGTTAGGGTGCTAGTAATTACATGGTGGCTATAGTGATAGACCTTGTTGTCACATTGATAATCAATAAAGTGAATCCTATGTTTAACTATTTTGATTTGCTTCAAGTACATTCCTTGCACAACAACCGAACCTGCACACAAGAAACAACATTTCAAGTTCAATAAATAGTTTAAAATGTTCAATAATTTCTAGAGCTCTCAAGGCACGAATGTAAGATGTAAGTTTTAAAAGTTTAAAAAAATTAAATTTAAAATAACGTGCACTTAACTTGTGGGAAACACCATTTCATTGTTTGGTTCTTATTTTGTTAACTTCTTCCTCTCCTATGTGCAATGTAATAAATAGTAACTAGCAACTTCTACATTATTAGGCTCTTCTATGACTGCAAAACATGTCTTGCAAAAAAATGAACAAGTGGTCAATTTGGTTTAAAGAGATCTAGATAGACAAAAAAATATATAAAGATCATGTTAAATTTAATTAAATAAACATGTGAATTTGAATACGTACCAATTTTGATTAATCCTGAAAAATGGTCATAATCGACAAAAATCAATGGAATGTCATCAAAGAATTCATCCTCATCTCCACCATTTGTATCAATAACATCTAGTGGCACCAATTTACATGCATTGACATATCCACATTCTTGGTTGATGCAATCATCAGAGTTTCTGAAAATGCAGTCAAAACAAAAGCATGAGTAATCCCTTGTGTACAATGACCACATGCGACTATCCATACTCATGATAGAATGTAAGGATCTTTTTTTCTCTACCCTCTTGCATCCATGCGTTGATCTTCTATCCACATCTTCAAAATAAAACAAAAAATAATTTGCACAAGTAAATATTCAATTTAATATTAAGTAAACTTAAATTTTGTCTAGTAATTTGAATACTAAAATAAAATAAATTTTTAAAAGATCATGTGCTTACCTGATATCTCCCAAAACACTCTGTATGGTATGACTCGATCGGATCCTGATGATGTACTAGCCTCATTTGGTGTAAAGTGAATCTTGCACCATTCAACAACATCATGTGCATCTTTTATATGAAATCCCTGATAATTCATTTGATACTTTCTTAAAGCATGCTTGATGCAAGCTCTCGCACCATCATGCTCACCCTTTCCATGTCCACTCTCGAAGAAACTCCAAACATGTGGTATCTTTTGGTTTCGGTGATATCTACATAGTGCATTAAATGGCCTTGACAATTTGAATTGTGTCGCACATCCATCCAACCAAACAAAATGCTTTTCAATTTTTATGCCCCTGTTTTCCAAATATCCAAAAAACTTCTTAAAGAAATGTTCCACAAAATGTGTGTCATGCTCTTTATCATCACTAACATGAAAGTGACATTCTTTCTTAATCACATGTGCTTCAAATATACTTTCAACACCATCCACATCTAATTGTGCATGTTGATAACAAACCTGGCCCATAATAGTGATCTACTCTCAAAAGTAGTATTCTGATTGTATCTTTTTTTGATGAGAGTAATTTTCTACAAAGTTGACAACTGATAAAATTGTTCTAGGTGGGAAAGTGTCTCTAAGTGTTTGGAACTGTTGTTCTTTCCACTTAGCTAAAAATCATGTCGTATATAGGGTTGAATCAATTTGCGAAAAATTTCCATAAAGGTTCCAATAGGTATCTCCTTTAACATATTCTAACCTCGTGGATTCTTTGCCAAATTTTGTTTCAGACTTTGTATTTGTAACTCTTACATTTTACCATCCTTTTCATATCAGTATCTTCATTTATCAAAGGGAATTTATCCAAATTACCACAAGTTTCACATTTTCCATTTATGCAATCTATTTGACATGTTGCATTATCATATGATTTGTCACATAAAATTGATGCTATGAACTGACTTGGCCGTTTAGGTGGAGCATTTTCAAAAAAAACACTTTCTTCTATCATCTTTTTAAACACTTGATAGAAAAGATCAAATTCAATATGATAACGACAACAAGTTTCAAAAGCTTTGTTTATCTTCACATAATATGGGTTTAATCTTTCAAACATTGTTTGTCCAATATTTATGTTTGGATTTAAATTACACAATGAAAAATACAATTCATGTTGCATGGTGTCCAACCAATGTTTTTTATGTAGCACATATTCATTAGGCCCAATCCTATCTTTTATGACATCTCTACTATTTGATGAAGGATGAGCATGATCATTCCAAAATGTAGTGACTAGGTTTCTAACTCCATCTTCAATCCTGTTAATACATGGAGCTCTACACATTATTTCCCAATTGCCTTCCAAAATACTATCATCCAAATTATTTCTCCTTTTCACATAATTGTTAGGCCCAATATGGAAAGCTAATGTATTGAGAGGGGAGGGGTGAATCAGTACTTCAAATCCTTTCTTCAACAATAACTTTACTGTTATGCATAAACCAAAAACTGCTGTAACATAATATAATGCTAAAACAAATAAATAACAATCATACATGATTCAATCCATAACACATATATTTTGGTTACACAGAAACTCTTGGCTAGAGAGAAAAACTGCGGTGGGGATGGCACCCACAACTTTACTACTACAATAATAAAGGTTGCTTGGTTAGAGCTACATGTTTAGCTATTTCTGATAGCTTACCCTATTAGGAGTATCAAGATCATTAGATCTACCTTGCTAAAGGATTTTACAACACTCATTCTAAAATGCTACACCTAGTTAAAGGCTTTACAATTTATAGACTTTGTTAGAGTCTTTTACCCTTTTAGAGGTTTCTCTTACAACTCAAAATATTATAATAAAATCTTTACAAAATATTTGCAACTTTACATCTAGAATGTTATAGCAGATTCTATGTGCTCAAAATGAGATTACCTTGCTTATAGTATACCTTGGTAATCCATAGATTAGCTTGGTAAACCCTTTTGTTTACTCTATTCCTTGATTTTTCTTTGAAATCCTTCTCAGTGACCTCTGTGTCTCTAACAGTCACAATACTTAGTGCTTCCTTATCTATTACACATGTCTTGCGTCATACACCTTCTATCATTTTTGATCCTCAATTAATGCTGTATAAATAGATCTCTTATGTCGGTGATCTGATCATGCTTCAATCTTACAAACATGATTCATCGAATGAATAACCATCCAAAATATTTCATTGGATAGACGACCTCAAGATCATACAAAATCTTTAAGGTGCAATTTCCTAAGTGATAATGATTCCCCGTTCCTCGATCTTGTAACACGTTTACCATATGTGTCTAGGTTCAATGAATATGGTAACATGTTTCACTCGGTGTGTGTTCACTTGGTATATCATTTTTGCTGCTCGGTAGACATAGAGTGTTACTCGGTAGACAACTTGGTGTATACTAGACTCTATGACTTCTATCTTCTGTAACTGACTGCTTTAGTTCTTACCGACTGAATGTTTCGGTAGTAATAACCGACTAGATTATATAGAATGACTTTGGTTATAAAACTAATGGGAACTTAGTAAATAGTAACAATCTCCTCTTTTGACATTAGTTTTGAAATGTTTGACAAAACTTCTTTCAAATTCATAACTCAAAAATCTATATACTTACAAAATTTGACTAAACTGACAGTATATACAATAGTCAATAAAATAGTATACTTAGATATACTCCCCTTGTCAATATACTGTACATAACTCTGATTTTTCATGCTCGGTGGTCAATGTTCTATGTTTACTGCACTTGTTCTTTGCTCTTTGATCACTGCTCGGTGTTTACTACTCCCCTGACAAATTCAACTATGCATTTGGATACTCTGTTCTTGCTCGATATACTCCCCTTGTATACTACACTCCCCCTTTGATACTTTGATGCTATACTCCCCCTTTTTGACAAACATCAAAACTTAGTTACCATTCGGTGGAGGTAACTGGTCAAAAATGGATTTATACTTTGTCCTTGCATCGGTGAGAGCAGCAGAGAGGGCATCCTTGACACTATCCATGAGTGAATTCTGAGCTATAATGTCGGCTAACAGTGAAATCAGTCCATCTAAAGTGCTTCCCTCTGGCTGAATGGATAAAGAGGTAGCCTTGTTGATCTTTTCTTGGACGGAGGACAAGTGTGGAATGAATAAGGTTTGAAGAGTCATAATGTCCATCCTTATTTTGTGCTCTTCATTCCTAAGTTCCAATTGTTGAGCCATGAGCTTTTGTAACTTGGTATAGAAATTCTGAATAGAATTTGGCTCAGTGGTCAATATATCGGAGAGATCAGTGATCTCTTTCTCAATCACTTCTGTTTTATTCTTGATGTCTTTAATGAATAAAGAAAATTTATAGAGTTTCTAAAATAAAGAAAGAATGTGCTTGAGATGAGGGGACAACTCAATAATAAATTTGACAAGTTTTACTTTGCCAATAGCAATAGCTTTCTGTACCTCTTCAATCATTTTTATAGTGAGCTCTTTGTACTTCAACTTGCTCAAGTATTCAGATGCATCTACTCCAGATGTCTCTATTTTAGTTAGGAGTTCATCCAGTTGAACATGGATGGCTACATCTTTTGTCACTGTAGCTTCAGGTAGCATATCTGTTAATAGTGCTTTCACCTTCTGAAGTACTCCGTTTTTCTTTTGTATAGCCAATTGCTTCTCTTGTTCTGCTTTAGCTTTGCATAGTTCACCAAATTCAATAAGTTCTTGCCCTTTTAATTTTGATATGTCTACATTTGGCAACATTATTGGTTTTGACAAATCTAACTTGAAACTATGCTTTTTCATTTTCTTTTCTTTAGAAGAGGAGGTTTTCACCAGTTGAACTAATACAATGGTTTGGGAGGCTTGTTGACCCTCGGTAGGTTGCTCGGTAGAGGCAACACTTTTGTCAATTTCTTTAACCTTAGATGTAGCCTTTAGTGAATCCTTGCTCTGGGTCTCAGTTGTAACATTTTCAGTGCTAGAAGGGGCTTGAGAAGTCTGTTCCTCGGTGGCCTGAGAAGTAGCTTCTCCTTCTGTAGACTTGTGACCCTCTTTTCCTTATTCATTATCCTGAGGTGCTTCGGTTGAAACATGCTGAGTGACCAGAGGATAGGGCTAAACTTGTTCCAAAACTAACTCACTAGATACCAGTTTGGCATAATCATTCCCTTCAATCATTTCCTATTCTTGTACCTTGGTGTCCATGATATCCTCATCAATTTGTATAGTATCAGTAGGGTCTTGCTCGGTGATATCAGGATCTTGGTCAGTGACATCAACTATTTCAACTTCAACTTGTTCACCAGCATTCTTGATTCGAAAGATTTCCTGCCACTTTTCCTTGGTCTCATTCTCTACTTCAAGATAAAGGCCATTCATCGATTTCAAGGCTCTTTGCTTGACTAGGAAGTTTGTTTGGTGGTTTTTCAGATGTTCATTGATCTCATCTACCAACATGTCTGAGAAGAGGTGTACACGAATTCTTTCTCTCATCTATTTTTCCAAGTATTTCCACCTGTTATCAATATGCAAATACAATTCTTTTGGAAGAGAATTAGTTACTTCTAATGGGACCAATCAGAATTTCAGAAGTGTGCAGATGACAGCTTCTTTTATTTTTCTCTTTTCTTCATCATTTCTGGATTCATATTTAACATATCTAAATGCTCCAAATCCACCATATTGTTTTAGATTAGTACAAAAATTATCAACACTATGTACATCTTTCTTTTTACTCTTAACAATCTGAAATTTACTTGTGTCTTTAGATTTGGTGTCACTAGACTCTTTAGTCAAAATGAGTCTCCGAGTAGATTTCTTATAAGTTTTTGTTACCTTTGGTGTGACAACATTCTTTGGTTTCTTACTCAGTGATACCGCAAATGATCTTGTGTTTGGGCGCTTTACTGACGGAGTCGGTGATACCTTTGATGTATCCTGTTTCTTCCTTTTCAAAATTTTCCCTTTAGGCAACTTGATGCTCAATGTAATAGCTGCTTCTTGGGCTTCAGATTCCTCCTCGGTGATGACTTGAATGCTCTTGACAGGTGTGGAGGAAGAACATTCTCCAAATTTCTTTGTTAATGCCTTAATCATTTTTGTCGCTTTCCTTGTAGCCTTAGGAATTACAATGCTCATCTTAACATTTTCTTTAACTTCTTCATAAGTTCCATACCAGATTTCTGTAGCATGCCTTGGAAGTGCAAGAAAAGTATCTATCTGTTATTGTGAAATGTCAAAATCAATCTCATAACCCACAGGTGGCAAAGTTTGAGTTCTCAGTTCCATCGCATTGACATAGCAATAGTCAGTGTCTACTTCAAAGCATATATCATCCTTGTATTTCTCTACTAACTTGGGTGGAATCCTATACCTGTTATACATCTTTTCTTGAAACTTTTTGAAGTAATCATCCATAATTTCATTGAAGTTATCACCTAGCTGTTTGATGAAGTCATTGATTTGATGGGTGATTGGTCAGTGTAGCTCCCAAACTACATTACCGACTGATGGAAAGAATTTCTGAAAATAGAAAAACATGCATACCAAAAGTGATCCAAACTTCAGTGTGTTAGCCGAGTTATTCTTCTTTGGCTTCCTTATGGTGTTTAGATTTTCAAACAGATTTTTCAACAACACTTCACAAAGATCAATCTTCATTCCTGTAAGGCCTTCCCCAAACCAAGCTTTGATTAAATTAGTTGACCATGTTTGACCCTATTAATAAATGCTATGTAATACAATAGAATGGACTGTGTTAGACCGATAGATTTGTGAGAAAAGAAATTGAACCAAGTTATAGAGTTATTTCGCCTTGTGGTGTACATTTTGATGTGTTATGAATTTGAAATCCTAAAAGATCCATTGATTCAATAATCTTGATCTAACATATGTCAGCTATGTCTAGATTTAGAACTTATATGATTTCCACAAATTGGATAACATTGATGAATGTTGATGCTTCATTTATATGCTTGATGATATAGTACTCAATATGATTCTAGAATAGGATAAATTTGAGATGATAAATGTCATTATTGGATTGCAGGACTTTACTATGATATGATGTATGTTTATGTGTGGATCAAAATTATGAGAATTAGGATAAATTGCTTATGTGAAATTACTTGGATATAAGATGTATTAAACTATTCAGATGTATGCAGGGGTTTGATGTGTATTATTAATCTTGTGTTTTATATTACATGAGGTTACTTGAAGTTACTAATGTGTAATTGAGATGCACAGAAAGTTATTCATGTGACCATGGAAATATTACGGAGAACCAAACCTAGACCTATGTATGTTCGTAAAGCCAAGGTTTGTCTATTTGGAGAGACAACACCCTGTTTGTGTTGTATTTTATTCGTAACAGTAAATGATGCATGTATGTTAAGTGTTATTTAATTGATTCATGTAAAATCCACAAGAGACATGATTTCATGTATAAATTTGTAAAAGTATGTTCTTTGTGTCACTTGACACATGTGTGGATTTATGTTTGAATTTTTGAATTTGTCTCTTGGTGGGAATTGTTTAACTATAGCTTTTTTCGATTAATGTAATGTGATGTCATAAATGCCTTGGGAAAAGAATCTTTGGGAGGGTCAACATAGGTTTGACCCGAAAATAAACTTCAGAGGGGTTTAAAAAGGGTTAAATGGACACCTAGGGGTAGTTTAATAGGGTTTCCTAAAGCCCATAAGGTATACCTAAGGGTTAGGGATAATTTTAGGCAAGTTTCTACTCCCATGTGACCTTTTAGACACCCTAAAAAGTAGGTTTTCTAAGTTGTGCGAAAATCGAAATTAGAAGGCTTGAGCTAAGTGGTTAACCTTCCTTTTGGAATGAAAGTTTCCTTTTCCCATTTTACCTTACTTTCCTTATCAATTTTTAGAAACTAAAGAGAACTCACACTAGGGTCTTCTTAAGCAAGAAAGAGAGATTTTGTGGGTAATCACCCACTCTCCATTTTTCGAGACAAAAGAATTTGTAAATAAAAGGATAGATTTTGGATTGAGAATTTTGGGGGGCGAAGGGTAGAAAGAGAAGAACTGTGGAATTGGGCTGCTCATCCTCAACAAAACTAGCACACCTTTGGGCAGTTTAAGGTTGGTTTATAATTTTCTTATAATATTTTCTTGTTGCATGTTGTTTTGAAAGAAGTGCTTGTGTAAAAGACTTGTTTTTCATACATGTATTTCTTGGAAATTTATTTAGTGATTTATGCTTATGCTATGTATGTGTTATGGGACTAATCAAGACCTCCTACTCTTGGGAGAGAGGAGGGTCTTGTGGGTGGTAGAAGTGACAACCCTCGAGTGAGAGGCTCTTGTTATGAGAGTGATCACAAGGGATTCTATATGACCCTTGCTGCATGGCTTGTTTATGCATTGGGGGTCATAAGGAGGGAAATAAGGCATGAATGCCTTGGGGGGCATAAGGAATGTGGGGTTGTTACACTTGATGTAATTGGTTTGCCATGAGGTGGCTATATGTTTTGGTTTGCCATGAGGTGGCTATATGTTTTACCATACTTGTAGTCTCATCAGGGTACTTGGTCCACTACCACCCTTGAAAAAGACATCACAATGTGTGGTGCAGTATAGCCTTGGTTGGGAATGTGATTGTGGATGTTTTCCCTTGTTTATTTGTGTTTGCATGTGTGTTATCTGTCTAGGGCTTGGTTCTCTGAGCTTGGGGGTGGCTGCTAGTTAGCCTAGGCTGGGAGGTGAGCACTCCATGGTCATAGCCTATGTTTTATTTGTAGGTTGTTGGAAGAAAGGAAAGCGGACAAGTAGAGGTTGCTGGTTTTATTTGTTACAGAAAAGATTTGGAAATGGAATATTTATGTTTTTGAAGTTGCAGCAATGTAATAGGAAATTAGATCGTATCTATTTTTGGAAAAGAAATGTATCAAATGTTTTTTTTTAGATCCTCATTTAATAGAAATGAGAGATCCATTTGTATTGAAGGTTATTTCATAATTTAAATGTACTTCAAAGAGATGAAATATTGCTCTATGCTATGCTGCAGAAAAGAAGTGAATCATTCGAGATTTAGTTCCTAAAGTTTTTGAAATTAATCCTGTGTTGAGTATTTAATATTTTGAAAGAAAGAAATTTATTTCATCCCTTTTTATGCTTATGAAATACATTAGGAAAGTAAATAATTAATTTAATGATTGCATGCAAGCTACTTTGAATTGCAAATGTTTCAGTTAATTCCTAATTGCATGGTTAAATTTAAAGGATTCTAGGTAAATAAAGTTGCAAAAATTAAGATCACATATTTATTTGTAGAAATTAAAGCCTAGAAAATTAAATGGTCAATCTAGTTTAAATAATTAAATATTTATATAGTTGCTGTTAAAATTATTAAACTTTGTTATTTATTTTTTTTGCAGAAAATATAATCTAGAGATGAATAGTCTATTTGATTTAAATAATATCATATTCTATAGTTGCTGAATAATTTCATTGGATTCCTGTCAATCATTATTGCATAATATAAATATAAACTATTTAGACTACCTCTGATTTATGGTATTTAACTTCAAAAAAAAAAAAAAAACCTTGATTTAAATCTGAGAATTAATAATAATTTGTTCTATGCTTTTGAGAGGAAAAATAATTTATATTGGCTTAAATGAAAGTTTAGCCTTAAATCCTATGAACATTCTAAATATATGCATATAAATAAATATATATACATCTATATATCTATTTATATTTACATTTAAACTATCTCTGTATAAATGAATATATATATATATATATATATATATATATATATATATATATATATATATATATATATATATATATATATATATATTTGTTTATATTTAATTTTAAAAATTATATTTATATATATAATCTAAATTATATAAATATATAAATAAATATATTTATATATATATATATATTTAAATATGAAAAAAATTACATTTTATAAAAAAAAATAAAAAATAAAAAAATTAGAAGCAAAAATTTATTTTGAAAGAAAAAAAAGGGGGACCGGGCTCGTGCCGAACCATTGTGCAATGCACAGTGGACGGCGGGGGTCGAACCCTGTGCATGACACAGTGGTGGCCTTGGTTGGCACCACTGTGGGCGTCCATAGTGGACAACCCAAGGGCCGCCACTGTGGGTGACCATAGTGGGTGCCGTCGTTGCTGCTGTCCACAGTGAACGACTCGAGAGCCGCCGCTATGGGTGACCGTAGTGGACGCCGCCACTGTGGATTTTACAACACTTATTCTAAAATTCTGCACCTGGTTAAAGGCTTTACAATTTATAGACTTTGTTAGAGTCTTTTACCCTATTAGAGGTTTCTCTTACAACTCAAAATATTATAATAAAATCTTTACAAAATATCTACAACTTTACATCTGGAATGTTATGGCAGATTCTATGTGCTCAAAATGAGATTACCTTGCTTATAGCATACCTCGATAATCCATAGATTAACTCGGTAAACCCTTCTATTTACTCTGTTCCTTGACTGTTCTTTGAAATCCTTCTCAGTGACCTCTGTGTCTCTAACAGTCATAATACTCAGTGCTTCCTTATCTATTACACATGTCTTGCTTCATACACCTTCTATCATTTTTGATCCTCAATTAATGCTGTATAAATAGATCTCTTATGTCAGTAATTTGATCATGCTTCGATCTTACAAACATGATTCATCGAATGAATAACCATACAAAATATTTCATTGGATAGATGACCTCAAGATCATACAAAATCTTTAAGGTGCAATTTCCTAAGTGATAATGATTCTCTATTCCTCGATCTTGTAACATGTTTACCATATGTGTCTAGGTTCAATGAATCTGGTAACACGTTTCACTCGGTATATCATTTTTGCTGCTCGGTAGACATAGAGTGTTACTTAGTAGACAGCTCGGTGTATACTAGACTCTGTGACTTCTATCTTCTATAACCGACTGCTTTAGAGCTTACCGACCAAATGTTTTGGTAGTAATAACCGACTAGAGTATATAGAATGACTTTGGTCATAAAACTAATGGTAACTTAGTAAATAGTAACAATAATGTGATATTTTTTTCCTACTATATCCAATCTCAGATGAAAGTGAGGAGATTTGTCTTTTTTGGGACATATTTTTATTTGCAATAGATATCAATATCACTCTTCTTGAAATGGCCTTATCCATAGATCTAGACTGTTTCCCAATTGAACCCAAACCACCCATAACATTTTCAACAATATCTTTTTGTAGGTCGGAAAATTTCTTCTTTTTCAATGTAGTATCTACACCCAACAATTTTAATGGCTTTTTTAACTCATTATTAAGAAGTTGAATTGATAATAGTTGGGCCTTTTCAAGTGTATCAATATTCTCAAATTGAGCAAGTATTTTCTTTGACTTTTTATTCAATGTCCTCCTATTAGTATGTGTAGGTTTCTCAACATAATATCTTGATTTCTCCACATCCATTTCAATTAAATGATCTAAGTTCTTGTAATTATTTTTTCTCTTTACAGATTGAGCTAGATCCATATTCTCATTCATACTAGTAGTAGGAAGCAATATTGACCCTTCTCCAACTTCCATTGCTTGAAATTGTGTTTCCCCTTATCCAACATTTGCTTGAGCTTCATTGTGTTGAGGATAAACTACACACAAAAAAAGAAAAAATATCATTTTAATCCATTTCTAGCATAAATTGAAGCATAATGACTAAAGAGGATATCTATGGAGAGAAGTTAAGACGTGCATACTTTTTTGAGCTTGGGGCGACTGTGAGATTTTGCCAAGATCTAGAGGCAATAGAAAGCACAATAAAGAGATACAAAATAGATGATAGGAATAAACTGTATTCTATCAAGATGCAAAATATGATCAATTGGATCATTACAAGATGTTGATTGAATGCCCGTACAAACAATGTAGATGAGCCTGCTTATATAGGAAAGGCTTATGTATATGTGAGAACACAAACATGACATGTGGCTCAATAAGAAACAAGGGTAGGTAGGAAATAGGTGTGGGTAGGTAAGAGAGACAATAAAATATTCCACATGAGGTGGATCACCCACCAAAGGTGGAATTATCACTCCATAACAAGTGGATATGATAGAGTAGTAGCAAGATCAACACCATAAAAGGTGGAATTTCTCATACACACACTATCCCAATGTGACACAAACACCCAAGTGTCTCATACCCAAACTACTATGAAATGCATGTACCTAAGTAAACTTAACTAAGGTGTAATAATATCCATGATGAATAATTATTTACACCAACAATGACCCTTGTCCAACTTCGACAGCTAGATCTTCAACTTGATCTTGTACTTGACCTATAAAGAGAGCATTAGAGAAATAGATATAGAGACTAAACATATGTAATAACCCTTATTAAGAAGATTAAAAGGAGTTCAAGATAGAGAGAGAAGTAAATATGTGGATATTGGTTGAACTTGGGTTGACCCTTCTCCAACTTCTATAGCTTGAGTGTCTACTTGATCTTGTGCTTGACCTATAAGGAGAGTATGAGAGAGTCTTTAATTTAATGTTTAAGAAGACTAAAAGGAGAGAGAGAGAGAGAGAGAGAGAGAGAGAGAGAGAGAGAGAGAGAGAGAGAGAGAGAGAGGCTCATCTTAAGGATTAAAAGTAGTAACTGAGTGATTTTAAGGTGATTAAGGGGGGGGGAGAGAGAGAGAGAGAGAGAGAGAGAGAGAGAGAGAGAGAGAGAGAGAGAGAGATATTGAGATGGAGGAGTCTTAAGGGGGTCTCATTATGTCATAATAGGTCCTATTATGAAATAATATGTCCTAAACTATGTCATAATAGGTCCTATTATTATCACATAATAGGTCCTATTATTATCACATAATAGGTCCTATTATCAAATAATAGGTTCTATTATTATCACATAATAGGTCCTATTATCACAAAATAGGACCTATGATGACATAATAAGACACATTATATGTGATAATAGGACCTATTATCACATAATAGGACATATTATGTGATTAAGGGGGGGGGGGAGAGAGAGAGAGAGAGAGAGAGAGAGAGAGAGAGAGAGAGAGAGAGAGAGAGAGAGAGAGAGAGAGAGAGAGAGAGTCTTAAGGGGAGCCTTAAGGGGAGAGAGAGAGTCTTAACATGACCTATTGTGACAAAATAAGTCCAATTATGCCATAATAGGTCCTATTGTGACATAATAGGACCTATTGTGACATAATAGGAGCTATTGTCACATAAGAGGTCCTATTATCACATAATAGGACCTATTGTGACATAATAATACCTATTGTGACATAATAGGTCCAATTATGTCGTAATAGGTCCTACTGTGACATAATAGGACCTATTGTGACATAATAGGTCCTTTTATGACATAATAAGTCCTATAATTATCACTAAATAACTCCTATTGTGTGATATGTAGTACCCCTCCCTCTATCAGACTTTTTAGATACCTATTTTGACTATGGTTGACTTTTTTAGTGGATATTAGTGGATACATTATGTGGTGATGTTTTATTCAGATATTATGTGTAAAGACGTAAGTTATTCTATATTCAATAATGAAGCAAATACACTTTATTCTTAAATAAACTCATAAATCATTTAATAAGTCTATATCAAACGCTTATTCATCCTAAGCTCTTGTAGATAATTCCAATGATATCATAATAAACACTAGATTTCTATAAATAGATAAAGAATATTCATAAAATAGTAAAATTTAAGAAGTATCTCAATCTTATCTTCATACAATGCTTAGGATTTCTAATGCCTTCAGTTTAATTACAAACATAAAAGAAAGAGAGAGATGTGTCCGTTGATCTGCAATCCAAGCTATCTTCAATATAATCTTTATAATGAAGACGAGAACAAGATTCAGGTACTTTTTTCACCCAACCTTGAAGTTTACACTCCCCTAGAATTCTTGGTCAATCAAGAATACTTGACCCTGCACGAATTGCTTAGCAAAATGAATTCGATAGATAAGATGGAATCTGGTGCGTGCCTAAAATGATACATGCATTTTCAATTTTCTAATTCAATAAATAAATAAGCAAGTTCAATCAAGGATATGGTAGAGTGGATAAATAAAATGAATCCATCTATTTCAATGGTTTTTCAATTACTCGGTCGAGAATAATGCCATGCATAGCAAATAATATAGTTTGGAAAAAGAAAACTCTCTCTCTACAACCCATGTTTGGTACTCGTCCTAGAAGGTAACTTTCCACAACACAAATCTATCTAGCTTTGTTCATATAAATATAGAATAAATATTTATATAGAAGGCAATCTTTCATCGAATAGAAATAACACACATCAATTTCTTGTTACAATCGATTATATCTGACAAGAACAAACAATCTTTCATGGATAAACAAATATATATATATATATCTGAAAAGAAGAAATATTTCATTACTATTTTGAAATGTAAATCAATATAAAATATTAAAGAAAGAAGGTGTAGCACATATGTATTACATATAATTGAATAGAATGCGTACACATTCTTTTAAATAACTTATTTAATGCAATTCTAACATGTGTTTCCTACGAATTTAGTATCTAACTATCCAAGTTCAATAATTCCTTCTATGAATATTAAATAAGATGACATCTCATGCTACATATCCCTATATGGCTATTTAAATGAAACTTTCAAAGAAAACCATCATGACTTCTATTGCATGAATCTAAATCTAAGTTTAGCTATTTCCTTCATTATTGATCTAAAGCAATCAAATATCAAGAGAATTCCTTATCTAAAATATATAACGAAATATTGTTCAAATAAGATCCTACCTCTGTAGTTTGATGCCAAATCTATGATGATCAACACAACTCTTCTTCCAAATCTGACTGCGAGTCTTTCCTTTACTTTCTTCCTTACCTCTTCAATATTCTTCTTTCTCTACGTTTCCAAGTCTGTCACTGTCTTCTAATATTACTGCTTTCTATTATATCATCCTTATTCTCTGTATATTTCCTCCACTATCTTTTTGTGTCTCTCTATTGCATGCTTATGCTTCTATTTATCCTAAACCCATGCTATGTTTTCTCCTTCATTTTAAACTTATATTACTGCTATATTTGTTTCTCCTTGCAAATTCCATGTTCATTAAAACTCTTAGTTCTTGTTTACTGCCAGTCGCCATTATTAGATCTCCACTATCGACTTCCTTCTGCTACAAATAAGACTACATGGGATTGGGCCAATGGTATACACATGTGCAGTCCGTGTTAGAGTTTAATACAACCACTCTCATGGAAAAGTCGATGTCTACATCAATTAAGCTTTGCAACCAGTGTTCAAATCGATCATTGAGTTTTAGTTGCTGCATGAGTCGATGCTTCTTATCGACTTCACCATAACTTAATATTTGCTATGAGTTGCATTTATTACCCTTATCTTGTTGTGATTATACTACACTATATTTCCTCCTAGCTTTGAGCTTTACGACACTCTTAACTCAAGTTTTAGCAAAGTGTCACCATTATTTCAGATAACTTGCATTTGCCTAGGGTTTCCTAAGTCTTTGCCAAGTCGATTACTATTGAATTTCCTTAGCTCATAGTCTTCCATGAGTTTAGTTAATACCGTATCCTTAGCAAACAATTTCCATTTCATCATGGTATAAGGTTAGTGCTAAGTCGATTTCTCTTTATCGATTTCTTTATAACATGCAATGACAATCGCTTAACTCAAGTTTAATCAATAAGATCCACCACCTTTATATATATATATATATAATGATTACATTTATGAAAATATAAACATAGAGGTTATAAAAATATAAATGCATACATCATGATTATGTATATGTATATATATACATAATATTAAATAATTATGTATATGTATACATATACATGATTTCAATAAGAAAGTAATCACATTAAGAGTAATCAATAGAATTACATATATACCATAATTACCTACGTATATATATATATATATATATGTATATGACCGAGTTATAGTTATTCAAACTTATATACATATAAAATACGTATAGTTATATTATAATCTTGAAAACCACACATTAAATATAGTTTCAATAAATTACATACACCTGCACAAAGAACGTTAAATCATAGGGTCACTATTTATTTTCAAATTATTAACAAATTTCACTCTCATAGACAAATAAAACATAACATTTTCCATCACTCACAAAATTTCATTTATAACTCAAAATTATGCAACAAAATTATGCAACAATGGAGACATATATATATATATATATATATATATATATATATATATATATATATATATATATATATATAAGTTCACTACTGCGGTGTGTGAGATTCCTCTAATCTAGCGAAGTCCATGAGCTAAGACAACTCTACCTAAACCATGTTCTCGCCTTCATTTGTGTTCACCTGTCCCTGCATCCAGTTGCACTCAATTTCTCATCAGCGATGACGATCCCAATTTATAGTAAAAATAACACTAGTCATTCAATTGCATTTATATAAGTAAAGTAATGTAAATTATTTCATTTCATTTGAATTCTGATTGCATTATCATCATAGAAAATTTTCATTTCCATTACAATTTTATCTCATAAACTAAAAGTATACATTATTTTCCTAATAACATAATTATTGAAAAATATGGTTCGTGACATCCTTCCCCACTTGGAAGAGACATCGTCCCGATGTCTTACTATCTATCAATAAGCACTTAGTAACTCAACACCATTTAATGTTAACAATACATCATAGTCTCAAATATAAATAATAATAATAGCATACATGCTATCCAAGTTCACAATATGTAAATAAAAATCATTATATCAAGGTATCTCATGTAATAAGCAAATACTTTTCTAAGAAAGCAGATGAGGAAAATGGTGGTCAATCATCTCAACATCCTCCCATGTAGCACTATCCTCATAATATTGGTCCCACTGGACCTTATACTGAGTGAAATCTCTGCTACGTAGCTTCACGCTACATTGATCTAGGATTCATATGGGCTCCACTAGCACCACCCCTCGATCTTGTACCTGTAAAGATCACCAATCAAGAATATGAGATGCATCAGAATGATAAGGTTTCAACAAAGAAACATGTAACACGTTATGGATTTGAGCTAGAGCAGGTGGTAAAGCTAATCTATAAGCAATTGGATTAATAACTTCCAGCACATCAAAGGGTCCCACATATCTTGGTGCCAACTTTGATGATTTCACAAATGAGATAGAGCTCTTATGAGGTATGAATCTTAAAAAGACTTTATCTCCTGTAGCAAATTGTCTGAAAGTCCTATTTTTGTCAACATAGCTCTTTTGCCTATCAACTGCCTTCTTCAACCTACTCTTGATCAACATCATTTTCTCATCCATTTAATTGAGTAAATCAGGACCAATGATGATCCTATCTTCCATTCTATCCCAGCTAATGGGTGTGCGACATTTTCACCCATAGAGTGCCTCAAAAGGTGCCATCCCTAAAGAAGCATGAAAAGAGTTGTTATATGCAAATTCAACCAAAGGCAAATACTTCTCCCACTTGTACTACTGATCCATGCAATACATTCATAGAAGATCTTACACAACCTGATTAACCCTTTTTGTTTGGCCATCAGTTTGAGGATGATATGTTGAACTAAAATTCAGTCCTGTTCCCAAAGCTGCATTCAATGTTGTCCAAAACCTAGATGTCATCCTAGTATCCCTATCTAAAATTATGGTTTCTGGTACACCATGAAATCAAAATATTTCTTGCATAAATTTATTTGCAAGAACAAATAATCCATCCTTGAGATTTCTAGGTATGAAATGTGCAAATTTTGTCAACTTATCCACAACTACTAAGATGGTATCATGCTCATTTTTTCTCATGGGTAATCCTTGGATAAAATCCATACTGATTACTTGCCACTTATACTCTGGTATAACATGTTGAAACAAAATTCCTACCAGATGAACATGCTCAGCTTTCACTCGCTGTCATTCCAAACATTGTTCCACATACTCAATCACCTCTTTCCTAAGTTTAGGCCAAAAATACAAAGATTTCAAATCAGCTACCATCTTTGTTACTGTAGGGTGTCTTGAATAAAGTGTATTGTGCACTTCATGCAATATTAACTTCCTTAATTCTCCACCATCAAGAATGTACATCCTTCCTTGGTACCTTAAAATACCATCTGGTTCCAACTCATATCCATCAAAACGATGATATGAAGGATCTATCCCCAAGGCTTGCTTAACCCTTAGGTAATGCTCATCTTCAAAAAGATTCTGCAACACTTGCTGCTTCAAGTTTGACCTTGTAGTAATCATAGCAGATATATGTCTTCTTCTACTAAGAGCATCGAATACCCTATATTCCTTTCCTTTGTTATATTCATTACCAAAATCATACTCACTTAGGAATTCAAGCCACCTTCTCTGTCTTGCATTAAGGTTAGGCTATGTAAAGATATATTTCAGTCCTAAGTGGTCCGTCTTTAGCTCAAATGGATTCCCTAAAAGGTAATGCCTCCACATTTGTAATGCATGAACAATAGCTAAAAGCTCCAAGTCATGTGGTACATAATTTAATTCATATTTCTTCAGTTTCCTAGACTCAAAAGAAACCACCTTTCCTTCCTGCATTAACATTGCTCCTACACCTTCACCTGAGGCATTTGTAATCACTATGAAGTATCCATTAGGATATGGTATAGTGAGGACTGGTGCTATTGTCAATTTCTGCTTCAAGAGTTGAAATGATTCTTCACACTTCTCAGTCCACTCAAATTTCTTTTCCTTCTTTTAAAGTGAAGTAATAGGTGTTGTTATCCTAAAAAATCCTTCCACATACTTCCTGTAATATCCTGCAAGACCCATAAAAATTCTGACCTCTAAAACACTCTAAGGTGTTGGCCAATCCACAATTGCCTCTATCTTTGTAGGATCAACTGAAATTCCTTCAGCAGATATAACATGACCTAATTAGTGCACCTTTTCCTAAAAGAAAGCACACTTTGAAAACTTTCCAAAAATCTTGCGATCTCTTAATCGTTGCAAGACTATCCTTAAGTGCTTCTTATGTTCCTCTTCATTCTTAGAATAGATCAATATGTCATCAATGAATATAAGCACAAAATCATCCAGATACTCTCTAAAAATGTTGTTCATAAGGTTCATGAATACTGTTGGGGCATTGGTTAAACGAAAAGGTACAACTGTGAATTTATATTATCTGTACCGTGTTCAAAATGTTGTTTTAGGAATATCCTCATCCTTAATCCTTAGCTAGTGGTAACCTGATCGAACATCAATCTTGGAGAATACTGTTGCACCCTTCATTTGGTCAAATAGTTCATCTATCCTTGGCAAAGGATTCTATTCTTAATGGTTACCTTGTTTAACATCCTATAGTCAATACACAACCTCAAAGTACCATCCTTCTTCTTTACAAAGATCACTGGTGCACCCCACGGGGATACACTAGGTCTTATGAAACCTTGGCTTAGAAATTATTGCAATTGAGCCTTAAGTTCATATAATTATGTGGTTGTAAATTTATATGGAGCCTTTGATTGTAGGTCCGTTCCAGGTAAGAGTTCTAAAGAGAAATCAAATTCCCTTTTTGGTGGTAACTTAGTAAGGTCTTTTGGAAAAACATCCAAGAACTCACTAAGAACTGGCTAATCCTTAGGTCTCTTATTGACATTATCCAAATCACTTACCATGACAAAAAATATGGAACATCCTTTCCTTTGGGCTTTCTTGAGTTGCATTGCTGAAATGTGTCTCAATTCAAGAGGCTTTTGAGACCCAAGAATCTCAACTAGATTTCCAAAATCTTCTATACAATGAACAACCTTATCCTCATAGTTTACTACAACTTTGTGCTCAGTTAACCAATTGATACCTAAGATCACATCATACAATCCTAGTGGTGCCACATATAGATTAACTTGTTTGGAAACTAGGAAGCTCTAAATCACTACAAAATAGACATGAATCTACCCTCTTTTCTGCTCGATTCCCATATTGAACCATCCATGCATTTGACATATAACCAGGTCTAATAGATAATCTAGAAACTACTTTAGGATCAATAAAACATTTAGTAGCTCATATATCTATCAAAATAGAAATTGATTGACCAAAAATCTTACCTGTCATCTAGATAGGTGAAGCTTGAAAATCAGCCTGGCGGTTGTCAATCGCTGCATGAATCTGATGTTGTGAAGCTCCTTGCTAATTTCCTCCTCTTTGTGCAGTGGTACGATGTGGAAAATTTGAAGCATAATGATTTCCCCCACAACTATAACATCCATCTTTAGGCCCTAGGTGTCCACCTGACTTATTCTTGTCAGTGTTCTGCCTAGTATTGTAATTAGTATAGTTGGTGTTACTATTCACTTTCTTGTTTCCATATTGGTTCACTCTTCCTTTCTCTTACATGTTAGGTCCTCTTTTTAGATTCCTCATCTATCAGATGCCCTTTTGATGATCATTATTTTGAAAATTCCTATTTCCAAAACCCAGTTTGGTATTCACATTCTTTCAAAAATTTGCCAGCTATTGCAACTTCTGTTCTTGCTTAGTTTCTTTCTCAAAGACTTCCTCCATAGTCAATGGATTATGAATATCCACTTCAGATCTAATGTAATTCCTCAAACCCAAGATGGAATTTTGGATGAGGAATTGTTCATCCATCTGGTATGGTAGAACATACTTTAGGAGATTGGTGAACCTCTCCCAGTATTGAGTAACAGGCATACTACCCTTCATGAGATTCTGGAATTCAGTCATCTTCTTGTCAAAGAATAAGTGAGGAAGCCACCTCTTCCTAAATGATTGCAAAAATAGTTCCCAATTAATATCACCAGGTTGTAACTTCTTCTCAGATTTCTCATTGTCCCACCATGTCATAGCTTGTCCAGTAAGCTGATAAGCAACCATACTATTTTAGTTTTGTTGGACATGTTACAAAGCTTAAAATACTTCTCCATCTCAATTACTCAAGCTTCTGCACCATCACCACTGGTCTTACCATCAAACTTAGGTGGGTCTATCCTCTTCAAATCTTTTTCTAACTCCCCTTCAATCCTAGCTCGATAATCAGGTTGTTCCTCAGCTCTAGGAATTTCGTTCCAAACCTCACCAACCCTTTGAACTTCTTGTTCGATTCCATCCATCCTAGCATTTTGTTGATTCAATAGATCAATAATCTGATCAAGTCTTTCAATTTTGTTGCTTGACCCAGCTCTTGTAGTTCTAGAGCCCATTGCAATTAAATAATTCCCGTACCAAGGAATATTTCTTTAGCGAAAAAAATGTCGGCAAGGGTTACAATATCCATAGTCTCTACCAAACAACATTTCCTATAAATCTACCTTATACACTATGGTCATTGAGAATAATATCTATATTTATCACAAGGATCAAGACAATATAATACTAATAAAGGACATATTTAAATAAATCACATATCTATTGTGTCTAGGTTCATATGATAGCTATTATTGTTATATCAACTAAGGTCCAAACTATTTTTTTTTTTATATATAAGAAACATACTAAAAACAAATGCTCAACTTCCCTTATTAGGATATGAAACTAATTATAAAATAGCAACTTTATTTATTGATAGAAATAAGTGACATTACATAACTAGATCACTCTTCATATGGAGTCAAGGGGGTATATCCTTCTGACTCATCAGAACTAAGTGGGGTATATCCTTCTGACTCATCAAAACTAATTACAATCAACTCAATAGGAAGATACTCTAACAAACGTTCTTCATTTTCTTTCTCCTTGACAGATAGTCATACTAGTCTTATTCCCAAGAGACTTAGTAGGTAAAGTTCCTTTTCCTAGCTCAACATGATTAGGTATTTCTTTCTCTTTTGGTTCAAAAGTTGATTCCTATTTCCCTTCATTTGGAAGGCCAGGAACTTGTTTCTCAACAGAAGGGACTATTTCTTCTTCACTTAACCATCCTCCTCCTCTTAGGTGGTTATCATCAATAGGTCTAGAAGAAGATACAGGATCCTTTTTGACTCTTACATTTTGTGCATATCCTACTACGAATTTACGATTTGTTTGCTTTGTTCGCACCATTTCTGTAAGTTTCAACAAAAATTTGTTACCCTCAATGTTTAATTAATGAAGTGACTCATAGGTCCTAGTGTTATATAACCTATAGCTCTGATACCAAAATGTAAAGACATAAATAATTCTATATTCAATAATGAAACAAAATACACTTTATTCTTAAATAAACTCATAAATCATTTAATAAGTCTATTTCAAACGCTTATTCATCCTAAGCTCTTGTAGATAATTTCAATGATATCATAATAAACACTAGATTTCTATAAATAGATAAAGAATATCATAAAATAGTAAAATTTTAGAAGTATCTCAATCTTATCTTCATACAGTGCTTAGGCTTTTCTAATGCCTTAAGTTTAATTACAAACATAAAAGAAAGAGAGAGATGCATCCTTTGATCTGTAATCCAAGCTATCTTCAATATATTCTTTAAAATGAAGATGAGAACAAGAATTAGGTTCTTTTTCCGCCCAACCTTGAAGTTTACACTTCCCCATAATTCTTGGTCAATCAAGAATGCCCAACCCTGCATGAATTGCTTAGAAAAAAAAATTCAATAGACAAGATGGAATCTGGTGCATGCCTAAAATGATACATGCATTTTCAATTTTCTAATTCAATAAAGAAATAAGCAAGTTTAATCAAGGATATGGTAGAGTGGATAAATAAAATGAATCCATCTATTTCAATGGTTTTTCAATTACTCGACCGAGCATAATGCCATGCATAAAAAATAATATAGTTTGGAAAAAGAAAACTCTCTCTCTACAACTCATATTCGACACCCATCCTGGAAGGTAACTTTCCACAACACAAGCCTGTCTAGCTTTGTTCATATAAATCTAGAATAAATATTTATATAGAAGACTATTGGCTTGATGATGCTTGTAATTAATTAATCATATGTTATCATTGATGAAACACATACACACACATGTTTATTGTCTACCGATGTAACTTCAAGTTGTTTACACTACAACAGGTATACTAAAGGTTGATTTCTAACCAGTACCTGGAGACAACCAATGTATGCATGAAGATAACCACTTGGTTATATGTGTCTCAACATCAACATGAAGATCTAATGGAGACTATCTTGGAAGCGTCAAAGTTAAGCGGTTTAACTCTAACCAGTATTTCATGTTCCAACCGGTAATCGTAGATTGTGTGATGAGTTATCACCACCGACAATTTTTGGTGGTATTTTGTGATGAGTTATGATCACTTGAATATATACACTACACCTAGGTAATTATGTTATGATTTCTTGAGGCCAACATGAAATCTAAATGTCTATATATTGACATCACAATGAATTATGTTATATGAGTAAAAGTGATATGTTGTGTATGAAAAGACATAAGTGTTAAGATGCAGAGTATGTTGAGAAGTATTGAATATGCTTAAAAGGATCTGATCAAGCAAGTATTGTGCTACTCAAACATATCAAACAAATCCTATTATCTTCTAACAATTACAGCAGAATTAAAATCCCCTAACCGGGTAAGCTCTAACAAGCTTCATTGTTCAAATCCTCTAACAGGGTGATCCATTAGTTTGGATTCAAAAATCCTCTACTGAGGTTACTCCTAACAGGGTACTACCTTTCACAGGGTATAGATTTTAATCAAGCTTTGGGATCTCTAACAAGATTCACTCCTAGTGGAGCATTTTGTAGACCTTAACCGGTCAGTTATCTATTACTGCAGATAGTTAACTTGTGAGTTCCATCTCACCATGGTTTTTACCTATTTGGGTTTTCCATGTACAAACACTTGTGTTATGATGGATGTTTTACTTATTGTGGATGCTATTATATCATTTTGGATTGCATGCATTGTGTTTAAAAGTTTTGTTAAGTTCATCTACTGGTTAGTGTTTGAAATAGTTTTATTTTTTATGTCACTGATTCACCCCCCCTCTCAGTGCTTTTCAAGTCCATCAATTGGTATCAGAGCCAAACTTAATTAAAACCTAATCTCTTATAAGGGAGCCTTGAAACCACCATGGGGGACATGAGCTACTTTGAGATGGCTAGAGAGTTTGAATCTAGTAGAAATGAGCTTGAAACCCTTAGGGTCAAACTGAAAGCTTCACAAGTCAAAAGGAGAGAGCTAACTAAACAACTGTTGGAGATATCTGATAATAGTTCTTCAGATGAGGCCAATATTGATGCTTTAGCCAAGGAAGTTGAAAAGTTAAATAGTGAGAAACTAAATCTGAGGAGAGAGCTAGAAGGTCTTACTATCCGCATGAGTCAGGAACTGGAAGCCAAAAGAATAGCTGGAGATCTTATCAAGGAAAGAGATCAAGAGATTGCCAAGATCAAGTGGGAAAATGTCACTATGCATGAGCATTTGGTGCAGAAGGAGAAGAAAAAGGGAATTTACAGCTAGATCTAGAACTAGCATCATCTCTGAAAGAGAACCTATGAAAACATAATGAAGATCTCACTAGGTAACTCACCGAAGCTAATGAGAAACTAGAAAAGTTCAACAAGAGTTTTGCCTTGCTAGATGAACAAATCCAATCACAAAGGAAGAAAGGTGATACCTCTGGACTTGGATTTAACACATCTAAGAAAGGAGAATCATCTGGTACAAAGAGCAATACTCTTAAGAACAAATCTGCTCCTAAAATCAAGAAACCTACCGATAAGATCTTTAAACCTGTTTGTTTTGTTTGCCATAAACCCAGTCACATTGCAAATGTTTGTAGAGACAAACTTAATAGAAATGCAAGCTACAATACTAATTCTAGGTATGTGTCCAAGAAATTTGAAGGTCATTGGTTCACATGTAGAATGTATGGACATAGATCAGTTGAGTGTAGATATGGAGCAAATATGCATCCAAGACCAAATGGCAACTAGATGAGGAATTTTGACAACTGGGTCAACATGAACTGGCAAAGACCCTACGACAACCAGTTTAGTCCATTTGAGATGGAAAAGGTAACAAATGTCACTTGCACCATCTGTAATAACTTTGGTCATGTGGCTGTGAACTACAGAAGAAGAACCGGAAGAGGAAATGCAGGACCCTAGAAATCATCTGGTATGGCCTGCTATCACTATAACAAACCAGGGCACTTGGCAAAATTCTGCAGATCTAGGAAGAACAAATCGATCAACCCTTCTAAAGATGAGAAAAAAAAGAAGAAAGTTAATGTTGAAGAAACAAGAGAAGAAATGAGTTGAATTTGGAAGAAGAAGAGTGACGAGTCACCTGGAGAACATATTATTCCTTCACCCAGTGAAGAGAATCCTACACTGGTGAATTAAGCCTTTTCATATGGCTAAGGGGAGCTTAATGGTAAATCTATCTCCAGACCCCTTGAAGTGAATGTGTGGTAAGAGAATTTGAAATCATGAAATTTTGATAACTTTTTATCATTTAGTTATCAACCGATTTTTCCTTGAGCGGTGTAATTAGGGTTTGTAACCCTAACAAGTGAGCATTTAATGTAGTAGGTAAAAAGGATAAAAGCGAGTTTGCACTTTGTTATTTTTAATCTAACACATTCGAGAAAAGACTTTTGATCACTTGTAGAGCCTAGAAGAGTCTGTTAGCTAAATTTAGTTGAAGTTGCATTAAGATTTGTGTGTTCGAGTTGATTTGAAGGTTGCAGAAGACTGAACTAGTGTGCACTTGGGGCATTCAACCGGTAAATGAGGCAACATGTGCGAGATAAGGTATTTCTTGAAATTCTTGCTGCGAAATCTAGTTTATCTAAAATGGAATCTTCTTCAAAGTCAGTAGGGAAATTAATGATCACGTTTGAACCTATGAAAGTTGTAAAAGTAGATAAGATTGTGTCTTATAATGCATTATCACAAGTTCCTAGTGGTGTCATCATCAAGAGAGATTTGTCCAGTTATATTGATTGCAAGATTGAGGATCTAGGATCACTGTCTATATACTCAGTTGAAATCACTTTGTGATGAGAACGAGAAAATTCAAATAGAGTATATTAGGGTTTTCGAGAAAGGTTTTCACAATTTCGCTTACTTTCTTGAATATTTTGAAGAAGAGCATATTAGAATTATCTTTAGTTGGGTTCATGGTGAGAACATGTACTTAGAGAGAACTCATACAATAACCAAAGAAGCTGTTGGAACCCTAAAATTTTCAAATTTTAGAGTTCCAGATTTATGCCAAAAATTAGATTTCTAAGCTCAATCACGTGTAACATCTATAATCAAGTAAGTTCATTCAATTCTAACTTGCGGAGACCAGGTCTGATGCATCCATCAAGAGGTCAGCTCAAGGTATGTATGTGTTTCATAAATTCCAGAATCAAGCCAGGTATACCTTTTCGAACCATAATTCTTTTTCATCTCAACACTTCAGGTCAAATTAACTATTCCTTTGTATTTCATGTATATATCAAGACCTACATTTTGAATTTTGGATTCATATGAGATTACTTGATATGTTGTCTAAAGGCAAATCTAAATTAAGAGCTTTTCAGCCGAATGTTAGTAAATCATTTTGCAGGAGCATAATTGAAGAACATGGAGCTGTGTCAAAAGAGGGAAAGCCTTTATCCCACATTGTTTTAACACTTAAATCCAAAGCAACCCGTATGATAAATGTCTTTTGGTGTGAAGAAGGCTGAACCCAATGGACCCCATGCATGCAGATGCGCATCTCGAGGCAACTAAAGTTTTATGATAGACTGGCGAGGATGGAGGCTAGAGATCGAGCAAGTCAGATAGATCTAATGATTGGGTGGATGATCCAATGACCGTCGCTATACCGCAAGATAGAGATGCATGCTGGTTTATGCCTGCGACTTGGTGACAAAGCACATGAGGAAAAGGGGAGGTTAACGAGCATGAAATTTCAAGACTAATCCAATGATGGTCGCTATACCACGATAGGAAGTTGCACGACCTATATCCCCTATGACATAGCAACTGGCAAGGTGGCAGATGAGGTGTCATCCCGGTGGATCTGCAAGTGAATCAGGATGTGCCATGTGGTGGAGCAGAAGAGAAGAACCTGTTGGGTCTCAAATCAACAGATTGGATGGGTTCTAAGGAAATGCCAACTCCTATGATCAAACCCTCCAATTGACTTGGCCAACTTATAGAGTGAACCTATTTAGTTACTAACTCTCTCTCTTTAGGCTCTGCAGGACCTAGGCGGGTATACCTATTCACTGAATGTCTTCAATAAACAGTGCTTTTTATAGCAGATATGTTATCCTATTCTGATATCTCCTGATCTTGAAATGGCATGAGTTCCTTGAATGGAGATAGACGAGTTCAAGATTGTTATTTTGTTTTATGTTTCTTAATTACTCCTGTAGCTGTCGAAATAACTAATTGTGAAAAGAAATGATAAGTATAACTTGAGATTTTAGCCAGTGCCTTCTTTACTGCATGGGTTACAGAGTCATTACAATTTTCTTCAGGACTTGTAGTGCGAATCTGTGAGACAGTTTTTTAACTCATCCCTTATGAACCTGTCAGTTACTATTTCTTTCAAAACCAAATGAATGCTTATATTATGCGCTGATTGAGTGAATTTAACCCTACCCTTAAGGGACCAGTCAATTAAGCTTTGCAAGGAACAATTACAATCCGCAGGCAAAACTTTTGTTGCAACATTGTAACCTAAAGCATAGATTTGATCTTAAGAATATGAATAACCTTATCTTTATCAGATAATATCACAGACGATTGCCAAAAGAAAATGAAATAATCCACAACACATGCAGGGAAACATTTGATCAAGATTTGTATTCCATTGAAGTTCGTACACAAAAGACTTACAGGCTGTCGTTCTTTCGCTCTTAATCCTATCTAATAATATCTTTACATTACAAAAATCATTCTCATATATGTATGAGGACGAAAGTTTTTCACGAAGAGACACGACTTTTCAAAATATTAGTCGTTAACTCGAGTGTTTCTAAACTTAAGCAAAAAGAGATTCAAAAGCCCCAAATGATGAATGTAATCATCGTCTTTGAATGTCCTGATTCGAGGCGTTTGCTTTTTTAATTCATCCCCTAGCGTCAGGTACTTGAATATCATCTGGTTGACGGTAGGGGCCATATCCTTACTCTGATCAATTTTCTGACAAGGCCCAATCCTTGATGCTGACAAGCTCCTTTCGCAAATCCTCCAAGGTTATTACCTCTCCTTCCTTGTAGACGGAAGGCATTCCAACGGGTTTTTCATCATCTAATTCTTTTAAATATCTTCTCAGCATATCCTCGAATTTGACATGATTATCCATATACGCGTTACCTTCAGCCTTTTCTTCTGGCGTCATGGAATCGTCATTGCTTAGCACCCCCTGCAATCGTGCTCTTAACCGCTCATGCTCTGTTAGCGCTTTTATTGTTCCATTGTAAACTATCCAATATGGTTCGACTTGTAAGAGCATGGTGTTAAACCGATGTCCTATGATGTCATTGACCAATTTGTCCATCTTTTGCTGGATATTGTCTGCGCGTTTATTGGCCTTCTCTGCCTGATATTTCCAGTACAGGGCATCAGAGACGTCATCCAAGCTGCGTCCTGCGGGGTATGAGGTGTATTCGCTGATAGGAGTCCCTGTTTCTAATTGCAATACCTTTGCTTGCAGCTTCTGGTTTTCTTCCTTGGATTTTTCATATAATCCCTTGTATGTAATGTTCTCTCTGACCACAAACTCTGTCTGGTCCAAGTTCAATCTTGCAACATCCAGGTTGAGCTTTGCGGTGACCCTAGGATCAGTCTTTCCAACCTGATGAACCATGAGATGCCCAAAGGTTTCTTCTATATCCACAATGATTGGCCTCTTCCCTTTTGGATATAGTGCCCACTGTAGGAGAGCCTTTTTGTCTGGATCATATCCAGAGCCTAGGAACAGTTTATCTACCTCCTGGGGCAATACCTGCTGATTCAAAAAGCCATCAAATAAGAGTGCTGAGTTGATATCCCAACCAGAGAAGATGATCACACCGGCCTCTTTTAATAATTTCCTCCCCTTTTCAGGAGTCATATCTTTCATGAGGACATCAATTTCATCCTGTAATCTCTTCATCTGTTCTTCCTCTGGTTTTCCAGCCATGCTTCGTTTGACATGAGCCCCTTTGTATTGATATAGAAATGAGAGGAATTCCCTAGAGGAGGCGAATCCATCATCAGCAATGAAGTCCTCATGCTCAGTCATTCTTATGTCAACAACATCTTTGATGTTGATTTCTCCTGTGTCCATGTTCATTTCTGTTTTGAAACCAGGAGGATAATCCTCTCGAGGAGAATCAGGTGGGATACTACTGGCGGTTGATTTTGGTGACATGTGAGCTAGGGGCTGACTGTCTCTTTCAGTATTAATGAAGCGAAGGAATTGTGAAGGAACTCTGTGCATAATTTCAGCTTCATGTTGAAGCAGCCTTTTAGCTACCTCTAGAGGATCTTGGAGATTTCCAGTTAGGTCTCCATCTATCATTCCCCTTGCCCTTTTCCATTTGTAGGCCTCCCAGACTAACTCACTCTTTCCTTTTAAAACTTTGGCCTCCATTCCCCTTGATCATGGAGAGATGGTAGAGTATGACCCAGTGACAGGGAGAGATGCTTTGTGTAGATTATTTGAGTGCGACGTAGATGATCTGGACATCGTAGAGAGGGAGATCGACTGGGAGACCATGGCATTAGAGTATGATCGACGATATGTGGTGATAGCTGTGGTGATAGCATGTCTACTAGCAGGGGACAGATGAGGACATGGATTCCCTATTGGATGGGGAAGAGTGCTAGAGCGGATGGCGATAGAGGGTACGGTGTATGCATGGGGACCATGTGTACTGGCTATGCTGTATTTTCAGTTGCATTAGATAGCATATCAGGGAGTGCAGACTTTGAGCTATGGAGTCAAATTGTTACGGGTATGGGCATTTGAGCACATAGCCATATGTCGACCAATTGTAGAGAGACAGGTAGTACCACATTGACCATATGTGTATTGCTATGGGGGAGCACTGAGACAAGGTCCTTTTGGATACATATTATATTGGCGACATGAGCTAGATAGATTGAGAGAGTTCACATGGAGGCCATATCATGATTGCCCTGGATGGTTAGATGATAGTGATGAGCTACCATATTGTAGATAGGAGAGGTACTTGATTGGGCAACCAGTGAATCGCCAGAGAGTGATTGAGATGTACCTGCTAGAGAGAGTCAGACGACAGTTAGGAGAGAGGCAGGATGTACCTAGGAGGACTGCACACTTTGCCTGATCTCACAGAGAGACGAGTCAGTGGGGGAGTATGATTCAGCCACACATAGCATATGCTGACTTCTCACAGCTACAATAGAGACAGTGGGATTGGAGATCAGATGTAGTGGACGTCGGGACGATAGAGGAGTATGAGAGATGGTTTGCACAATGACGGCCAGTGCCATTGATAGATCCTGACATTCCAGTACCGAGGAGACAGGAGGACTTCCCACTCACAGGAGAGGAGGAGGGAGATGATGAGGATGAGGATGATGAGGGCAAAGATGAGGAGGGGGATGATGAGGATGAGCCAGATTCAGGCAAGCAGGAGGCATTGCAAGATATACCCATAGAGTCAGAGAAAGCTAGGATAGAGGAGATGGAGATGTGCAGGGCTACCATAGCGAGTCAACATGATCACATTGTGACTTTAGAGAGAGAGCATGAGCAGTTCAGAGCAGAGATAGCCAGACTCACAGCGGCTCAAGATACAGCAATAGCTCAGGCACAGCGAGAAGAACAAAGAGTCACTGAGTATATTGGGTCGATTAGGGATGCCAATGCACGGGAGATGGCACAGATGTTGGTAGAGACCGGAGAGGAGATACGCCATTGGAGGACACTATATGAGAGTGCAGTCCCACCAGAGCAGAGAGCAGCTTCATATCGGGCACGATTGAGGATAGAGAGCAGGGCACGCTCTCAGAGGTCATTGAGCAGCATGGGGGTGAGTGGACCTATGAGACCACCACAGCCAGGACCAGGAGGAACATCATCCATGAGACATGGCAGGGATGAGGAGGGCAAAGGAAGCACCCAGTGACAGAGGCACGTGCTCCTTATGACAGACAGATGTATTGTGATATTATGTAGTCAGCCTGTGGGCCATACTTAGGACAGACAGTCCAATTTTGTACTCCGATATTATGATGATATATGATATGATATGCATCGATATGATGGGATGCAATGTGTTATGACTTATGTTATTTTCCATTTATGGATGACTTATGCACTGTTTATGTACCATTGTGGAACATGTATGGATATATTTTTTTTATGTGTTTTTGATGCATTTATAATATGAAATGGATAAAATGCTTGAGATGATGCTTGATGTAATGCAAATGTACTGACCAAATGGATGCAGGATGCAGTATATGTGTGTGGAAAAATTGGAGCACTAGACCGAACTGACTATTCGAATGGATGGAAGAAATGTTAGTAAGAAGAAATGAGATAGAGGACAGTTAGAGATGAAGAAAAACTTGCTTTCAATAATGCACTTTGTAGGTGAGAACCTTTATTTTAATGTAGCAAAATGGATGCGTAGCATCATGGCATTGAAGGCCAGAGCTGAAATGCAACCTTTTTTACAAAAGATAGACACATCGCAGACAAACAACAATCACAACAAAAAAGAAAGGGACCATGAACCATCCCGGTCACTCTAATTCACTCAGTGACATCATCAAGCAACATAGGAACATGATCGAAGATAAATCAATAAATGATAAGACTTGCTAATTCCAACAAGTCAAACAAACATCTTGATCTTCATTGTCAAAAGTTGAAAGTGCTGATAGGGCGATCATGCTATCTGGTTTCAGGACATGTGGTACCCCGTCTATGATAGGACACAGTCTGGTTTCGAGTATACCACACCCTGTATAAGACCCATGATAGTAGTGACAAGGACAAATGATTTTGAGGTTGATTGATATGAAAATTTTGATCAGTTTGAATGTCTGTTTTGAGTGAAAAAGTTCATCTGTTTACACATGATTTCGTTAAAGCGTAGTGTGTGATTGCATGTCGTTGGAGGTATGCTCAGTGATCTATCTTATGCACAGAGGGGTTATATTTTTGTTTTGCTTTTCGAGATTTCACAATTTTTTTATTTATTTTTTATGTTCATTTTTTCAGGACTTTATACGATTTTTTTGGGGATTTTTTCAGGACATTATTTGATTTTTAGAGATTTTTTTCATGACATTTTTCAATTTTTTTTGGATTTATTTCAGGACATTTTTCAATTTTTTTTGGATTTATTTCAGGACATTTTCAATTTTTATGATTTTGCCCCCAATGTCTAGCAAGGAAAGGAATATGACAGGTGAATAAATAGGCTTGCTGAAATATTGGTGGATAGAGGGAAGACAAAGGCCTTTTATCATGGAGACAATACAGATGCAATTTTCAAGGGCTATTGCGTGATTAGACAAGAGACTGGATATGACAATGTAAAGCAGGAACATGGCATGAGGGACATGTCAAGGTTTTGAAAAACATGTTTTGCATTTCACGTCCTTATGTTAGATCAAGATCAAGGAATGAAAAAGAGTGTATGGATAGTGATAAGATATGGATAGGATAAGCAAGACCAAGAATGGATAAGGGACATGGACTGAAGGTCGGGGTAGGCTAAGGGATAGTGGCAGAAAGTTGCAATAAGCTAGTGAATATGGATGAAAGGTTGTAATAAGCAAATGGATAAAGACCAAAAGCTATTATGGACTAAAAGCTGCAAACAAGATGCATGATGCTCATGAAGATCCTCAGCCTTGTCAAGATCAAAGGTGGAAAGAGGAAATTGGACATGAGGGACGATAGGATATGAAGGGTAATGACATGGTATGATAGGATAATGAAGGGCAATAGGATATGAAGGAGGAAACCTGCCCCCAAGTGTGGTGTGCAAGAAGTTCATAAATTACGCATGACGCCTGTTTGCCAGGTTTTCATCACGGTACTTGCCCAAGGCACCTGTTTGCTAGGTTTTCACCAGTGGACGAATTATTTTTGCTTTACTTTTTTCTTTCTTTTTTTTTCACTTTTTTTTTTTTTGTATTTTTTTGACTTTTTCAAGAGAAGATGGACACATGATAGGGGATGGAAGAAGGACTCAAGCGTCTTTTTGTTTGGATAGTAGCCTTGAAAAA
Organism: Cryptomeria japonica; assembly: GCF_030272615.1. Classification (NCBI taxonomy): domain Eukaryota; kingdom Viridiplantae; phylum Streptophyta; class Pinopsida; order Cupressales; family Cupressaceae; genus Cryptomeria; species Cryptomeria japonica. Next base: position 537,849,359 of record NC_081409.1, read on the forward strand.
AATGGACCATGATTGTTAAAAGTATGCTCAAAGACGTTGGTAGGATAAGGACATGGAAAATAAGATGAAACTAAGGCAAGGATTTATGCAAAGGATTGGATCAAAGAGATGGACGGATGGAAAATATGCATTGGATAATGGATAGGGTATTGGAATAATTGGTCTTCAGTGGATGAAAATGAAGGCAAGATCGACATTGACACACACCTTGAGGGGTGATGGACTGATGGAGGAAAAATGTATTTTGGATATTGTGATTTTGAGGAAGGAAAGGCTATGGATTTTGGGACATAAGGGCCCAAAATGGATGAAGAAGGTGATGGAGGAACAAATTTGAGAGGGTTGGATGGAGGAATAGCGACTTTGGATGCCAAGTTGGATGTTTCTTTAGGATTTTGTGCTTCAAGGAGCCGCTTAGGGATCCACATGGTTTTTGATTTTTCATGCTTTTGTGGTTCCTTGGAGTGCATTGCTTGCACAAGGGATTTAGGAACCCATATATATTTTGACTTTGCTTTATTTTGCTCAGTGGGCCTTTATGGCCTTTTGGATTTTTTTGTTTCTTTTTGGATCATATTTTTCTTTGCTTTGACATGTTGATTAGATTGGACATGTTGATCCTTGAATACATGTGGATTGCTAGACTTATGACGTTTACACTTGGCATCCAAATTGCTTGGAGGGGGAAAAGAATGCATGGATGGATATGAATGAAATGGAGTTCTTTTGGATGGATGAAATTTACTCAAGGATGTGTTCCTTTGCTGACCTTGCATAGAGGATGAAGGGATATAAGGACCTAAGATGGATGGAAGGTATGATGGGGGAGGGATATGTTTGGATTATGATGGAGGGATACCAACGTCTTGAGAGTGAGTTGTGTAGACTTGACCCTTAAGATCTTCTTTGATATGGAGGGGTTCTTTCTCATGAAGGTCTACTCCTTTGCCTTTATGAATATCTTGACTTGTAGGATGCTCTTTTCTTTGGGAAGAAGACACGAGTCCATTATGAGGTGGATATGATATGAGAGAAATAATGAGATCTTGAAGTGGATCAGATTGGACCAAAGTGGAAGAACCCATTATGCATGTCGAGGGTTCATGAACATCTTGCACTGACATGTTAGAATCATGAGGGGGATTAGGATCATGAGGGGAACTAGGATTGTGTAGTGGACATGGTTCAATGACAAGCTCTTCAAGAGATGGAATGGGAGAAATAATGGGATCATCAAAAGAAATGCGATCTTGGAGTGGATATGGAGTATTAAGACATGGAGATGGAGGAACAAGTGGATCTTGTGGAGGATATGAAGGAATAATTTGATCTTGACAAGGAGGAAGATCATTGGAATCCTCTTTAAAGGTGCTTTGCTCTTGACTTTTAATGGGATCATCGGAAAGGATGGAAGGGATATCTTGATCTTTCTTAGGAAGTGGAATGCCAATGGGATTTGAAAGGACATTTTTTTCATGAAATGGAAGGGGATCGTTTGGGATTGGATGGACTGGGATATCTTGATCTTGCTTAGGGAATGGAGTGTCAATAGGGCTTTGGATAGGATGGAAAAGAATAGGGGAATCATCGTGAGTGTCTGGGAACAAGGGGTCCTAGTCAACAATTGGATGGGATGATAAGGTTTCGGGATCTTGATCTTGATATTTTTTAAAACACGTTTCTTCATGCTCTAAATTATCCTCTTGACATGAGGTTGGACTTTGGATATGCATGGGGGATTCTGACAAGGGATCAATGTTTTGACATGAAGGAAATGCACTTTGTACATTTGTGATGGATTCTGGCAAGGAATCAATGCTTGAACATGAGGAAGAAGGACTTCGAATGGGGTCCTCTAAAACAGATAATGGCAATAAAGTGCATGGTGGCATTGGGTCTTGTATTTCTAAAACATGATAAGGATGTGCATCATGAATTGGATTCTCTTGGCAATAAATTATGGATAGCCCTTGGATAATTTCATCCTTGGGTGTATTGTTTGATGAGGACAATATGGAAGGTTCCTATGAAACTTCTAAAGGTGTAGGGATAGATGCCACTGGAGAGTCCATTTTTTTGTGGGGGGATGAGGCATTGCTAGACATAAGTGTATTATCTTGATCTTCTTCAAAGAACTCACTTGGTAGGTTACTTAAGAGCCTTGCAATAAAGCCACCTTTCTTTCGAGGTTTTGACAAGGTTGTATCTGGAATTTGAACTTGTTTGGCAAGAATTTGGTCTTGGTTTGATGTCATGTTTTGATTTTGAACTAGATGTTACACAAATTGGTTTGACATGTTCAAAATTTGGCTTGGTGTGTGCTGCAAGTTTTGTTTTTGAATTTGTGATTGTGGTTGTTGACATTGATATGTTGATTGAACTTGTTGATATTCCACCATTGGTTGAACTATTTGTTGACATTGTATAGTTGGTTGGACATATTGTTGAAATTGGACCATTGGTTGTGTTGGTTGTATATGTTGGACCATTGGTTGTGTCTGTTGGAAATGTTCGAACTATTGAACAATTGGTTGTGATGGTTGAAAATCTGATTGATAATAAACACCTTCTTGTTCTTGTTGTGGAGGCACATAATGTTGAAATTGATGTTGTCTCTTTTCTTGAAATTGTTTCATCATCTCTATTTGTGAGAGGAGAGCTGGTATGTCTGATCGTTCAAGAAGAGATCTTACATCAATTGGCTCAATCTTTGGATTTCGACCTGGAAATTTTTGAAACATTTTGGACATTTGTGATCTATTCTTCTCAATGTTTTTCACTCTTTGTTCCAAAATCTCATTTTCTTGAGCTAGTTTCTCCTCTAGTTTTTGTATTTGGACATTTACATCATTATGATAAGTTTGATCCAAGTTCTGAGACATGTAGAGATTGGATTGACATGATTGATTTCTCAATTGTGATGACATGGCTTCGTAAGAAGGTTGAGACCTCATTTCAACAAACATGTCACTATGCAATGCAACTAATGGGATTGACAAATGCAACCTAAAGGATGACAATGCAACTTAATGTTTTTGTTGTTTTTCAAGATTTTGACAAACTCATGAATGCAATTCTAAAAATGAGACCCTTAGGAAATTGAAATGATGTCTAGATCTCAAAGGACAAAGGGACCAAGTGACAATAAGACAAATTGACAATGTCTCACCTATATGCTTGGATACTAAGCTAGGTTTGACCAAATGACATTGATGACAAAAAGACAAAAGTTTGATAAGGTCTAGACTTCCTAACAATAACTTAGGGTTTATCAAAGATTTGCATTACTCAAGTATGACAAAACCTAGTTTTGGCACTATATGCTAAGGGACAATTACTATGCAAATAACCCTAATATGATATGATAATGACCTAAACTTAATGAAGAGCCCTAGGGTATGCAAATATGAACGTATGAAAATGGTATCACTCTAATGCAAGAGGACACATGCAAATGGATGACCCTTATTGATATGCAAAAGAGTATGACCTAGGTGAAACTTAACCTTGGTACTTGACAATGAGCTTTGCAAAATGCAACCTAAGATGAACCTAAATCTAAGTGACATGAATGTTGAGACAAGATTTTGAAAAATGTTTGACAACCATGTTTGAAGGTGCTTTGAACTTTGTTGGATGAAATGTTCTTGGGTTTAACCTTGTTTTGAATCAATTTGTCTTGTTTTTGAAATGAGATGCAATTCAACTTTTGACAAACAAAGAAGACAAGATATTTCAACTTAGACTCAAAACAATCATGCTCATTCACACATTTCTTATGGTAGGCAAGGACATTAGGTACTTGAGAGGTAGACTTGTTATGAGATTCAAGGAGAATACATAGATGCTTGACCCCATGGGCTCCCCTCCACGACACTCACTTCTCAGGGCAGCCAAGCATCAGTCGCCATGGAAATGTCCCCATGGCGAACTTAGTATCTCTTCCAAGTATCTGAACTTGTCCTTCTCAAGCAACTAGAAGGATTTTTGGCCTCTAAATACAAGGTGTTTAGTAAAGATTTCTGTTAAGTGTTACTCCTTGGTGTCATGCAAGCATGATTGAGACATTAAGCCCACCAAGATACCAAACAAATGTAGTCGCACAAGCATGATTTAGACCATGAGGCCCTACTTAGATGTTGATATGAGAAAGAGTTCAAGGGTCATCACTTCCCAAGTAACTGCAATTCCCACGTAACCCTTCCTTCAAAGCTTTCGCTCATCAGGTATTTATTTATAGTGAGTTAGAATACCAAGGTATTCTAGCCATACTCACTTTGGGTCATTCCCTTCTCATGATTATCACTTGCTTGTAAAAACAAATGGTCGGGAAGGCAGGCCCTCTAAAGGTGACACACAATCAAAAACATGAGCATGGTATTGAAGATCTGGATTTCTGATCACCCTAAGAAGGATGAGAGCATACTCTCCCACTCCAATGTCAAGCTCAACAATCAAAGCAAACACACATTCATTCCAACCTATTTAGAAATCATACTAGGTGCCTAAAATATTAATTGTAAACACAAAGTTTAGTTGTAATCCAAGGCAACCTGCAAAACCCAAGTCAGAAATTTGATATATTTAGTCTTTGACTATCGAATCTGCATAAAATGTGTTATTAGTTTCATTTGTTGTATTTGCCATGCATATGCCAAGGTGCTGCATAGAGAATCAGTACCAAAAACCAAAAAGTAGAAAACATAATGCAAAACAAACAATTTTCAAGTAAAACACTGCTTTTTTTAACCTCTGTTTCTGGACTTTACACAGGCGCAGAATGTCTGACACAGGCACATAATGTCTAACATAGGTGCAGAATGTCTGACACAGGCGTAGAATGCTTGACACAGGTGCAGAAGTTCCCAGAAAACACTGCACTACCCTGTTTCTTGGGTTTTTGACCTGCAAATCAACTCAAAAGCACTCAAAAGCATGGTTAAGTGGTTAGTTCACGTCGCGTTCACCAATTAATGTAGCTAGGAAATCAGAAATCATCAAAGTAAGTAGTATTAATAATCTAGCTCAATCACGAAAGGTCAAATGCAATGATCAATCCTAATTACATCCAATAGAGATATGAAAACAAGATATTCAAGATTGAAAACTTAAGCAAACCAAATGCAGACTTGAATGTCTCCTTCATGGAGCTCCATTGTCCTTCTTTCTTCTTCAAATAGCTTTGTTTGTGGATCTCACCTACAAGTGCATACACATGAGATGAAAGCAAGTAGACAAGATAGTAGTGCAAGAATACTCGTAGCGTGATTGATTCGACAAAGTGATTCGAAAAAGTGATTCGTTCGATAATGTCATTAATTGGGGATCAGGGACTTTGATTGAAGAAATTCATCCAATTTATAGATAAATTGGAGAAAAGACAAGATTAGCATGAAAGTGATTCGAAGAGAAATTCAAATCAAGAATAGCAAAAATGACAAGTGTATGACAAATTGCTATGCAAGGACTTATGATAATTTATGACAATTTATGACAAATTGCTAGGCAAGGATTTATGACAAGAATTTGAAATAGAAATAGACATTTTAGGAATTTAGGAGAATTAGAAAATTAAGTTGGAAACAATGACTTGGAAATTAGGAAATTGATGAAAATTAGGTAAATTAATTAATAATTTCTCATTCATTAATTAATTTAAAAAAATAGGAGGAATTAATTAGCCAATTAAATAAACATTTAATTGTGACAAGAAGACTTAGGATAAATAAATAAATTATTTAACCTAAAGGGGAGAATGACAATCAAGATTAAAGGAATAAATCATAAAACCTTAGAAGATTAATTAGAAATGCAAAGATGACAATTAGGTCTTGATGTAAGATTGATTTGATGTCGATTCGATCATGATTTTGAATTGATAAATGATTTGATTGATAAATGCCCTGAGGAACAATGACAAATTGATCCAAATTGACATGATTGAAGAGGACAAGGATCGATGACAAATCGATCGTAAAATGACGAGATTGACAAGTTGATAAGAGATTGACAAGATCGACCAAAATCATGATTAAAGATTGTTATTGACAAGACCAAATTCGAAAGTGAGACAAATGAAGAATGCAGAAGAAGGACTCGATGCTCGCAAATGATAAAGACCAAGTGCGTGACATAGGAGAAATGTTAATGCGACGCAAAAACCCTAAAATAAGGCAATGCGCAAATGTTAAAGTATGATTCCGCAAGCGTTGACCATTTTTAAGTGTCTACAGATAGGACCTGAGAACAGCTCGCCGAGGGAGGAAATTTGGCCGAAATAATAATAAAAGGGAATTATTTCTTATTGTATCACACTGCTTTACGTTCTTATTTGAAAGTGCATTAAAGATTAATTTTATGTGTATTTATCCTGAATAAAGTGCCTTGAATATATAATTTAGGGTAAGGTATTATTTTATATGAACGGATGCTATGTTTGCAAAATATTTTTAAAGGGAAATACTTTTGTTTTAATGAATTATTTTACACAAGTATTTTCAAACTAAAATCTAAAGTGGAATACGTTTTATTTTCAAATCAAGGAATCTGTTTGGCTTATCTTGTGTGCAGAAAATAATGAGAAGATACTGAATCTTGCTGAGGAATTTTATCAAGGAAGAGAATAAAACACAAATTATTGAAGCATCATTTAGTATTTGTAGGGTTTTAATTTGTAAATTATTTGTTAAACCAAAGGGTGTGTCCTTTGGAATGCAATTGTCTGTAACTCCCTTCTATGTATGAAAGGGTGTGTCCTTTCATATATGCCTTTTGATTTATGTACTTATAGGGAGTCATTCTTATATGTAAGAGGGGGGGGGGGGAGTCATAAGAACAAGATACTGCTATAAGGATTGAATATCATTTTGTATGAGAGAAGTCTATAGGAAGAAGAAGTATCATTTTGTGCAAGAAATTTGTAATGGAGTATCTGCAAGTGCAGCTTATGTATGCAATTATTTCTTGAAGATTAATATACAAAGTTCACTGTTTCTTTTTCCAAATATTGTGTACACTTTTGTGTAGATGATTATCTTTGTCCTCTTGATAATTTTTTCATAGATTTTCTATGATGTGAATCACACGCCGTTGCATTAAGCGAAAGATTGAGTTCTTATTGTTTGTGTAACGCATACTGAACCTTTATAGTTGATGAGAAATCGTCTCTTGAGTTGATAAGATATTTTTTCCACAAAGTGTCATATATATCCCTGGATAGAGGCACTGGTATGTTATTGATCTTTTAAGGTTTTGATCTGTATGCATTAAAGGTCCTTGATAGAGAAACGTTCTTCCCAAATCCTATATGAACTTATCTATGCAGATTTCATTTAAGTCCTAAAAGAAATCTCATTTTCAATATACATTCACAATCATTTCTTTTCAAAGCATTCAGTTAAAGCACATAATAAAGCATAGTTGCAGAACAATAATTTGCCAGTTGTGAAAAATTGCTAAAAGGTTTAAATCCACTATAAATAACCTCTTTTGTGCTTGAGAGGAAGAGGCACACCCACCTAAGTTCAGTGGAGCCTAAAGTGAAGAGGGATTTGGTCTTTGACCAACCCTGTTCATTGGCCAAGGCTAATTGGACTGCTTGAGGATTTGGCAAGTCTTTTGATTTTCCAATCTGTGGTTTTGGGAACCAACAGAAGCCATTCAGGTTGTAACTGGTTTTTACTCAATTGGTGAAGTACTTGTGCTGAGGCGTATCTCAAAAGACACAATATACTCTCTAATTGGATCAACATCTGATAAACAATCTTTTTCTATGAACAATATCAGGGACCTAGCGGTGAAATTGGTAGCTATGGTTATAGGCTATTGGGTATTTTATTATAGTAGACTGAATAGTGTTCCATCAGTAGCAGTGCATATTGCTTACAAGATGATAGCTGAAAATGATAATTACAACCTAAAGTTTAAATATGGACAACTATTGATCAGGCTATTCTTTTATTTCCAAAATTTTCTACCGAGAATCGAAGATCTTGAATGGTCTAAGGATCTACCGATATCCACTCAAATCAAGAACAACATCAAGGCTGCGAAGAATACTTTTTCTGCTGCTATGAACAAATACTTCAATTAATTTCAGAAGAAGATGAGCATGAGATTAAGATTTCATGAGGATATGGTAAATTTTTTTCCAAGGACATTGTTTTCATAGTTACCACTAATTTTTGTTTAATGGAGGCAATTGAGCCTAGAGAGGAAGAAATGGAAGATATGAGTTATGAGGGTAACTATGACTTGTTGATTGGCTATGCCAATAAACTATTGGCATCTCCTATAGATAAAAAGAAGGCAAAATTGAGTTCAGTAAAAGAGAAGACTGCACAAGCTGAAACAAGTATTGTTCTGACCACAAGCAGTAAAGATAAGAAAAAGAAAGCTGAGGATGCACCTCCAATGATGAAAAGTACTAGAATGACATGGAGTGTCCAAAATAAAAAGGAACCGGAACCTAAGGTTTACATGAAAAAGGAGACAAAGAAAAGAGGTTGGAAGTTAATTCTTCAAGAAGAATATGAAGGAATTGACACTGAAGAAGAACCTAAGAAGATGAAAGCTACTGGTAGAGTAGCAAAGCCAGTGAAAAATGTGCCAAAGGCAACTGTGCCTATTGATATCTCAACTTTCAAGCCTGAAACCCACTTTGAAAGAACAATGAAGACATTAGGGAGAAAAAGATTTGACAATGTCAAAGAACATTTTGATTCCTTCACTAAAGATGAGAAGGAGCAAGTCATTCAATAGGTAATCAATCATTTTTGTTATTACAATAGATTACCACATGATCTTGAAAAGGATATCTATAATTCTATGTACACTATTCTTTTGAATAAATGGGAGGAAGCTATAACGGAGGAAAAATAAATTATTGATGAGATATTTGAACAATATTTTCCCAATTTGTCTAAGGATGAAATTAGTGCTTTAGTTGGTCAGGACAAAATTCAATTTTCTTTCAAAGAAAGATGATTGAAGCTACTTAGTCGAAAGAGGCAAATTATTGAGACTGAGATTCATCAAATAGCCTATGATATCAAATGGATGGAAGAGCTCATACAATCCTCTAAAGATGAGGAAGATACTGCTAATAGACCTGAAATGGATGAAGAAGAGATTGTACAAGATGATGAGGTCTATCCTATCAAGAAGAAGGATGACACCATTATTCATTTTGTTGATGATGTTCCAGATATAGTTGATCTATCTGGAGACATCACTGCACCTGATATGGAGCCACCTGTGATCACTATCTTACAAGTTACTTCAGTTGAGGAACTGACAACTCAACAAGGAGTGGAAATTATACCAGCAAAAGATCAACCTGAGAAACCCCAATCCACACCAGTCTTGCAAGATACTCAGAAGGAATCTAATAAGAATGTTGACACAAAGACTTCTAAACAAGAAACAAAGAAAAACCATGAAAAAGAAATCGTTAAGGTAACATCTTCTGAACCGGCAAAAACATTAGTCACTCATCAGACTGATGAAGATGATGATGATTCATTAGGAATCTTAGGGCCTATCAATGTTGACAACATGAGTGCATTTGAAATGATGAAGATTACAAATGTAATGCAATCTAGAGCACACAAAAAGAGACTTAAGGAGCAAATGATTGAAGTAGAAACTATTTAGAAAGCAGTAGACATTCTGACAAATCTGCTACCAGACACTTCTACACCACATCTATGAACCCCTATTAGCAAGCTTGGTCAATTAGTCACTGATGCATCTGACCAACTCGCATCACCTGAAGAATCAACCCATGCATATGCTGAAAAGAGTTATAGGAAAAAGGGTGGAGAGAAGATCATGAATGAAATTGATACCGACAAACTAGCTCTATCACATAATAAAGCTTTATTGGGAAAAGCTGTTGAAATAGGAGGAAAATATCTTGCTTCTACTTCTAATGTTTCATTCTTTTATTCTGATATCACAAAAAGGTGAACAGAAATAGAGCAAGAGCTAGAACAAATATGCAATGCATATGTCCCACTTCAGGACTCTATATTTGCTTTTAGCAAATTTGTAGATGATTGCACAACAGGTTGGATACTTATGATCATGAGAAAGCAAAGAGAGTCTGGTCACTAAAGGAATTGAAGGGTCAATTTACAACACAAGTGGACATCCTACAGAGAGCCTACACTAATATTGAATCTATTTTAGCTACCCCAAAAACTTGTTTACTAGATTCCATGGAAGAGTTCAATTCACAGATTATGTCTACACTTGAGTACCTTGAGAACATGCTAGAGACATGGACAAATGTCATATCATATTTGAAGAACTTTAATGTTATTTTCATGAGACTAGCTTATGCATGAATCTTGATTTAGTTTTTCAAGTTGTTGTTGTATATGTTGAACACTTTGATACAATTTTTCTATATATATATATATATATATATATATATATTACTTTTTCAATTTGGCAATGTTGTCAAAGGGGGAGTAGAAATATGTATGTGTGTTTCTGAAAAGTTTGTATAATGTATGCATTAAGGGGGAGTATGTGTATATGTGTAAATTTGTTTTGTATGCACACTTAGTATTATTGTTGAAATTTTTTCTAAGTGTTTCCATCGATGCCAAAGGGGGAGATTGTTGGCTTGATGATGATTGTAATGAATTCATCATATGTTGTCATTGATGAAACACACACACACATGTTTGTTGTCTATCGGTGTAACTTCAAGTTGTTAACACTATAACCGGTATACTAAAGGTGTATTTCTAACTGGTACTTGGAGACAACTGGTGTATGCATGAAGATAACCACTTGGTTATATGTGTCTCAACATCAACATGAAGATCTAGTGGAGACTATCTTAGAAGTGCCAAAGTCAAGCAGTTTAACTCTAATCGATATTTCGTGTTCCAACCAGTAATTGTAGATTATGTGATGAGTTATCACCACCGACAATTTTTGGCAGTATTTTTGTGATGAGTTATGATCACTTGACAAGATACACTGCACTTAAGTAATTGTGTTATGATTTCTTGAGGCCGACATGAAATCTAAATGTCTATATATTTACATCACAATGAATTATGTTATATGAGTGAAAGTGATATGTTGTGTATGAAAAAACAAAAGTGTTAAGATGTAGAGTATGTTGAGAAGAAGTGTTGATTATGCTTAAAAGGATCTGATCAAGCAAGTATTGTGCTACTCGGACAGATCAAACAAATCCTGTTATCTTCTAACAATTACAACAGAATTAAAATCCCCTAACTGGGTAAGCTCTAACAAGCTTCATTGTTCAAATCCTCTAACAGGGTGATCCATTAGTTTGGATTTAGAAATCATCTACTGAGGTTACTCCTAGTAGGGTACTACCTTTCACAAGGTATAGCTTTTAATCAAGCTTTGGGATCTCTAACAAGATTCGCTCCTAGTAGAGACTTTATAGACCTTAACCGGTCAGTTATCTATTACTACAGATAGTTAACTTGTGAGTTCCATCTCACCATGGTTTTTACCTATTTGGGTTTTCCACGTAAAAACACTTGTGTTATGGTGGATGTTTTACTTATCGTGGATGTTGTTATATCATTTTGGATTGCATGCATTGTGTTTAAAATTTCTATTAAGTTCATCTACCGGTTAGTGTTTGAAATAGTTTTATTTTTGGTGTCACTGATTCACCCCCCCTCTTAGTGCTTTTCAAGTCCATCAAAGACAATATTTCATTGAATAGAAATAGAAAACATCAATTTCTTGTTACAATGGATTATATTTGACAAGAACAAACAATAATTCATGGATAAACAAATATATATATATATGAAAAGAAGCAATATTTAATTACTATTTTGAAAAGTAAATCAAAATCAAATATTGAAGAAAGAAGGTGTAGCGCATGTACATATCCTTACATATAATTGAATAGAATGAGTACACATTCTTTTGAATAACTTATTCAATGCAATACTAACATGTGTTTGCTACAAATTTAGTATCTAACTATCCAAGTTCAATAATTCCTTCTATGAATATTAAATAAGATGACATCTCATGCTACATATCCCTATATGGCTATTTAAATGAAACTTTCAAAGAAAACCATCATGACTTCTATTGCATGAATCTAAATCTAAGTTTAGCTATTTCCTTCATTATTGATCTAAAGCAATCGAATATCAAGAGAATTCCTTATCTAAAATATATAATGAAATATTGTTCAAATAAGATCCTACCTCTGTAGTTTGATGCCAAATCTGTGATGATCAACACAACTCTTCTTCCAAATCTGACTGTGACTCTTTCCTTTACTTTCTTCCTAACCTCTTCAATATTCTTCTATCTCTACGTTTCTAAGTCTATCGTTGTCTTCTAATATTACTGCTTTCTATTATATCATCCTTATTTTCTATATATTTCCTCCACTATCTTTTTGTGTCTCTCTACTGTGTGCTTATGCTTCTATTTATCCTAAACCCGTGCTATGTTTTCTCCTTCATTTTAAGCTTATATTACTGCTATATATCTTTCTGCTTGCGAATTCCATGTTCATTAAAACTCTTAGTTCTTGTTTACTGCCAGTCACCATTATTAGATCTCCACTATTGACTTCCTTCTACTACAAATAAGACTATGTGGGCTTGGTCCAACGGTATACACATGTACAGTCTGTGTTAGAGTTTAATACAACCACTCTCGTGGCAAAGTCTATGTCTACATCAATTAACCTTTGCAACCGGCGTTCAAATTGATCACTAAGTTTTAGTTGCTGCATGAGTCGATGATTCTTATTGACTTCACCATAACTTACTATTTTCTATGAGTTGCATTTATTACCCTTATCTTGTTGTGATTATACTACACTATGTTTTCTCCTAGCTTTGAGCTTTACGTCACTCTTGACTCAAGTTTTAGCAAAGTGTCACCATTATTTCAGATAACTTGCATCTGCCTACGGTTTCCTAAGTCTTTGCCAAGTTGATTAGTATTGACTTTCCTCAACTCATAGTCTTCCATGAGTTTAGTTAATACCCTATCCTTAGCAAACAATTTCCATTTCATTGTGGTATGAGGTTAGTGCTAAGTCAACTTCTCTTTATTGATTTCTTTATAACATGCAATGATAGTCGCTTAACTCAAGTTTAATCAATAAGATCCACCACCTTTATATAAATATGATTACATTTATGAAAATATAAACATAGAGGTTATAAATATATAAATGCATACATCATGATTATGTATATATATATATATATATTGTAGCATCCTAAAATTGCGACACTTGCAATTTCGACTGCATTTCGGTCTTCACGATGGCGACGCAACACGCAACCTGAATGGAGACCCCGAAACCTGATTATGACACTGAAAACTGCATTTTCTTGCACCCTGGCCTGAACCTCCTTTGCACCCTATTGTCCCGGGAGGTGGGACCAGAGCGCCCAGCGCCCTGGTCCTTCAGGACCAGGGCGCCCAGGGCACTGGTCCCCCAGGACCATGGCGCCCAGCCCCCTTGTCCTATTTTGGGCCTGGTTTCCTATGGGGCTTTGGGTCCTTTTGTTTGCAATTTGGAAAATAAACTTTCTTGGTCGGCCTAAGGTCAGGAAAATCAGTCTATTAACCCTAATTGGCAAGTATATAAACTACATTTGCCTCTCCCATTTGGGTAAGAGGGACATATGTGTATAAGGCGTGGAAACTATACTCAAACATTCAAGCATTCAAGCATTCAAGCATTCAAGCATTCAAGCATTCAAGCATTCCTTCTAAGTCTCCATTCAAGGCTAAGTGTTGCATTCAAGACAAGGATTCAACCATTGAAGAGGAGATCACTTACAACACATTACATGCTACAACATACAACATACAACAAACAACAACATCTATACCTTCGCATATAAGGATACAAACATCCTTACAACAAGGTATTAGTACTTGTTTTACATTACATTTACAACATTTCTCATTTCTTGGTTAATTCCAAAACTGGGGTTTGACCTAAGGGCAAACCCCTAATCCCTAACCCCCCAATCATCTTCACTTTTCTGTGTGTAGGTTGCAGGTACGTGGCTGAAATTGAAGATCTGGAATCCTTGTGCAGAGACGAACAGATCCCCCTTTGTTTCATGGATTTTTCGGAGGACCGTGTGCACGCTGGGCGCCATCGTCCCATCAAATTTTGCTCAAATTTGTAGGACAGCGCCGTATCGACATTTTACTACTAATTCCAGGTCCGCAGCTTCATCCTATATCCCTAACTCAGTTTATAAGCGAATCTTTCTCACTTTCTATGCATTCCTAGTTCAATCTTTCTTTCAACATTCTTTACAAAAGAGGGTAGCCTTGCTATCACAACCCTTGAAACTCATATAGAATCCAATCTTGCATTGCGTGGGATTGGATCTTGTGGGTTTCAACCCCTCTTTTGAATGTAAAGTCTCCCCTAACGGAAAACCATCAACCCTGGTGACTCTCCCTTCTCTCTCCTTGGAGTTGGGGAGGGGAGAACGACTAGGGTTCGATCATTTTTCCGCTTTACATTTTGGTGAACCCAACATGAACATCCTTTCTGATTATTCATGATTAGATCTGAAAATTGATTCCTTGATTACATTTCCATGTTTGATCTTTTGCAAAATTTTAGAGGTTAATTGCATAAAAACCCTAAATTTTCTTTTTAAGTAATTAAACTTGTGAAATGTTTAATTGTTAATGCTTGTTTCAGATTTGCCCTTCTATTACAAATCATCAATTCATATTTGTGCATTAATTTTGAAAATTAAGTGGTTAAGTGTCAAAACCCTAATTTTTGAAACCCTCTTGATTCAATCTTTGTCCGACAATTTCACTGATCAAAATATCTCCAAATCAGCTGTAACTTTGGATTCCGCAATAAAATCACAATATCTTTCATCCCTGAAAATTTGGAAAAAAGTTGCGAGGACCGTGTGCACTCCGAGTGCCATCGTCCCCGACATTTTTTCCGAAATTTCGGGAGCTAGATCTTACTGTATTTTCTTGCTAAAATCCAGAATTTTGGCTGATTTTATCAATTATAACACCTTCAAAATTACAGTCAAAGTTGGTCTAGCGATTGCTTGGATTGAGGCTTCTAATCATTCAAAAATTGTTGAAACTGAAATTCATGTCAAAATTGTGTTTCTTACAGTCCTAAATCTGAAAAGTGTGTTATCATTCATTCGAAATTTCAGTGATTTATTCAAATTTTTGCAATTTGTGACTTTTGAAACTAAGTGCTTAATTACAACAACTTTGATTTCTGCTTTCAAAATTGAATTTTGCGTGAAGTTGAGTCAAATTTCAAATTTCAAAACTTGCATTTCTTTTGGTATTCCCTCTAAAATCATAAGATTCAAAATTTCAGTTTCCCTCTCTTTTTCAAAATTCAAAATTTGCATTTTTTGACAATCTTGGTAGGGTTCAATTTCGAGATTGCAACTTTAATTTGGCCTGTCTACAGATCATAAAATCACTCAATTTTTTCAGGTTAGCTGTAAAATCATCATAACTTTCATCCCTACGAATTTCGAAAAAGTTGCGAGGACCATGTGTACCCCGAGCGCCACGGTCCCGGACATTTTTTCTGAAATTTCGGGAGATTGTCCTGATTGTATTTAACAGCTTAAATCTAGAAGATTGGCTGGTTTTACTGAAATTTGCTACCTCTAAAATTCAAAATCTTCTCTCTTTCTTTAGTGCATGAGTTTTACAACAATAAGCCCTACTTACACTATTCCCGTTAGACGAAGCCGTAGAATTAAGTCTTTCCAAGGTTTAATTACTGAGGAGATGGAACCTAATTTGAATGGTCTTTTTAACGAGGACATGGTTAATTCCTCTAATCCTCTTAATGATGAAGAAGCTCTCCATGAGGTTTCTGTAGAACAACTTTCAAAATTGGATAACCAATTTGATGATTTTCGACAGTGGATGTCTCAAGAATACCCTGATAGTCAAGCTCTTCCTTTAATTGAGGGTCTAAACGTATGCTTCAAAGTGATAAGAATGGAATTGATATTTTGCGTGGTATTGCACACATTGTGGATTCAAATGTGATGCCTATGAAAAGTTGTGTTGAAACCTTAGGTTATACACAACCTCCTACTCAAGACAATCATTCTATTCCTTTGACGACTCCTATTGCTAGTATACCTACTTTTACATCAAACATAATGACTACTTCAATACAAGACATTCCTCCTATGATCACCAGTCATGGGGGCAATCCTTCTTCTTCAATCAACCCTCTTCCTTCATTCAATCCAACTTCTTCATTCATTCCTTCAATGAGTGTTCCTATTATATCACCACAAATGAACATGACGCAAGGGGGCAATTCATTTAACCATTGCATTCCTCCTTGTAGTGTTCCTCCTATCCAATCATCTCCTATGAATAACTATCATAATGTCCCACCACCTTACTCTCTACCTTCTTTCAATAACATAACACCTCCATCACAATCTAACACGTCTAATATGAACTCTTCGACTGAAGCGACCATTAACAATCTTGCACAAACTGTCTCTTCTTTACAGCAACAAATTGCCTCTATGAATCAATCTAAGTTTAGTGTGCCCACATTTGATATTGCGAGTCCACTTTCTCTTGACATTGTTCGAGCTATCCCCCCTAAGCATGTTGAAATTCCGCATTTGGAGCTTTATAATGGTAGGGGTGATCCTCTAACACATGTTAAGACCTTTCAAACAATATGTACTGATTTTTCTTATGACCAAAGGTTGCTTGCAAAACTGTTTACTAGAACATTAAGAGACAAAGCCCTACAATGGTATTGCTCATTGCCTTCCTATTCTATTACTTCTTTCGAACAACTTGCAAATGCTTTCATTCAACAATTTCAAAACAATATAAGTCCTAAAGTTACTTTGATTGATTTAATGCATTGTAAACAAGGTGTTAAAGAAAAAGTGACTGATTTCATTGGTAGATATAAGCATTTGTATGCTCAAATTTCCTTTCCAGTGCCTGACAATGATATTCAAAGAATCTTCATTTCTAATTTACAAAAAGACATTAGAGAAAAACTCCTATTTTCTGAGTTTACTTCTTTCCAACAGTTGTGCGCAACTCTTCACAATTATCAACTGACTGTGAGTCAAATGGAACAATCACATCCTATGACTCCGAGTGATAAGGGTGATAGTAGTCAACAACCATTTGGAAAGTTTAAACCGAACAGAGAGTCCATTAAATTAAATGAAAACATCATAAACAACAATGTGAATGTAGCATCAGGTGTGTCTCCTATTTCTAAGTTTTTCAAGAAAGAAAGAAAGTTTACTCCTTTGAATGAATCATTGCATAGTATTATGAATAAGTTATTGGAACAAAATGTGCTTACTCTTCCTCCTATAAGGCAAGTTGATCCTGCAAAGATTAATTCACCCTATTTTGATAACAAATCTTTTTGTCAATTTCATCGTCAACCTGGGCATGATACTGAAAAATGTTTTGCTTTAAAGGGTAAAATTCAAGATTTGATTGATAATAATACTATCTCTGTTTCTGGAGTGAATGATAAAGGCAATACATCTGTAGCTCCTCCTAACCAAAATCTTTAGATTTTTACTGATCCATTGCCTTCTCATACCTCTAATGCGATTGATACTACTGATTCCTCTGTCTCACCTGATGATCTTGTGTCTATGACTCCGAATGTGATTAACTTTGTAGAGCAGCAAAAAATCCCTAAAGAACCTTCCATCACATTTGATTCCAGTGAAATTATCAGGGCACCTGATGGTCCTTTATATATAGTTGCAAAAGTCAAGAACACACCTTGCCGTGGAGTGCTTATTGATCCTTCTTGTATGGTTAATGTCATTACTGAAGAATTTCTTTTTACTTTGCAATTGAATCAAGTAATCTATGACGAAACAAATGTGGTTGTGAAACTATTTGATGCATTTTCTTCTCCTGCAATTGGTTCTATTACTTTACCTATTGAGGTCCATAACAAATCCCTTGATGTAGACTTTGCTATTATTCCATCATCTGAACAATTTCATGTGAAGCTTGGCTATCCTTGGCTATCTTCCATGAAAGCTATTGCTTCTCCTATTCACAAGTGTTTGAAATTTCCCCATAATAGTGAAGTTGTTACTGTCAATCATAGTCTCTTTAAACCAGCTGAAAGAACTTCTAGCGTTCCTATTGATTACTTTTGGCCTAAACAATTCCAATCTCTTCCTCCATGAAGTGATCATCTTTTCAAATCTTATCAAAAGTGGAAAAAAGACATGATCCTATCTCTAAGTGAACCTAGAACACCCAAACTTGACATTCCTATCATTCTTGAGAAGGAAGTTCTTCCTTTGAAAGATAAAACTAATGTCTTCCCTCAAGAAGATTCCCAATCCATTCCTATGGATGTGACTATGCCTATATCTAATAAACTTCCTAAAGGTAGACCTATACCTCCTCGTCATGATGGACTTGGTCTCCTTCCTAAACCAAATTTTCCTCCCTTATATGGAGCAGTTCCTCCTCCTTCCTCTTATGGAGAGAAGAGGCCTTCCTCTTCTCCTATTATTCAACCTAAGAGACCACAACCTAAACACCCAAGTGATAAGGATGAGAACATTCCTCCTCCTCAATCTTCTCAACTTCCTACTAAGACTAGACGAAATCATTCTGCACATGAACGCCGAGGAAGGCGTCATCTTAGAGCTCAGGCAGCTGCCTCTCAAACTTTGCAATCCCCAAAAACACCTTCAACAAGCATTATTCCATTTTCTCCTCAGCCGACGATTGAGCCGAAATCTCCTAAACATAAGATGCATGATGGTCTTGATCCTGTGCGAGTTAAAGATCCTATTTTTATAAATCTTGATGATGATATAGATGAAAATGTTATTCATGATGAAAATGCTATTTCTCCCGTTCATTCTGATAGTGAATATGAACTTGTTGATATTGATAACCATTTATCTAATGAATTTTCTAAAGCACTTATCCTAGCTCCTAGACAAGAACACCGTGGCTTGGGATATGAACATAGCCCTTGTTTGGATCTTGTGATAGCTCCATCTACTATGTTGGATGTTCCTCCTCTAGCGTGTTCCCTACCTTCCCGAAACATTGATCAGCAAGATCGGGGGGTAGATGACGTGCTAGACTAGTTTCATTAGCATAGCAGATTCTCTCCCCCTCTCTTTTGTTACTTCTTCTATATGTTATTCTCATTCTTCTATTTGTTGTCCTTGGTGTTGTCTACTTGAGGACGATGCAAAGCATTGAGATCTCTCGATCTCTCTCATGTTGACTCAAAAGACACATGTGTTCCCTTCTTCTAGGTGACCTTCCTTAATTGGGGAATGAAGAACAATTATGCATACATACATATGATATACATGAATTATCATACAACATACTGACTCCGAGGAAAGCGAAGTCACCTTGTGCTTTGTGTTTGGTGTCTATTATCCTTGGGCTTACCTTACACTTGGGGGCTAAATCCTTGTGATAACATGCTCCTCTCCTTTCTCATTTCTTATATGTATCACTACCTTAAAGCAATCACCCCCGGTGAGGCGTGTGCGATCGCTTTAACGTAGGGGGGCATACATCCCGTTCATATCTTTTCAAGATACTTGAAAATTTCTTGACAAATTTAGCTTTGCCTTGAAAATTTTTGATATCTTTCGTGCATGACTCATAGTGAGGGAGCCTTACTACTGATAGTCATGGTTCTCCCTCGTGATCTTCCCTTTTACTTTTTCAATCGAAGTCGTAAGATCCTTAGTCCACTGGGGGCTTGGTGTATCTTGCCTCCTTGACGTGGTGAAAGTCTTTCAATGTTGTTTCCTTGTACTTTACCGGAAGTATGAGCATACGCCTATACTCCCGCTAAAGTGGGGGCTAAATGTAGCATCCTAAAATTGTGACACTTGCAATTTTGAGTGCATTTCGGTCTTCACGATGGCGACGCAACATGCAACCTGAATGGAGACCCCAAAACCTGATTATGACACTGAAAACTGCATTTTCTTGCACCCTGGCCTGAACCTCCTTTGCACCCTGCTGTCCCAGGAGGTGGGACCAGAGCGCCCAGCGCCCTAGTCCTTCAGGACCAGGGCGCCCAGCACCCTGGTCCCCCAGGACCATGGCGCCCAGCGCCCTGCTCCCTGGCCCTATTTTGGGCCCAGTTTCCTATGGGGCTTCGAGTCCTTTTGTTTGCAATTTGGAAAATAAACTTTCCTGGTCGGCCTAAGGTCGGGAAAATCAGTCTATTAACCCTAATTGGCAAGTATATAAACTACATTTGCCTCTCCCATTTGGGTAAGAGGGACATATGTGTACAAGGCGTGGAAACTATACTCAAACATTCAAGCATTCAAGCATTCAAGCATTCAAGCATTCCTTCTAAGTCTCCATTCAAGGCTAAGTGTTGCATTCAAGACAAGGATTCAACCATTGAAGAGGAGATCACTTACAACACATTACATGCTACAACATACAACATACAACAAACAACAACATCTATACCTTCGCATATAAGGATACAAACATCCTTACAACAAGGTATTAGTACTTGTTTTACATTACATTTACAACATTTCTCATTTCTTGGTTAATTCCAAAACCGGGGTTTGACCTAAGGGCAAACCCCTAATCCTTAACCCCCCAATCATCTTCGCTTTTCTGTGTGTAGGTTGCAGGTACACGGCTGAAATTGAAGATCTGGAATCCTTGTGCAGAGACGAACAGATCCCCCTTCATTTCGCGGATTTTTCGGAGGACCGTGTGCACGCCGGGCGCATTCGTCCCATCAACTTTTGCTCAAATTTGCAGGACAGCACCGTATCGACATTTTACTGCTAATTCCAGGTCCGCATCTTCATCCTATATCCCTAACTCAGTTTATAAGTGAATCTTTCTCACTTTCTATGCATTCCTAGTTCAATCTTTCTTTCAACATTCTTTACAAAAGAGGGTAGCCTTGCTATCACAACCCTTGAAACTCATATAGAATCCAATCTTGCATTGCGTGGGATTGGATCTTGTGGGTTTCAACCCCTCTTTTGAATGTAAAGTCTCCCCTAAGTGAAAACCATCAACCCTGGTGACTCTCCCTTCTCTCTCCTTGGAGTTGGGGAGGGGAGAACGACTAGGGTTCGATCATTTTTCCGCTTTACATATATATATATATATACATAATATTAAATGATTATGTATATGTATACATATACATGATTTCAATAAGAAAGTAATCACGTTAAGAGTAATCAATATAATTACATATGTACCATAATTACCTACGTATATATATGTATATGATCGATTCATAGTTATTCGAACTTATATACATATAAAATACGTATAGTTATATTATAATCTTTAAAACCACAAATTAAATATAGTTTCAATAAATTACATACACCTGCACAAAGAATGTTAAATCATAGGGTTACTATTTATTTTCAAATTATTAACAAATTTCACTCTCATAGACAAATAAAACATAACATTTGCCATCACTCACAAAATTTCATTCATAACTCAAAATCATGCAACAATGCAGACATAAATATGTATATATATATTGTGTGAGCTTGAATTTCATCCTCAAAATGTTACCTGTAATAAGTTATTTTCACAAATTACAATGGAAATGCATAGAGGAAATCCAAAATCCACCAATGAAACTACATGAAATACATACTAAAATAAAACATTATTTTACCTTCATGGCTTATGTCTCATTGTGTCCTAACTCCACTGTTCCTGGTTGCAGATGGTGTGCTCTTAGACAATGCACTGTTGGATTCCAAGATGGCATATGAAGAATGGGCTGATAACTTGTAGTTAATTGACACTATGATATGCACAACTACATGATTATGCTAAAATGATAATGATATATGATTGTCTTTCTAAAATGATATTTGCTGATTGATTCAAAAACTCACGGATGCATATGATTGATTGAAAACTATTTTGAAGACTAACTCTTTGAACTGAAGCTCTTGATTTTATAGACTTTGAGAGGATAAGATGATGTGGCTCAGATCAATGGTCATGATCAGATCTATAGATTTGGATGGTTGTGAGCAAAAGTGAAGGTTGAGAAAAATGGGGAAGGAGAAGACAAGTGTCACTCATCTCACCTTGACTGGGTTGCTGACTGAGAGAATCTAGGAATGGTTGGAGGAAATTTAGGCACGAGAGGACAAGTGGACTCAAGTCCTTCCTAAGATGTAGGGGGTGTTGGAGAGAATATAGGAAATGGTTATGAAATATGTGTACGTACACAATTTTCATTAAGTTTGGAAGTTGTAGATAAATGATGAATTAATATTAAGAAATATTAATTTCCTTAGCCACATGTTTGATGAGTTGGCAAAGGAAGATGAAGTGGAGATGAAGGGTGAGTTGGAAAAGGGATTAAATAATTTAAGAATTATTTAATATTTGAGACTATAGGATAGGAGAATAACTATTAAATATTGGATATTTAATTATTTGGAGGAGATAATTAAATATTAGATATTTAATTAACTTGGTTAGAGGAATAATTAAATATTAGATATTTAATTAATTAAAAGAATAGGATAATTAAATATTAGATATTTAATTAATTAGAGGAATAAAATAGATGAATTAATTAATAAAATATTAATTAATAGAAAGACATGAAAATGAATTAAATATATTAATCTTTTCAAATTAACTATTTAATAGAAGAATAATTATTAAATAAATATTAAATATTTATTTAATTTCTCATAGCCAATTTTTATGTGTATAAATTTTGCCCCTCTTTGAAATGATGTCGAGACAACATTGTTTCAAAGATTAAATCAAGTCTTGATAATGCGCCTGATAGAGATTGAATATCCTGATTGTGTGCCCCCTCAGGAGATTGATTGTGAAATTGTCAAAAGTTTTGGTTTGAACGATTAATCTCATGATAATTGATAAAAACAATTTAGTCAATTAAATTCATTTGTAAAAAATAAATTAAATTGCCCCATTTGAAATTAATTACTCTTCAAATAGTAAATATAAAATTAACCAAGGCTAATTTTAACTTCATTGTTATCCTTGTCAGTTTTTTGTTTGAAAATATTCTTGCTGAGGTGGCAAAATGGTGATTTCGATGGAGAACCATCATTTTAAGCAAGTTCGGCAATATCAGCAGCCCATCAAGTATGGGTATCTGGTATGTTTCTTATCCCGAGCCTTGTTTTCAAAATTTCGTTCAAATTTTCATGTTTTTAGGCAGTTTTTTGGTTTTTTTTGAAATTTTTTATTTTTTCGGCATTAGTTTAGCACTTTTGCAATTTGTTTTAGCGCATATGCAACTAGGTTTAGCGCAAATTCTTAGTATAGCACATATGCACTGTATGTTAGCGCTTATGTGCAAGATATTAGCGCATACGCATAGGGTAGCACAAATGTGTTGTCGGTTAGCGCATATGCCCAGAAAGGTAGCGCTTTTGCATGGGTTAGCGCTTATGCTTGTAGTTTTAGCGCAAATGCTCACTTCATCAGTGCTTTTTCTTAAATTTGATAATTTTGATAAGTGCAAAAGCAAAAAATCACTTTTATGAATAGATTTAACGTGTTTAAAGCACATTGATGATGAAAATAAGGTCTTGATTGTATGATTGATAGGTAGCTTTTGATTAGCTTGATTTGGATCGTTTGATAGATAGCTTTGATTAGCTTGATTTGGATCGTTTGATAGATAGCTTTGATTAGCTTGATTGATAGATTGGATAGATAGCTTTGATTAGCTTGATTTGGATCATTTGATAGATAGCTTTGATTAGCCTAATTTGGATCGTTTGATAGATAGCTTTGATTAGCTTGATTGATAGATTTGATAGATTGGCTAGATTGGATAGATAGCTTTGATTAGCTCGAGTAGCTCTAAGAAACCGATTTAGTTTCTGATGTAGGATCTCTAGCAGAGTTTTGAGTAAACTCAGTGATTAATAAAAACCCATGATTGATAGTTTTTAAAATGATTTGATAGCATAAGTTCTGATTAATTGAAAAATAGGTTTTAAGGACCCAAAACCATTACAACATGGTAATAAAGAAAGCTGAGAAAAGAGAGTCCACATACAGAGTGACTGGTCAAAAGACCAGTGAACAGAAAAAATAGCTAAACAACAAAAAACAACAAAGAACCCAAAGAGACACTACATAGTAATTTTCTTTAGCAGATCCTCTGCCTTTGTCACCAGCTCATCATAGGTCACCCCAACTTCTTTTAGCTCCTCCAGGTCCTTATTCACTTTCTTTTCCTTCCTCTTTCCATGGGTGCGGGTTCTGGGACCTTGGGCTTCCCCTATTCCTTCTGCATCCAGGTCAATTTCCTGGGTTTCCTTTTCGTCATCAAGTTTGCTGATGAGGGTATGGGTGTTGTTGGCTGAGATTTTCAGAATGTTGAGGCTCTGCTCTGCAATGTTCTTGAGGCACTCCTCTATCTTGTCCACTTTGGCAACTGTGTCCGAGAGCGTTTTTTCACTTGTTTCCTCCAGGGTCTTTCTATCCTGTATCTCCTTTTCAATTTTCTCAAACCAGGGATTAAAGGCATCTCTGATGTCTTCCGCTTTAGCAATTGTGTTCTTCAGATATTTGATATAATCAGCCATAGTGTTCCCCTCTCCAATGTTAATAGTCTCCAGTATCAGGACTCTGTTGCAGAGTTTTTTGTACTCATCCATAGTTTTCTTATTCCCATCAATAAGCCATTCTATGGTTTTCATAAAACCCTTCAAGGCCTCGGGAGGTGGACCAGGAGAAGGAGTCACATTTCCAGGGGTTGTCTATTCATCTTTAGAGATATAGAGGGCAGAAATAGTATCAGCAGCCCTGAGAGTCTCCTCCATAGTCTCCATATCCAGGCTTTGTTCAGCTTCCAGGGCCCTTTTTTGCTTGTCCTCTTCTTGTTCCTTGCCGGTCTCCTCCAGTTCTTTGCCAGTCTCCTCTATTTTCTTTTGCTTCTTCCTGGGCTGGGCTTGGTTCTTCCTTTTTTCCTTTAGCACCCCCTTAGGGTTCTTCATCTCCTCAGGGACATTAGAGTACTCTTCTTCTGAAGAAATACTAATCAAGGGTTTGCTTTGGGGTTTTTTGCTCTTAGAAGAAGAGGGTCTTGATTTCCTCTTCTTACTACTCTCATACTCTGAGTCGTCAGAGCTTTCCTCATTATCAGTCGAGGAATCATTGTCTGATTCCTCCTCCTCCAAGAAATTAGAATCAGATAAATCTTCTTCTGAATCCACAGAGAGCTGCATTCAGTTGATTTTACTGGCCTTTAAATGGTCATAAATGAGGACCATAAGTCTCTGGTGCATTGCAGTATCACCCCGAGGATTTTCTTTATAGGCTTTTAGGGAGGCATTCATAGAACAGAGCAAGAAGTAAGGGAAACTCACCTTATCATTATGCCTAAAATGATTTAAGAGGACAAAATGATACCCATACACTTTCGTAAACCTACCATCTAGCGTTATGTACCTCATTAAAACAAAGAGAATTTCCCGCCAGGATTTTGCAAAAGCCCTAGGTGGGTAATAGGTTTTACTCAACTTTACCAGTCTTTTCTTCTCTTTCTCTGTGATCGGGTACCTTTCAATGGCTTCCTTGCTGACCTTCCTATCTCTGTAGAAGTTGCAACCCTCCCTTTTGAGCCTCGTGGCTTTAGCTATTAAATCTTTATCAATTTCCACCAGTCAATCGCCCATTTTAAGCATGCCCTTCTTCCAATTTTTGCAAAAGAAGCTAGTTATCTTTCCATCCCGACCATGGAGTCTCTCAATGAAGCTCGAAAGACCACCCTTCTGCAAAATTTCCCACACCTCTTCTTTCTGTTTCCACTCCTTGCAACTGCTTGGCTCATATCTTCTTCTGTTTCCGCCCATGGTGTAGTTTCTCACAGTCAAGTTTAGATTATAGAATTGGTGAAAAAGAAAGCTTTTCAAAGTTAAAACAAAAACCCAGAAAGTGTGCATAGCAATAATGATTTGATGGGTTATAACACACGTTCTGCTGGCTTTGATATTATAATGAGTAATTCCCTCATTATAGAAGTAACTCGAAGTGCTTACTTCAGTACTTATAATAATTGCCCTATCAATCAAGAGACTTTGGGGTAGTTCGATATCTTTCATTAATTATGATTTGTCTGACATCTTCGGGGAGACCGCTCTCACCTGTCCACGTGGTAATCGTCTCATTCTTAACCACCATGTTTGCAACCCAATCAGTAGAACAGTTGGCCTCTCGATAAATATGGGATATGTGGCATTTTTTGAAGGTTCTAATGATATCAATGGCAAAAAAAATTATATTGTGAATCGACCAAGAGGGCTTTGAGGTCCCACTGAGACACTTAATTATATTATTGGATCCCCTTCTATCCAGAGATAGGGACAGTTCCATTTTTTGGCTAGAATAATGCCTTGAAGGGCTGCCATAGCTTCCACTTTATGATTGGTTTGAATGCCAATAGGGACAACAATCATACCTTTTCAAATGCCTCTGTCATCTCTGAGAATAGCTCCATAGCCCGAGGGCCCTGGGTTTCCTTTGGCTGCTCCATCAAAATTGATTTTGAGCCAACCTTGGGGAGGGGTTTGCCATTTAACTTCAAGCCTTTTATTATAACTGATATTATGACCATCAGTGATCTTCATATTCCAAGCTCTTAAGATATTTGACTCCAAGGAGTTGTTAGAGTAACAAGAGACCTCCATAGTTCCCATATTTTCCTGAATAGCCCTCTGAATTTTCTGAAAAACAATGTCTTGATTTAAGGACACATTCTTGAATATTCAGTTGTTTCTTTCCTTCCAAAGACCCCACAAAATGTGTGGAAGAGAGAGCTGCCACATACATCTCAGAAAAGAGTTGGTCCAATGAATTTTCCAAGAGGAGAACAAATCTCTGATGTTACTGGGAAACACCCAAGCTAGACTAAAGCTCTTGAGGAAGCTTTCCCAAACAGAGGTTGAGAAAGAACAGTGGAGGGCAAGATGGTCCACTGACTCTTCCTCTTGAAAGCACAACACACACCTATTTGGAAGGGCAAAACCTCTGCATTTTAGGTTGTCAATAGTAAGGATCTTATTCTGGAGAATAGTCTAGAAGAACAAATTGATTTTGGGAGTGAGACCTTTTAACCAAGCTTTAGACCAAAAGAGATTCATAGGAGGGGAAGGGGAGAGGATACAATAAATTGAAGATACAGTAAAAATACCTTTGGGGTTATATTTTCGGATTAGGGAATCCTCTTCCTTATTCAGCCAAATAGCAGACAATTGGGTTTTGAGCTTAGAGAGACTAGGATGAATACTATCAATGTTCTGCCAGTTGTTCCCATTCCAGTAATCTGCCACTAAGGTACCAAAAGAGCCAATACAGGAGGGGGCATGGGAAGCCCACTCATAGAAATCCATAAGGGGTTTGTCAAAAAGCCAGGGATCCTCCCAAAATCTAACTTTTCTGCCATTTCCAATTTTCCATGTCACCCCTTTAGAAATCACATCTTTACATTTAGAAACATGGTTCCAGATATGTCATCCATTTATGCTGATGTCTGAATTAAGTAAAGAAGAAAGAGAAGATGACAGAAGAGAATACTTACTTCTCCAAATTTTGCACCATCCAGAATCAGAGTGAAACCATCTCCAAGCTTGTTTAGACAAGAGAGCTTCATTTAAAGTGTGAATCCTCCTAAGCCCCAGACCACCTTTGCTTTTTGGCTTGCAGACCTGATCCCATGCCACCAAGAACATTCTTTTCTTTTCCTCAACCCTAGACCATAGGAATCTTCTTTGAATTTTCTCAATAGCTTCAACATACTTGACTGGAATTCTGAATAAGCTCAGAGCATAAATGGGAATACTTTGAAGAGTAGCCTTAAGGAGAAGGAGCTTACCAGCTTGACTTAAGAGAGCCCCTTTCCAACCTACAAGTTTTTTGTGAAATTTATCAACCAGTGAACTCCAATAGGAGTCAGGAGGGGCAATCCCCATGGGGAGACCAAGGTAGGTGGTAGGAAGGTCAGCAATTTTACACTCCAAAATTCTGTTGATCCTTTGTTGTCTTCTCTCTGGGGTATTAATGAAAAAGACATCACTTTTGGCCTAGTTAAGAAGCTGCCCCATAGCAGAAGCATATTTACACAAAGTACTCTTCAGAACTTTAGCTTCGGAGATGCTTGATTCCCCCATAATTATTGTATCATCAACAAACTATTGATGTGAACAAATAAGGTCAGCAGAGGAAGGTTTGAGGCCCTTAAAGGATCCTATTTGCACCAAGTTCTCCATGGTCCGACCAAAGCATTCTGCCAAAATAATGAAAAGGATGGGGGAGATAGGATCTCCTTGCCTAAGACCTCTCGAAGCTTGGAAAAAGTTTGAAGGGGAACCATTGACAAGGACAACAAAGGACGCAAAAGTAGTAAGTTGGGAGAAAAGATCCACAACTCTTGGGGCAAACCCAAAGGAAGAGAGAACTTTCTGAAGAAGAGACCACTCAACCCTATCATAGGCTTTGGAGAGGTCGAGCTTAAGGATGAAGCCCTGCTTCTTTACTTTATCAAGAGAGTGAATATTCTCATGAACAGTAATAATGGAATCGAGAATTTGTCTTCCAGGAACAAACCCATTCTGCTGGTGTTTAATTAAAGCCGGGAGAATAGACAAGAGTCTAGAAGTTAGGACCTTAGATATGATCTTGTAAAAGGAATTGCAGAGGCTAATAGGTCTAAACTTATCCAAAGAGTCAGCACCTTGAGTCTTGGGGATGAGAGCAATAAAAGTACCATTGATTTCCTTCAAGAGTATTCTAGCCCCAAAGAATTCCTTAACCCCATTAGCAACATCAGTCCTGATAATGTCCCAAAACTCTTGAAAAAAGAGCATTGGGAAACCATCAGGACCAGGAGCTTTGTTTCCATCAAAGGAGAAAACAACATTTTTAATTCCTAAGGTGGAAGGAATGGAAGAGAGAAATACATTATTTTGGGCATCAAGGAGACGATGAATGTTCTAGAGAAAAGAGGACTGAGCTTCAGCATCCAGACTTTGATCCCTCGTTAGGAGGTCTGAGAAATACCTCTTAGCTTCATTCCTTATTTCATCTTCCTTGACCAACTCCCCACTGTCCACAACTAACTTTTTAATCCTGTTTGCTGCTTTATGTTTGATGGTTGACATATGGAAGAATTTTGTATTCCTGTCTCATTCTTTGAGCCACATGCATCTCGATCTCTGCTTCCAGAACATTTCCTCTTTAGCAATAATGTCATGGTATTTCTTAAGAATCTCATTCTCCTCATCAATAGAAATAGTACTGAAACCATCCTTCTGGATTTGGTCCTGTATTTCTTTAAGGTTTTCCTGAATTTTACTCTTAGCCTCAAATATATTCCCAAAGCTGTTCTTATTCTAGATTCGAATGTTGTCCTTCACACTTTTGAGCTTCTTAACAACTTTGAACATTGTCGTTCCCTCAACTTGGATACTCCACCATTTTTGAATATATTTTTTAATGTCGGGGTGATGAGTCCACATTTTTTCAAATCTAAAGGGATAGTTTTTTCTTCTATTGATTGGATCAGCATTGAAAGTGATTGGAAAGTGATTGGAACCAACCCAAATATGTGCAGACAAAGAATAGAAATACTGACTGTACCAATCATTAGAAATTAGAGCTCGATCAAGGTGCACTTGAATAAGGTCATTACCATTTCTTCTATTAGTCCAAGTGAAATTACAACCTTGTATCTCCAAATCATTAAGAGCTAAGGAATAAATAAAATCCATAAGGGCCATCCTACTTTCTAGCTGAGGAGGACTGCCTCCAAATTTTTCCTCCTCTTTCAAAGGCATATTGAAATCCCCCATAACCATCCAGCTTAGATTTTTGAAACTTTCCCTAGCCTGTCTAATCCTTTTCCAAAAAGAGTTTCTAGCCTTTAAGGTATTAGGAGCATAAATGTTTGTGAGAACCCATGAAAAGCCATCTTTAAGATGCTCAAATTTAATACAAGAAAAATTACTTTCCTGAATAATGACCTGGACTTTAATAGTGTTGAGATTCCAGATGGTTGCAATGCCTCCAGAAGCACCCTCAGAACTTCCCCCACTAATATTACCATTTTTGAAGAACTTCAAAGATTCAACTTTTTCTCTACTCATTTTCGTTTCTTGAATAAGAAAAATGTTAGGATTGCTATCTCTTATCATATTCCTAATAATATCATGTTTATGGGGATTGTTTAGACCCCTTATGTTCCAAGAAATTATCTTCATAGCTACTTACCAATTCCCAGCTCCTTGAGAGTCTTTTGAGTTCCATCTGCTATGTTCTTGTTGGCCTCCATATCTCTAACTTTGTGGTTAGAGGGTTGTCCTGGGGAAGAGGAGACGTATCCCACATCAACTTGAGCTATTCTGCTGGATTTCCTAATCAGGGATGTCGAGGGTGTTGCTGCTTTCTTACTCCTATGTTTAGGTTGCTTCCATTCTATTTTTGACACAGGAGCCACTTCCGAATTGATGAGGATTTTGGAAATTTCATCTTCATTACCCCATTTAGGAGTTCTGGACTCAGTTGAAATAATTTTTTCTATTATTGAGTTCTGATCCAAATCTGAAAGACTCAATCCCAAAATTGCACACTTTTGGGCTTCTTGAATTTCAGAACTAGGTATTGCTACAGAAGAGTCTGTTCTTTCAACTTGTGGATCTGGGATTTCATCTTCCTCAGGTTGATAGTCTCTAGCTTCCACTGCCTTGTTTTCATATGTGTCATCAACCACTTCATCTTTCACATTTGGAGGATCATTCTGATCATTCAAATCCTTTTTCTGAGTTGTTTTTATAGGACTAGCTTTGGTTGTTTCATTTCTTTCTGCTTCCTGTACCGTGGGACTGAAGATAGAATTTGAGGCTTCCTTCTATTCCCCCATAGGAGAAAAGCGATTGGAATTTTCTTCCTTATTTTCTGTGTTTTTAACTTGCCACACCCATTTCTGTAGCACATTTTGGCTTTCAATCTGAGGTTTTAACTGATTAGGCTCCGCCTTTTGCTTTTTTGGGAAAGATTTTGCCCAATGACCTACCTTTTTACAGTGGAAACATGCAAAAGGAATAGTTTCATATTCTATATGTTGCTTCCAAGTTCCCAGTTTTGAAACTAGATCAATATGTTCCGGCATATCTACCTCAGGGGCTACTCCAACACAGAACCTTGCATGGGTTAATCTTCTTTTTGAGGCAGTGATTGGGTCTATAGAGAGCAGCTCACCAAAAGAACTTGCTATTCTAGAGAAGATGCTTTTTGCCCAATACTCAAGAGGCAATCGTGGGAGTTTTATCCAAACTGGAACCTGCGCTAGAAGAGAATCATTCATGTTCAATTTTGGATGCCATTTTCTTAGAACCAGGGTTGTCTTTCCCACCATCCAGGGACTCCCGCACAAGATCTTAACCTTATCTTCTTCGCACGAAAAAGAGAAAGATAGAAGACCTTTGGGTAGTGCCGAGACCTCAATGTTTCCTTTAAGGGCCCATTTTTTATTAACAAAGGCCCTAACAACTTCAATGTTTGGGCGCGGACCCATAAATTTCCCTACCAAGGAGTTTGACATATTGTTGATATTATGATCCAGAACCTGGTCAGGGATGGAGATAGCAAACTTACCACCAGAAGGGTCAGAAATGTTCTTAACAGGAGGAAGGGAGGATTTACTAGTTGGTCTAGTTCCAAAAAGGGAAGACATTTTTTCCCCTCCCTCCCGTTATCCATGAGGTCAACTAGTGGCATGGGCCCCCCATTGGACCCTTCTTCTAGATGCCTAGAAGAATCCGCTGTCACGGCAAACAGAGTACCATCGGACTGTGAGTCAGCAATAGGAACTAGGAAGTCCGGGGGCTTGTCCTTATCATCAATAGGACCAGGACCATTGATTTGGCCTCTCTCACCATTGGAACCAGGGTTCTCGCCTTGCTGGAAATTTGAATTTTGAGCTCCCACTCCCGCTCCCGCTCCCACTCCTCCCATAGCTCTCTAATTTGATAGCATAAGTTGCTTCAATTTGATTTGATAGATAGATTTGATGATTGATTCAGTTTTGATTGATAGATGATGATTTGATTGATTTCTTTTGACAAAATAGGAGAAACTTGATGTTCTCCAGTGTTGGGAGAAATTACCGGCAGTGCGACATTGAGTTCCAAAGTTGACCCAAGCTGATATTAGACACATAGGTGCATGTGGTTTACTCCATTTGTTATATATGCATGAGATTACGCATAACAGGGTTTTGTTGACAACATTGGCCGAGAGATGACACAACGAGCATAACACTTTCCACCTACCGATGGGTGAGATTAGTGTGACTCTTGAGGACGTCTATAGGATTCTGCATATCCCAGTGACTAGTGAGCTAGTATAGTATGATTATCAGGATCGAGTGGGGACAGAGGTGTGCAGAGTCATGTTTGCTGATGAGAGCATCGATAGAGGAGATATTAGATGGGTTGATATGGTGATGTATTATGAGGCTCTTCCTATGATTCTTGCTAGTTTGATTGGAGGATTTATATGTCCTTATAGGAGATCATGAGCTTTTTCCGTTGGATGGGGTGAGATTCTTCTGAGTATGATGCAACATTGTACTCGATATGCTTGGGGTGTGTGCATGTTAGCTCATTTATATCATGATCTGCATCAGGTAGTGTATGATGAGAGTGTGAGTTTGTCTACTGGGTGCACTTTATTACAGATCTAGTGCTAGGAGAACATTGTTGTTACTCGGCCTATCCATCATAGAGTTCATGGAGAGAGGAAGCCATACGTATATTTCTATGCAGGTATCCTTACTTAGCATAAGCTGGGTAAGATGGAGTATTGGCGTTGGGCGCTAGATTCTTTGGACAACATCACTTGGAGACCATATCTTGATTGTGAGCTATGGATGGATGATGCTCAGACATTACCATGTATCATGCAGAGTAGATATCTTATTGGTCGGATGCCTTTCATTGTTGAGCGAGAGTTGATTGGTCAGATTTTGAGACAGTTTCGTATCATCTAGCCTATGCCTACTGGTGTGATGATATATGCTTGATGGTATAGAGATAGGTGAGATTGGGGACCATTGTTATCATTTGAGATTGCTCATGTAGAGTTTGTTGCTACTCTGAGAGTGGCATATGATATGAGATTGCATATTCTTGATCCAGGGGTTACTGGAGAGTATGCCCAGTACATATTAGTGCATCCATTTCCTTGTATTACTGATCCAACAGATCCTCCTCCTAGCTCAGGAGATGAGGATGATGATTCAAATCATCCAGTTTCTAGGAGACGGAGATGGAGATGAGAGCTTAGAGTTGCTCATGAGGCTGGGGGAGGTGGAGATGATGGTGGGGATGGAGGTGGTGGTGGTAGGAGACCTAGATGGAGGGGAGGCTGATTGAGAGTCCGTGGAGGACCATTTGGACCAGCTGGCAGGATTGAGAGACCACATCCTATGGGTGGGAGGGATGTTGGATGGATTGGGAGAGAGCATGGCAGGACTAGTTTGAGATCACCCAGGGGATTGCCATTGACAGGAGGCCGGGTGATTGGACTGGATGGGGGTTGCGAGAGGCATTGATTTTGGACAGATTCAGTCAGATCCTTGAGTTATTGCAGTGCATGGTGGAGATGATGAGGATCTCGAGGATCATGTTTCTTTGATTAGATGATGGGTTCAGAGAGTTACTTGGACTAAGATTCTAGCAGTTGGACAGGTTGGTGGTGAGGGGATTGGGGTTCATGTACCACAACAAGATGCACTAGAGTAGGTTGCACCAGTGCATGATATGCCAGATGTGGTTATACCAGAGCATGATGTGCCAGGGAAAGGTACCATTGATAGTCTGAGAGCATAGATTGATCAGCTTCAAGCACAGGTGCAGACTCTTATTACAGAGCGGGATAGAGCTGTTAGGAGACAACAGGATACTCAGGGCCTTCTTGATCACATTCAACAGGTTGGATCAGGTACTCTCTCGATGGATACTGTTAGAGAATTATTTCAGGTTGGGAAGGAGACTTCCTACTGGCAATGATGATATGAGGAGGTAGTTGCAGAGAGCAGGTAGTTATCATACCACCATTTTGATGGATACTAGTAGTGGTGGGGTTATGGGACCTCCTCAGAGGAGTGGTAATCATGGGAGATAGGCATCTAGAGGATCTTTGCACCCACAACCATAGAGATGGACAAAGTTAGGTGGTAGTGGTATAGGACAACCTTGACTTGATTTGTATTGGATGAGTCATTTATCTGATATCATTGTATACTTGGACTTCTATTGTTTTATGATGATCTATATGCAGACATGGATTCTATATGATGATGATCTTTTATATGCATGTTACTCTATTTGATGATCTATATGCTTATACGCTTTGATTATATATGGATACAGTGATTAGATGGATGATGGTATGATCTTTTCTTTTCATTATGATGATGCTTTATATGATGATGCAATGAGAAATGCTTTTGTTGATTTTCGATTTTGATGATCTTGGATGCAAATAGAAATGATTACTAAGTTAAATGATATGCAATGCAAGGATCTATACGGAAATGTAAATGAATGATTGGTTTGCTTTTGATTTATGATTATGTAAATGCAAATGATCTATATGGAAATGTAAATGAATGATTGCTTTGCTTTTGATGATGATCTATATGAAATGTTTTGTTTTATGCTTATGATATGCTTATGAATATAAGTGAAAAGATGCAACTAAATGATCGTTAATGGAATCATAATGCAAATAATAATGATGATACACTACATGATGAATGAAATGCACTTAATTAAATGAAAACCAATGCAATGATAAATGCCATGAAATGATTTGAAATGATGATAAAATGAATGCACCTACAATGATTAAATGCAAATTGTGTTTGTTTGTCCAAGTATACTCAATCTTTATTTATGACCATTGATCTGTTAATGAAATGATATTCTTATAATGCAACTGACAAATGAATGTGTATAATGCAGATGAATAATGAGCTAATGAAATGATCTAACTAAAAATTGTACTGCCATTCTTCATATGTTATCTTGTAATAGTGCTTGATTTCATCATTGAGCTTTAAATGTTGTAAGAAAATACAAGCAACTTGACATAATGATTCAAGATGAGTTGAGTATTCCTTACATGGATTTTGATATAGCAAGTTAATACAAGCAACTTGATATAATGGATCAAGTTGACTAGAGTATTGCTTGCATAACAAACAAGGATTATCTCCTTTCATGCATGACTTGGAACGTCCTCCTTGATCTTTTGCCGATCATATCCTGAGACAAGTTCATACCAT
The DNA here is from genome assembly GCF_030272615.1 of Cryptomeria japonica. NCBI lineage: Eukaryota > Viridiplantae > Streptophyta > Pinopsida > Cupressales > Cupressaceae > Cryptomeria > Cryptomeria japonica. The sequence goes on from NC_081409.1 coordinate 537,884,763, forward strand.
AGTAAGAGATAAACCACAGACAACAATCAAAGAAAATAATCATGCCCCATCATAATTTCTCTAGTCATGGACATCCTTGAGTCGCATAGAGTACATGATTAGCAATAAAATCAAGATATAAACACCGAATCTTGTATGTCATTCACATGTTCTAATGGTCATTAATTGATATAATCATCTTGATGAATGATCTTTGATAATCTTTTATTACTTGTTAGTTGATTCTTTGGTTTCTAAATTTCATGATTCAGTTGTTGATGAAATGCCTTGATTTTCGTTGCTTTGTTGCTCGTTATCTGTTTCAAAATCCTAGGTGTTTTTGGATTTTCTAAGTTTTTCGAATGTTTTTGGATTTTTCAAAGGTTCAAAAGATCATCTTAGCAAAAGAAATTAGGATTTTGTCCCCAGTGGAAACAAAAATTATTATGGATATATGAATTGATCAAGATCCAAACCATGGCGGGATACAAATGTAGATTGATTGATTTTGATGAAATCTAAGACAACTGACTATGGCAAGTATGTCAAAGATTGATAACTGTTGGTAAGTGGCATATTTCTTGCTAAATGGTTCAGAGAAATGGATGCGAAAGACAAAATGGATAAGCTAGGATATGATGGAAGTGATATATGCAATAGGATGGAGTGGATAGGTGTGTAAAGCGATCTCATAGATGGAGGAACTTATTTCTTAGATAGCGCCTATTTACCAGGTTTTCACCATCTAAATTTATTGCATTTTTTTTTGGATTTTATATGCTTTTTATTGATTTTTTTTTTTAGGACTTTATATCTCAAGCATAGAATTTCTTGAGATGGATAGAATTGATAGGTTCATCAAACCAATCACCTTTAGGGGTAGATAGCTTGTATGCTCCTGATCCATATGCTGCTACTATGACAAAAGGTCCTAGCCAATTCGGTTCAAATTTTCCCTTCTTTTCTTGGTCTTGCTGATTTCTTGGATTCTCCCTTAGAACTATATCTCCAATATGGAAAATACGTGGCTTGACTCTATGGTTATAGCTTCTTTCCATTCTTTGTTGGTATACCTTCAAATGTTCTATTGCATTTTGGCGACGTTCCTAAATTAATTCTAGTTCTTGGAGTTGAGAGACTCGTTGTTCTTCCTCTGGCATAAGACTGTGCAAGGATACTCGTAGAGAAGGTATCTCTACTTCTATAGGTAATATAGCTTCAAATCCATAGACCAAACAATATGGAGTTGCCCCTGTTGGAGTGCGGACACTAGTTTGGTATGCCCAAAGAGCAGGATTTAGTTGAATGCGCCAATCTTTTCCAGCTTCATTTGTTGTTTTCTTCAAGATTTTCAAGACATTGTTGTTTGATGCCTCAGCTTGACCATTACCTTATGGATAATATGGGGTAGAGAACCTATGTTGGATATGAAATTGGTCACATATCTCTTTCACATCTTGATTTTTGAATGGTCTTCCATTCTCAGTGATAATGGTCATTTGAATGCCATAGCGACAGATTATATAATTCAAGATGAATGATGATATTTGTTTTCCTGTCACTGTTGTTAAAGGAACTGCTTTAATCCACTTAGTAAAATATTCAGTAGCAATCAGAATGAACTTATGTCCATTAGAAGATGAGGGATTGATCTTTCCTACCAAATCAAGGTCCCACGGTGAAAATGACCATGATCCTGTCATAGGATATAACTCTTGTGCTGGTGCATGAATTAGATTTCCATGGATCTGACATTATTTACATTTTATAGCATAGGTGAATGAATCTCTTTCCATAGTAGGCCAAAAATAACCCATACGAATAAGTTTCTTAGCCAATGTTAAACCACTTGAGTGTGTACCGCAAATACCCGCATGAATATCATTAAGAACTCTCTCAGATTCATCTTTTTCAAGACATCTCAACAATGTACCATCTAAACCATGCCTATATAAGATATCAACAATAATGGTATAGCGAGAGGACTGACGAATAAAGTTTCTTCGTTGATTACAAGATAATTCTAGGGGAAGGATATGATCTTTCAAATATTGGTAGGTTTGACCATATAAGGATTCGCTGGTTCCTGATATATGGCAAATTCGATAGGTATGCTAGGATTGGATGGTAGGGGTTAAGATATCTTCCATGAGAAATTTGTAATGCTGTTGATTCTCTTTATTTTGCAAGAGAGATGCTATTGTAGCCATTGCATCTGCTGCTTTATTCTCATTTCTGGGAATCTGGGTGAATGCGATTTCTTTAAAGTGTCCTTTAAATTCCTCTATCAACTGTTTGTATGGCATAAGCTTATCATCCTTTGTTTGATATTCATCATTGATTTGATTAATGACAAGTTGTGAATCACCATAGACATGTAGTTCTTTGACATTCTATTCAATGGCCATTTTAAGCCCTATAGCCAATGCTTCATACTCTGCAGTATTATTGGTGCATGGAAATCGCAGTCTATATGATTTTGGAATTGTGTGTCCTTGAGGTGTGATGAAAAAGATACCTATGCCTGAACCATTTTGAGTATAAGAACCATCAAAGTATAATTCTCAAAAGTTTGTACATACTATCAAGATATCTGCATCAGGAAATTCAATGTGCAAAGGCATGTTATTTTGTAAAGGTGCATCGACCAATTGATCAGCGATGACTTGTCCCTTAATAGCTTCCCAGTTAACATATTCTATGTCAAATTCACTCAATATCATAACCCATTTAGCTAGTCTCCTTGTCAATGTTGACTTGCTCAACAGATATTTGAGAGGATCTATCTTTGCTATTAGTTTTACAGAATGAATCAACATATAATGTCATAGCTTCTGGGTTGCAAATACAACTGCTAGACATATCTTTTCAATTGAGGAATAATTTAACTCATATCCAACAAGTGTTCTTCTGATATAATAAACTGCTCTTTCTTTTCCTTTATCATCATGTTGAGCTAGGAGAGCACTTAATGACACACTTGTTGCTGAGACATAGAGTAATAATGGTTTCCCTTTGATTGGTGATATCAGTACTGGAGGACTCAAAAGATATTCTTTTATTTGCAGGAAAGCTTCATCACATTTTGTATCCCATTTGAATGGAACATTTTTATGTAAAAGATGGGTAAATGGAAGACATCTATCAGCCAATTGAGAAACAAATCTCCTGATTGATTGCAACCTTCCTTGTAAAGATCACAATTGACTTAGGTTTTTAGGTGACTCCATCTCCATGATAGCTTTAACTTTTCTAGGATCCACTTCAATGCCACGAGCTGATATAATGTATCCAAGGAGCTTTCCAGAGGTTACTCCAAATGCACATTTCTTTGGATTTAATCTCAATTGATATCTTTCCAGCCTGTCAAAAATCTTGCTTAAAATGTTCAAATGTTCTTTTCTTGTGTGAGATTTTGCAACTATGTCATCGACATGGTCTTCCATGAATGTATGCATCATATCATGGAAAATTGTCATCACAGCCCTTTGATAAGTTGCTCTTGCATTTTAAGCCCAAATGGCATAACATTCCAATAGTACGTTCCCCAGACACAGGTGAAAGCTGTCTTCTCTTGATCTTCAGATGTGATTCTTATTTGATTAGATCCTGAGAAGCCATCCATTAATGAAAACATCTCATGTCCTACTGATAAGTCTACTATGATATCAATGTTTGGTAGCGGGAAATCATCTTTTGGACATGCTTTATTTAGATCTCTGAAATCTATGTAGACTCTTATGCTCTTATCTGGCTTTGATACTGGTACAATACTTGAGACCCATTCTAGATAAGCAACTGGTCTTATGAAACCCACTTCTAATAGTTTCTTGAGCTCGGTTTTGACAAGGAGACCAATATGCAGATGCATCTTTCTTAGCTTCTTCTTAACAGGTTTTTCTTTTAAATCTACATTAAGATGATGCATGATAAGATCTGGGTTAAATCCTGGCATATCTACATAGGACCAAGCAAAATTTATTTGTCTTTTCTTAAAGAATTCCATGTACTCTTTCCCCTCTCTTTCTGATAATGAGGCAGTGAAATGAAGTATTTTAGGATCTTTTGATGTATCAATGTTTATTGCTTCTATTGGTTCTATCAGGATAGCAGATCTCTCTTGAAAATATGCAGGAAAAATGTCAAACTTTCCATCTTTTGGTGCCTCTAGGAGGTTTTCACCATCAGCTACGCCCTTTGTTTTCTCTTTTGATTGATCTAATGTTGCCATGAAATGGTTTTCAACAATAGGTCTCTTTCCTTGTTTTATTTCACTTTTGTGACTAGAAAGTTTGGCATTCTCTTGGCTATGAGAAACATCACTTGATTCTGCAATGAAAGATATCTTAGGATGGATAGGTTCAACAATGTTAAGGTACACGACTAAGTCATGATCATTGGAAAAAACATTTAGTCCGGGGTTGTCTAAATTATCCCAATCAATTAGTTCAGGATGTAGAAGGGGTAAATCATAATCATTGTCATCATTAGGTGTTTCAATGTTCATGAAATAATGATCATAGCTTGGTGTAGAATAGGTATTGTCATAGATTAAATGTTTTTGAGAATTGTCTTTCTCAAGCGTTTCTGAATTAGTCTTAACAAGATTAATATTAACATTTGGTAGTTCACACTCAAGTGGTCCTTCAACTGACGTTTGTCCCTTAAACTAATGGATTATATCCACACGCATATCTTTGATGCTACAAATTCCTTCTTGGTTGACCTCATTTGCATTTTGGAGTTGACATATTTGTGCACATGATGAAGTAGATTCTTTTAATATATTTTGTCTCTTTTCAAACTCAACTTCTTCTGGACTAATAGTTAGTCCATCTTGACTATCCCTTAGCTCTTCCATGGTTCTTCCATATCTGATCTGTGTTTGCGCTTCCTGTGGAATTGCTTCTCTATCTTTGTCATTTCCTTTCCTTTTTGCATACACCTCTTTTCTTTGAATTCTGAGTTTCTCTTGTCTTCTTTCTAACTTCATCTTTTGTTCTGCAATAGACAAGTCTTCTTTTGTGATAGCTGTTTGATCTTCATTGTGTTCCTTACTTGATGTAGTGGATAAGGTATCTGGACTCCATTCATATTCATTGGAATCTATCTCTGAATCTTGATCTAAGATTACTCCACTATACCATACTGGGATGTCATGTGGTGCAAAAAGTTCCTTGATTTCTGCCATCTCTATTTTTACTGCTTCTAGAATATCTTGTGAAGATTTTGCCTTTATTTGTATTTTCAGAACTTGTTGACAATATTTTTCTTCACCTTTGATAGTAGTCTCTTCTTCTTTCTTTTCATGATCTTCTTGCTTCTTTTGCTTATTGGCTACTATTTTGGTCGCTTGATGTAGTTTTTCTTGCCAATTTTCTTCTTTAGAAACTGATTTCTTTCTCCATTTTTGCTACTGATGATTATTTTGCTTTTGATTAGACTTTAGATATCCTAGCCTGGATTTATCTTCTATGGATTGTGAGTGTGGACAAATAGGTTCTGAAATACCTTGACGTTGCTTACCAATTGGCCCTTTTCCTTCATATCCCATCTTTTGCATGATTTCATATCCTTTACCATATTGTTCAATGGGGATATTGACTTCTATTATTGTTGCTATAGTTTTATCTTCATCTTTGTATAACTAACCAAGAATGTCTTTGTCTTCATTTTCCTATTCAAGAGTTCCAGCACTAACAAAGGTTCCTTTAAACATATGTTTTGATTTTCTTGATGTCTTCGATTGAATATCTGTAGGTTTTCCATATGATTTAGGGGAAAGTGGGAAATTTTGCAAAGAATACTTTCCCATTTCTTCATCATTTAACTTGAGCTTTTCCTCAAAAGTTTCCCATAACTTTGCTTGAATTTCTTTAGTAGGATATACTAATTCTCTATTATGTGGAACTCTTGTATCTTGGGTTGGCTTCAAATTATTGCAATATTGACTGGAATCTGCAATTATAGTGATTTATTTTCCTTCATGAGGAAATTTTATATATTGATGATATGTAGAAGGAACTGCTTCCATCCTGTGAATCCATGGTCTTCCCAGAAGAATATTATAGGAGAGGTTCAAATCTAAAACTTGACATAATGTTTCCTTTTCCACAGGTCCTATCTTTATTGGTAGCACAACAGTCCCTTTAGAAGAACACTCTGCTTCATCATAAGCTTTGATGGTTATTTTCTTTTTCGGATCTACTGCATTCTTTGAATATCCCAGATCTTTTATCAAACTTAGAGCACAAATGTTTAATCCAACTCCTCCATCTATGAGCACACATTTCACACAAGTTTTATTTATGGAGACTTCAACATTTAAGGGAGCATTATGAGGATGTTGTAAGGATGCTCATCATTTTCAAAAAATGTTAAGCAATGAGGAGTTATAAGGTGTCCTACCATATTTTGGAATTGATCTACATCCAAATCTTTTGAAACTATTGTTTCCACTAAAGCTTTCTCCAAAATTTCCTTATGCATAGGTGAAATTTTGAGAAGTTCCAGAATTGATATTTGAGCGGGTATTCGTTGTAATTTCTCTACTAAATTGTATCATTGTGGATTGGGTGTTGGATCTTTTGCTACACTTGGAAAAGTAAACTTTGCTTTTCTTCTCATGATAACATTGATTGGTTCAGAAGAAGAATTTTCGTTAACAATGATTACATTCACTACATCATCATAGGTATAAGTGTAATTCACCTTGGCTTTTCCTTTGTCATCTTTTAAGTGGATGATTCACCTTTGTCATAATTCAGAAGTGGAGTTTTGAAAGCCAAGTGTGATTCATTTGTTTTATGGCTATCTACTGTGATGGTTCCATTATTGATCAGATCTTGGATAAGGTGTTTCAATCCCTGACAATCATTTGTTATGTGTCCTTTATTCCTATGATAGTTGCAAAAATGATTGTCATTCCACCAATTGGGCTTGACTAGTGGTTCATAATTTCTTGCTTCTGGCAAAACAATCAATTTGTTAGCAAGCAATGTTTTTAGAGCTAATTCCAAAGATTCTCCAATGTTTGTGAATTTCCTTCGAGGATTGGAGAAAAAGGACTTAACTTTATTGTTTTCTGGATTTTTATTGCTTGGGTTTTGACTTGATAGATTGAAAATTGGTTGTTGTTGTTGTTGTATTACTATTATCGTCATTCCCTTCATTGTTGACATTCCTTTTCTTTGACTAGAACTTGGGTTTGTCATTGTTGTTTTTGTTGTTGTATGAATTATTGTAAAGTTTTAGTTCTCCTTTCTTTACCATTGCATTCTCTATTTTTAGTCCATTCTCGATCATTTTGGCAAAAGAGGGAGGACATTGCATCCTTAGTCGATAACCCATTTCACTAATAAGATTATCAATGAATATGTCCATCTTTTCTTGATCAGGTACATCTCGGGGATATCTATTACACATGCATTTTCATTGTTGTAGGAAAATCATAAAGGATTCACCATTCTTTTGTTTAACATTGCAGAGATCCAACATTGCTATTTCATTCCTTATATTGTAGGAATATTGTGAAATAAACCAATTCACAAGTTCTTCAAAGGATTTGATTTCGGATGGTAATCGTGAAAACCACTCCATTAATCTTGTCCATTTAAACTCCTAGGAAAAAGACGCATAAGGTAGGTTTCATCATGAGCAAATTCCATACTCGTAGTACAAAACTCCCTAATGTGATCTTGAGGATCAGATTTTCCATCATATTTATCATATTTAGGAATCTCACAATGTTGCGGAAATGGTATCATATTCAGATTTTTATCAAAAGGATATGGGTATATATCTTGTAACAAATATTTCTTGGAGCTTGTCCCATTTTGCATGTCTTGTATTTGTTGTTGTAGAGTAAGGTTTGAAAAGGGATTATTTACATAGTCTCTCCTTGTTTCATCATGAGTCTTTTTGTCACTACGCTCTTTTCTTTTATCATCCCTTTCTTTCCTTGTTTCTTTGTTGTTTTCTTTGTTCACATCTTCATTATTTTGCTCGTCTGTGTTTTGGGTGTTACTTGTCTCCGCATCTTGTTTCAAGCTTTCCATGTTAAAGTCTTGTGGTACTTTAGCTCCAGATTTTGCCAACAATTTTTCCATTAGCCTATCAAATTTGAAATCTTTCTCTAGGTCTCTAATGGTGCTATTGGTTGCTTCTTCGTCAACAACGATAAATCCGAAAGTGTGGAATAAAGGAGTATCTTCTTCCTCCATTTGTTGTTGTTTTCTAAGTTGTTCGTGTTGGGCTCTAGTCCAAACTGGCATGTATTTATTTCAAAGTTGTTGAAAGTTCTAAAGGAAAAAGTTAATAGGTGATTATTGGTTTAGGAAGATATACTTTAGTGATCTTACCACTATTGTTTGTTCATTGGGATAAAGCATCTCTTTGTTGAAAGGCACATCTTTGTAATGTTTCACCATCAAATTTTGTACCGCAGCCACGTAAGTAGTGATGAAAATGGTGTAGGAATGTCCTATGTTTCAATAAGATCTTGTGATTGATATACAAGAATCTTATTCTTTTTTGAGTAGCTTTGTAACTAGGTTTTCTTTTCTTAAGGTGATACTTAAAAGTCATATAAGTATTTGACAATTCACAAGTTTGTTTGATTCCAATGTTGGTGCGATTTGGTTTTGATATAACCTAGGTTCAAAATAGGAAAGATATATCCAAGATTAGGAACCTAGTATAGATTTGATCAAGCTTCGTGATAGAGGATTTGACTATCCTGATGAGAAACTTGACAAAGAAGTTAATTTTTGCACTTAAGATAGTTGAATCAATAGCTTGTTAAATGTTGATGTCTATAGAACCTTTTGAGTATAACCTGTTGGATTAGCAACCTAGTTTGAAAAGTATGTGATGGTTTAGAGACAAACCTAGTTCAAGAATTATTTTGACATTGATGTTTTGACACTTTGATTTTGAGTCTGGTGTTTCAAGTGTTGAAAAACTTTTGTATTACCCTTTTGATCAAACTTTTTCAAAAATTTGTTGGATTTTTGCTCCCTTGTAGATGATAATTTTCTTCAAATTTTGACCATTTGGAACATGTTACAGACATAGAAGACACAGTGTTTAATAAACAAAATGCACAAGCAAGTACAATACCTATGGCAGGCTGAGACAATAGTTGTTGAATCTCACATGGAGTTTCCCCCGAGGCTATGCTATTCAAAGAGGATATTTAGATGCTTGACCCTACTGGCTCCACCCTCGGAACTCACTTCTTCAGAGCAGCCAAGCACCAGTTTCCATGAAATCTCCTCATGGAAAAATTTATATCTCTACTAGGAACCATATGTATGTGAGCCGCTTCAGAGGTCAGACCTCCTGCGCCAACAACTAGAAGGATTTTGGCAACTAGTACAAATGGTTTTTAATAAAATCTTCTGGTCATGTGGCCATACATGCCGCACTTTCAGCTCTGTAAATACAGAAGGTTCCCAGCCTATAGAGGTTACGCTCCATAGGGTTTATGGGGAAACACAGTGTCGGTATGAACTTATCAGCACATGTTTCTTTTGAATTTTGTCACAAACATGATTTATTTATAGTGGATTGGAAGGACTTGGTATTAGCCTATTTCCACTTTAGGTCACTCCCCTCTCATTGGCCCCCTCAAGGCAACTTTGGAAGGCATGCCCTCTAAAGGATTTAATTGCTTGAAAATAAAGAAAGTGTAAAAGAGTGGGTTTGGATTTTTGGTCACCCAATTAAGGGGAGAGCATATACCTACCACTTTCGAGACACGGAATACAAGTGTTCTTTTTAACCTTTTCAAAGAAATTGTTGGCTAAGTCCTATTTGTAGATGTTGCTCCAACAAGCATGGTGTTTATTTTAGCCCTTTTAAAAGTCTATGTGCAACTATTTTAGAGAAAGATTCAAAAATGCAAGTTGCATGCTGTCAATTCATCCTCTTACTTAAACTAGATGAACAAAATATGGTATATTACTTTTTGAATGAAGACTTCTAATTAACTAGATGAGGAAATGTATAAAATTTGCCTTAAATGCCATCCTGCACATGTATGTTAGTAATATGAAAAATCTGATTTCTTGGACATTTGGACTTGCAAGAAAATTTTGTCAATCTCATAAATAGAAGCGCTAACCTAAAATATGCGCTATTTTTCTATTCAAAAGCGCTAACTTAGACTACAAAAGGGTTGCTCTGTGGATACAAAAGTGTGATTTCTTTGACATATGCACTAACCTGTGATACGAATGTGCAGAATTTCAGACAAAAGCGCTAGCCTATATGACATATGCACTAACCTATGATGCAGATGCGTAGTTTTTCAGATAAAAGAGCTAACCTACACCTATGATGCAAATGCGCTAACCTATCGAACAAAAGCATTGTCATAATTCACACATGTGTGAATCTGCATTACAAATGCGTTATTTTTTTTTTTTTGAGATTTTTAAAGGTATATGCAAGGTCCAGCCCCACGGTGGGTGCCAAAAATGTGTGAGCTTGAATTTCATCCTCAGAATGTTACCTATAATAAGTTAGTTTCATAAAATACAATGGAAATGCATACAGGAAATCCAAAATCCACCAATGAAACTACATGAAATACATACTAAAATAAAATATTATTTTACCTTCATGGCTTATGTCTCATTGTGTCCTAACTCCACTGTTCCCAGTTGCAGATGGTGTGATCTCATACAATGCACTGTTGGCTTCCAAGATGGCATATGAAGAATGGACTGATAACTTGTAGTTAATTGACACTATGATATGCAAAGCTACATGATTATGCTAAAATGATAATGCTATATGATTGTATTGCTAAAATGATATTTGCTAATTGCTTCAAAAACTCACGGATGCATATGATTGATTGAAAACTATTTTGAAGACTAACTCTCTCAAATAAAGCTCTTGATTTTATAGAATTTGAGAGGATAAGATGATGTGGCTCAGATCAACGATCATGATCAAATCTATAGATTTAGATGGTTGTAAGAAAAAGTGAAGGTTGAGAGAAAGGGGGAAGGAGAAGACAAGTGTCACTCATCTCACCTTGACTGGGTTGCTGACTGAGAGAATCTAGGAATGGTTGGAGGAAATTTAGGCATGAGAGGACAAGTGGACTCAAGTACTTCCTAAGATGTAGGGGGTGTTGGAGAGAATATAGGAAATGGTTATGAAATATGTGTACGTACACAATTTTCATTAAGTTTGGAAGTTGGAGATAAATGATGAGTTAATATTAAGAAATATTAATTTCCTTAGCCACATGTTTGATGAGTTGGCAAAGGGAAGATGAAGTGGAGATGGGGGGTGAGTTGGAAAAGGGATTAAATAATTTAAGAATTATTTAATATTTGAGACTATAGGATAGGAGAATAACTATTAAATATTGGATATTTAATTGTTTGGAGGAGATAATTAAATATTAGATATTTAATTAACTTGGTTAGAGGAATAATTAAATATTAGATATTTAATTAATTAGAGGAATAAAATAGATGAATTAATTAATAAAATATTATTTAATAGAAAGACAAGAAAATGAATTAAATAAATCAATCTTTTCAAATTAACTATTTAATAGAATAATAATTATTAAATAAATATAAAATATTTGTTTAATTTCTCATAGCCAATTTTTATGTGTATATATATATAAATTCACTACTGGGGTGTGTGAGATTCCTCTAATCTAACGAAGTCCATGAGCTAAGACAACTCTACCTGAACCATGTTCTCGCCTTCTTTTGTGTTCACCTGTCCTTGCATCCACTTGCACTCAATAGCTCATCAGCGACGACGATCCCCATTTATAGTAAAAATAACACTAGTCATTCAATTGTATTTACATAAGTAAAGTAATGTAAATCATTTCATAACCTTATAAGTCTTTTTCTCTCTATGATGGCTTTGCGTGCGAAAAGAAGAATCAAGTCTTTTTCTCTCTGCGAACAACCCTTTCCACTGCGAGGTGTTTATCAAGGCTATGGAAATCGTTTTGCGGTTCTGGCTAGTCATGCTAGGGCAGACAAACTGAGCAGGGTAAAATCTTGAATCATCAAGCAAGAAGCTTTCTTTGAAAAAACAAAGTACTCACTAGTTGATTCAGCTAAGGCTCCCCTTCCTTCGCTCCAAGGTAGGGATCAAAACCAACCTTGGTTGGAAGGAAGGTTCTATAAAACCTAACAGGACAAATAGGCCCTCGGCTTTCGTTACTAAAAATTCCGCTGGCAAATTACCTAAAGCTAGCCCCAGCGGGATAATCATTGATATTGATTCCCAAACAATGGATATGTATCAAATGCATTGCAACGACAGAATGTTTTTTGCATGATGGAAAGGTTGGGGGATCCCGACTGAACAAATTGCTAAATGGGTGGTGTCTTCTCTCAATAACTAGGTAAAAATTGACATCCTTCCTGATCAGTTCTTAGCTATTGAATGTGGTAATCAAAATTTAAGAAATTCATTGCTAAACAAGGGTTTATCAAAGTTCATGGGCTTAGGGTATGACTGCTGAGGATGGAAAACCCTCTTCCATCCTTCTCAATTAAATTCATGCATGGTCAATAGAGCTATATCACTTGAAAAAATTCTAGTTGAATTACGAAATAATGATTTTTTAAGAATTTTAGGGAACAAAATAGGTAAATTTGTAGAAGTTAAAAAATCAGCCATAAGCTTCTTTAACCATCTTCTGATTGTTAACATGAATATGAACATTAAAACCATCGAACCAGTAACACTATATTACGATAATCTATGTTTATCCCTTGAATTAATCTTCTACAATGGTCCTTTCGAAATTGAAAGACCAAGGAAGATTCCCTTTAAAAACACTTTCCCTAAATCAATCTCCGAGTCGAGAATCACTCCAATTAGATTTGTGGATGGAGGGGGTTTCTCCATTAAGGGTTTTAATAATTCTAGCATTAATCACCCTACCACGATTCTGTGTCATCAGAGATCCCTAGTTAAGACCCTATATTCTCTGCCCCAACCAGTTCCCTCTATTATCCCCCCTAGAGGTGACCCTTCTCTCAGGGATAGAAACTTGGAAGAGGGGGAAATTTGTGAGTGGCTCCCCCAGAAAGAACAACCCGGTATAACAAATATGTTACCATCGTGCTCTCTTACCCCACTAGAGAGAGGGAACTCCTCAAAAACTTCCCCTCTGCGAAATCTCATCATCCCATCGCTATCAAAAGAAAAGGATAATTCTCCCCAAGATCTAGAAATGGCTTCTTGGCAGTATCAACAATTCTCTCCAGTCTCAAATCTGAAGACCCTCTAGGGGAAGAGGCATGCCCTTCTTCGCCATGGGTTGACTCTGTTACAACTGTAGTTTCTAAGAGTGACCGAGTGTCTAAGGAAGTGGACATCATTGCCAATTTTATAGGGGAAGAAGTAGTAAACGACCTCATGGATCAATTGGTTGATGAAATCTGTGATGATGATGAATTGGAAAGACAAAGGGATCTCCTCGTTAATAATCTAGTAAATATTACTAGAGTTAACTTAGAAACAGATGAACTCTTTATAGAATTAGAGAGCTTGAAAAATCAGCAACCTAACACCCTAGGCATTCTCTATTTTGTTAAAAGTAAAGACTCTTCAGATTGTGCTAAATTTAGTAAAAGAAGGGGCAGGAGATCCCTTGTTGAATTGAGACTGAAGGATGGAGAAGCTAGAGGTCAATCCAAAATATCTACTCTTTTTAATGTAGGGGAGGGGAAGTTCCTCCCCACAGAGCCATGAAAATCATAACATGGAATGTTAGGGGATTGAATGCCCCTAACAAACAACGCATCTTAAAGCGTTGTATCTCTGATTCTAAACCTGACTTGATGTTAATTCAAGAAACAAAAATGAATGCATCTGAGATTTCCCTCTTTGAGCAAAAACTAGGGGTTAGACAACTAAAACATTCCCTGGTCATAGGTGCCTCAGGGGGCTTAGCTATCATTTGGGATTCTAGAACCCTTTCATTCACCCCATTAGAGATTCAATAGAATTGGATAGGAGGAGATGTAGTAAGCTACAAAAATAACCTTAGATTCAAACTAATTAACGTATATGGCCCCATCTAGAATAAGGATAAGGTGAAGGTGTGGAAGGAACTTGAGTCCTTTCTTAAAAGCTTCCCGAATGACCTAAGTATCATTGGTGGAGATTTCAATGCCATCACTAAGGCATCAGATAAGAGAGGAGGAAGTAGCAAGCTTCCTCCTTCAGCTGTAGATTTCAATCTTTGGATCAATAGGAATTCCCTGCTGGAAATCCAGATGGCAGTAAATGCCTTTACCTGGAACAATAGAAGATCTGGTTTCTGTAATATAGCAGAGAAAATTGATAGGTTCTTTATCTATGGAGGGCTCTTAGAGCTAAATTACTCCCTGAAGGCAGAGCCTCTCCCTTTATCAAGATCAGACCATTTCCCACTCCAATTAAACTTATCATCCGACAATGCCCCTAAAAAATGCCCCTTCAAATTTGAGAATATGTGGTTTAGAGATGACAACTTTCTAAACTTACTTGAGAAATGGTGGAGTAGCTCCATTTTCTCAGGTTCAAAGATGTTTATTGTTGCTAGTAAGTTAAAGCTTATAAAAAGGAAGCTCTTAGAGTGGAATAGGACCAATTTTGGTAACATCTTTGACAAAAAAACCCTAATAAAGAATGATCTCAATATGGTTAATACTGAGGTTCTTGAGAAGGCGATGGATGAGCATCTTTTCCTAAAGGAAAAGGTCCTACTCTCAGAGTATGAAAAGATATTATCTTATGAAGAGATATTTTGGAAACAAAAATCCAGGGAGACTTGGTTGAATGATGGGGACCGAAACACCAAGTTCTTCCACAATAGCACTAAGCAAAGGAGAGGGGTCAACCGAATTTCTAAGATCATGAATAGCCAAGGATCCATTATGTCTGAACCAGATAAGGTTGTGTCTGAGGCAATTAAATTCTATGAGAATATCTTAAACAATCTTGAAGGCTCTGACCTTAAGGGCCAACTCGATATCATTAAGAATATCCCGAAACTTATTACCAATGACCACAACCAAACCCTTTTAAAGAAATTCTCAGTGGAGGAGGTTAAATCTGCCCTCTTCAAGATGAATCTAGATAAAGCTCTGGGCCTGGATGGCTTCCCCACTAGCTTTTTTCAAAAATGTTGGGGTTTTATGGGAACAGAAATCATGGAGGCCTTGGAGGGGGTAAGGAATTCGGGCAAGATTCTTAAAGAAGTCAACAATACCTTCCTTTCCCTCATTCCAGAAAAAGAAAACCCGGAGAGCTTCAATGACTTCAGACCAATTGCTCTCTGCAACACTCTGTATAAACTCTTAACTAAAACTTTAGTAGCCAGACTCCAAAATCTCCTCCCCTTAATTATTAGCAAGGAGCAAATTGGCTTCGTAATGGACAGATCAATCTATGATGGGGTGATTATTGCCCAGGAAGCCATTCATTCAGTTCAGCTTAACAAATCACCAAGCATGCTAATCAAATTGGACATAAGTAAAGCTTATGATAAAGTTGATTGGTGCTTCCTCTACAAATGCTTGGAGGCCTTTGGCTTTTCCAAAACCTAGATCAACCTTATCTTTGAATGCATATCCACCCCTAGATTCTCGGTTCTAGTTAATGGCTCCCCAAAAGGTTTCATTAGTAGTTCGAGGGGGCTCAGGCAGGGTGACCATATGTCCCCCTTCCTTTTCATTATGATGGTTGAAGCCCTAGGTAGATCTATTTCGATGGCCAAAGAGAAGGGGAAGATCCAAGGTATTCCCATCACTAGTGGCCTCCCCCCCTTCACCCACCAGCAATTCGTTGACGACACAATGCTTTTTGGGCAAGGTGACACAGGGGAGGCTCGTGTGTTTAAAGACATTCTCAATTCCTACATGATGGCCTCGGGTCAAGAGGTTAATCTAGCTAAATCTGTAGTCTTTTTGTTCAACATAGACCCCCTTTTAGGAAAAGAAATCTGCAAAGTCTTGGAAATTAGTATAGGATCCCTTCCTTCCAAATATCTAGGCATTCCCCTTGACAGAGGCAGGAGACCCTCTAATTTATGGGACAACTTAGTGGATAAGATCAAGTCTAGAATTAGCACTTGGAAAGGGAAATGGCTCTCTTCGGCTGGCAGAGCTACCTTGGTTAAATCGGTCTTATCAGCTATGCCCATTTTCCAGCTTTCCCTTCAACGGTTGTCTTCTTCCAAACTTGTTGAGATCAATAAGCATCTCAGAACTTTCTTTTGGCAAGGAACTGATAGCAACCACAAAATCTCACTCATTTCTTGGGATAAGATATGTACACCCAAAGAGGATGGTGGTATTGGCATCAAAAACCTTCGAGATCAAGGAAGAGCTTTGGGGGCAAAGCTTGTTTGGAGATTATTCAGATTTCCTCACCTCAAATGGGCAAGATTACTTAACCTCAAGTACCTTAATGGAGATGATCCAACCCAAATCTTCAAGGAGCCCAACCCTCCCAAAGGCTCCTACCTTTGGAATTTTATGCTTGATTGTAGGAAGATTATCTCTGATAGACTAACCTGGAATCTGGGGTCTGGGGACAAAGCCCTCTTTTGGTCAGATTCTTGGGGAGGGTATAAAGCCATTGAAAACATCCATGACTTTGGGATTACCTAGGCCCTTCTTGAAGCTCATAGAGGCCCCCTGCTAAATAGTTATCTCTCCCCTTCAAAGGAAGGGGCTGGTTGGTAGTGGATCGAAAGGGATGATGAAGCCATCTTGGAGAGGGACAAGCATAAAATTTTGTCAATTCTTAATTCTAGGAACTTTGTCTTAAGTCATGATGAGGACAAGCTCATATGGGAGGGCTCCTTAAAAGGAGAATACAATTCCAAGGATGGGTACTCTCACATATCCAAAGCAGTTTTAAGACCTAAGGTAGAACTTCCATTGAATCTCTGCTGGGATAGAAATTGTCTACCTAAGGTAGGTATTTTTTCCTGGCTAGCAATCCAAAGCAAACTCCTCACTGTGGACAAATTTAAGCGTATGGGCTATGAGGGTCCTAGTAGATGTCCTCTATGCAAAGCAGAGGAGGAGGACACCAATCATATACTCCTTAACTGTCCCTTTGCTCATCAATGTTGGATTTGGTTCACCAATAAACTTGAATGGTCTGCAGCCTTTCCCAACACCATCTTAGGGATGCTCATGGCTTGGCCTCTCCTTAGGTGTGGATGTCTCTTTGAAGGTTTATGGAAAGCTCTCCCATCATCCATAATGTGGGAACTCTGGAAAGAAAGAAATAGGTGCATCTTTAAGGATGAAAAACTAGTTGTCTTAAGAATCATCAATAAGATAGAGTCAGCTGTCATTGAGCTTGTGAACAATAGACTCACCTCAGGTTCACTTAAAAATGCTTCTATATCTTATTGGGATGAAAGGATTAAAAAATGATGGAAGGGCTTGTCCTTTCCTCCCTTTGTAGGAGAAGGCCCTTCAGCCAGCCTCCGATCTAGAGCAACATGCAGATGGTAGCCCCCTGGTGAAGGATGGCTGAAGTTAAACTTTGATGGGGCTGCCCGGGGCAACCCAGGGAAAGCTGGGACAGGATGTGTTGTTCATAATTGGGAAGGCAAGGAAGTAGCATCCCTTGGCTCTCCGGCTGGCATCAACACAAACAACTGGGCAGAATTGATGGCCCTAGTGGAAGGCTTGCTTTTATGCAGGAAACTTGAAGCTAAATGCTTAGATATTGAGGGAGATTCGGCTATAGTTGTCAATGCTCTAAGAAAAGGAAGCATGCCCAATTGGAAACTTAATACCTTTCTATCAAAGGCTAGGGACCTATGCAAAGGTTTTGATAGGTTTACAGTTAATCATATCTATAGGGAAGGTAATAAAAGGGCAGATGAGCTAGCCAACTTGGGGGCTTATAGCATCAAGCTCCTGTCTATACAAACCTAAGACAAGATCTATCTTCATAATTCCCTCACATCTTGAGTGTTTGTATCTTAGTCACTTCGGTTTAGCTCCATATTCAAACCATCCCTTGAACCATGTAGTTCAGATAATCATTAATCTCACAGATATATCTAGGCATATCTAGATAGTATACATATCCATATTCAGATCTATAAGGAGATTCAGAGTGACCTCAAACTTTCTCTAATATATATATATATGGATATATGCATATATATAATATATATATACATGTATAGATATATATGTGTGTGTGTATATATACACAGATACAAACACATACACACATTCATACATAAATACACACACACACACACACACACACACACACACACACATATATATACAATTATATGTATGTATGTATGGATGTATGCATGCATGAATGTATGTATCTACTTACATTCACACATATATTTCTTCAGATATATATATACATATATACACACATATATATATATTTGTCCTTGAGATAGATATATTTATACATATATATTTACATATATATATAAATATATATTCATGTATAAGTTTTATATATATATTCATATTTATTAAGATATAGATTTATATATATAAACATATATTTTCAAGCATATTTATGTTTAGATAGGTTCGGTTCCCAGCAAGTCTATCTTTAGATTTAGAGTCATCTCTAATTGCTCAAATCCTCCAAACCGCTTATCCAAATACTCTCAGAGCCATTGTTTAAATATTCAATTATTTATTTAATCCTCTAGGAATATCTCCTTTAACCTCACTCAGATAGGCTCTAAATCATACAGATACTTTGTGATTTAATTGGCATCATTTTCCTCTCTTACTGGGCTATACCCAAATGTAGCTTTATTGCCACGATGTCATGTCTAGATAAGCTTGAGGATTAGAAGAAGACTAATCCATACATTAAATAAGTATAGGTTTATAAACATGTTTTCGTATCTCATCTAAGTATATGCGGCATGGATATAAAGCTAATATTATTAATGTAAAGAAGGCCTCCCTCTAAGACTTAAGCCTTTCTAGGTATCTGTCGCTATATTTTCCATTGTCCGAACCCCTATAGTTGGAGAGCTTCAGTGGCCGTATGAAACATTATTGTCGGACATCACACGTCAGCTTCCTTTCTCGATCAATGCCTTTTGATGGCTAATTGCGAAGTTGAGTTTATGTCTCCGTAGTGATGGGACAATTGAGGTACCCTATGCTTGATGGTTGTAGGGTTAATATTAATGATCTTATGCCTTGAAATTTACACTCCATGTTTGATATTTACTCTTTAGTAGTTGCTCATTATGTAGCTTTAAGAGTGTGAGTCCTATTTTGGAATGCTAAGTTTCTTCCTGCTAAGCAACAATGGATACGACGCTCAGACTTTTGGGGCTGAAACGTCAAATGGCCTTCATCGGTGAGATTAAGGACGAAAGGCTGAGAGGTATTCTTGTCCAATAGAACCCTTTGATTTCTAGAGCAATAATGAAATTTCTTGGGAGGGATTTCATTATGAACGAGGACCAAACCAGAGCAAACTCGGATATTGCTACAATGTTTCTAGCCCTGGCAATGCATTTTGAGAGGGATAGGGATACGGTGGCGAAATTATGTAAAAAGGTCTTCATTAAAGACATTCTTGGTGAATTGGAATGGGTTATGGTTAATATAGATGAAGACCTCACAGCTCCCAAACCACGGGACTATGATGTCCTTATTAGGAATAATAAACCGGTTCCTCGCTCCCCTATTCTGGTAATTGAAGACCCAGTGGCTTTTGAAGCTCTGCACCCTGTCAGAAGTAGAAATTTCCTATTTCTCTCTTGGATTCTCCAAGTCAAGAAACCCCCATGGGAGAAGTGGTTGCAGAATAATCTGGAGGTG
The DNA here is from genome assembly GCF_030272615.1 of Cryptomeria japonica. NCBI lineage: Eukaryota > Viridiplantae > Streptophyta > Pinopsida > Cupressales > Cupressaceae > Cryptomeria > Cryptomeria japonica. The sequence goes on from NC_081409.1 coordinate 537,904,586, forward strand.
GAAAATATCACGATCGTCCCTAATCATATGCCTCTCCCTCATTCCCCTATTGCCCTCTCAGCAGATGCACTAGAGGGCTCCGGGCCTCCTTCCCCCCACAAGCCAAGCAAGAAAGGATGAAGGCCCCTGGAATGGCATTCTTCAAGGACGAGGTCACATTATCGAAATTAATCTTTTTTGTTTTAAGTAGGTATAGAATACTTAGAGGCATTACACTTAACAACCTTTTTATCCTTTTTGAAAAGGAATGCTGCATAGATGATCTTTCAAAACTTTTCCATTTGGACTTGAGATGGTTTTTTCCTCTTGCTGTTTTTTGATTTACGAAGACATGAAGCTATTTATCCATAAGAAATATATAGTAGGTGATTACATAAAGGCAAAATATGGATCTTTCAATCTCTATTTTTTTTGTAAGAAATCTACTTTCCTGAGTCTTTCTTATGTCTCTAGGTTAAAAGGGGGGAAGTGACAATTATGCTTTGAGGTTGCATTTATAAGGGTTTTTTGCTTTGATACATGTATTGGTAGTCTCAGTTTCCAGTAGTCATCCGATGGCCCTCATTAGCACAATCTCGTTCTATAGATGTGTACACATACATATTTTCATACCTATATATATATATACATACATATTTTCATATATATATATATATATATACTCATATTTATACACATATATAGTCATAAAATCATATATATATATTCATATATATATACATATGTATACATATAAACATATGTATACGTATATATATATATATATATATAAATATATAAATATATATACTCATATATATATATACACACACATATACTAATATAGATATACAAACACACACACACACACACACACACACACACACACACACACACACACACACACACACACACAAATAATCTCGGCTATCTTTCAAGATTATTCTTAAGCTTCAACCTATATAACTATATTTACATTATGTGAGGAAAATTTGTTGTTCTTGCCTTCTCTAAATATGAAGTCTTCGATGCTTACTTCACTCCTCTCCCACATCGCATTCTTACATTCTTATCTTTAGTCTTATAGGGTATCACTCCGGATAATAGATCAGGGTCAGTTTGGCAAGAGATATTTTCTCCACTAAATGTTTGATTATACTGGTGTTGCAAAGCTATTTACCAAATCTAGTAAAATAGGATTTTACCTATAGTTAACAATGAATGAGGTAAAATAGTAGTGTGTATCGATTCTTTAAGACAAATGTATATATAGTCATATTGTAGCATTTTGTTCTGCATACCTAGTAAATTGCATATTTACTTCAGACATTAGTAGAGCACTTGAACGTATGCATTTACTGGTATTCACTCACTTTGATGATATATATTTTAGAATGCATATCTATGTGAGTATTTCTAGTGCCACTAGCTTGTCATATCTTAATATTATGGTTTAAAGGAAGCTAACATGCAAAACTTGGGGTTTGGACAAAAATTTATATCCTGCAAGGTATAATCACACTCCATCATCCTCTTTGCTAGAAATGATGGGGAAAGGGAAGAGAGACTGACTGAATCCCACTTACCTACTTTTGTTATTGTAGCCTGGATCTCATCCTTCTCAAGGAGCACATCTAGGAGCATTAACAAGAGGCGGTAAGTTGGAGATCCCTTATCTGATGGAGTCTTGGTTAATCACTCAGTTTTAAGTTTTACATCTCTTATGTATATTCTATGAGGATAGGTTTCACAGAATAATTTACAAAAGAATCTCTCTAGATGGACAGTTAAAATTTCATTTGCGATAAAGGATTGATCGAAACTAACATATCTGCCTAGTGTTTTAATTACTAACCATGCAGGCCAAATAGGTATTTTTTGAGCTATTAAAGGATAGTATTTACAATCAAAGAACATCTTTAGAGCCATGCAAGTGGAAGTTAAGGGACAAATGATTTCTGAAATTCAAAACCTGAAATTTGTAAATTAGGGCTTGTAAGGGAGGGGTAAAATAGAAACACCCCTCCTAATCACCCTGGCCCGGGGTGGTGTTGTATCAAAATTTGGAATTTTTGTATTAAGTTAGGGCTAGTTGGACTATGGTCCCGGGCAAGGCCAGAGGTTTTCTTGCCTCCACTCTTTTCTACCGGCACCCGCACGAGTGGAGTAATGTAAATTTCAAAATAATTAATAAAATTCTTGGCCTCGACCTCTTACCGATCAAAAAAAAAAAATGTAAATCATTTCATTGCATTTGAATTCTAATTGCATTATCATCATAGAAAAATTTCATTTCCATTACAATTTCATCTCATATATATATATATATATGTATATATATATATATGTATATATATATATATGTATATATATATATATATGTATATATATATATATGTATATATATATATATATGTATATATATATATATATATGCATGGTTTGGTGATTCAAGAATTACAGGTACAAGGTATTGACTTCACCTAGTTCCATAGGCCTGAGTGTACCTAAATAATCTAATGGAAGTGGAGGAGATAGTCTTAAGGCCCTAAGTTTCACCCTTATCCTTGCTCGTCACTGAGCAGTGTTAGTCATTGGTCAACCTTCCTTTGTTGGTATGTGGGTCATGTTTCTATTTTGCTTTGTTGGGTTGCATGTTATGCGTCTTTGAATTTAAATTATTCTTGCTTATGATTTTTAATGAGTAATTAATTATTAATACCCTTTTATTAATAATTAATAAATATTATGTTTGTAAAATTGAATTAGAAATAAATGAGTAAGAGTATTTTGTGGTTTAATATATTAATCAATGATTTTATTTGATTAGTTAAAAATTGAATTGTTTTTGATTAAGGTAAAAACAGGTTTTGAAGGGGCCCCAAAACCCTTTACAAACGGAACTTAACAGATATAGCAAAAAGAGACAAAAAGGAACAAACCAACGAAAAGCCAACAAAAAACCATAGAGAACCAGCTAAAGCCCCACAAAGCCAGTAAAATCAGCCAGACCCAAGAGAAGAAACTAATTGATTTTTTTCAGGGCATTGGTCAAGGTGTTGCTAATCCCATACAGTTCTTTGATATTTTACCTAAGATTAGGGATATCCTTAGTAGAAGCAGCCACAACTTTCTTGACACTTGCCCTGGTCCTCTTAGTAGCACCAGCTGGAGTAGCTTCACCACTACCAATCTGGATAGTATCTTCATCCATGTCAAGGTCCACCACCGGTTTAGGAGAACTAGAATTATCAAAGACCTTAGCAATATCCTCCAAGTTTTTAGTGACAACTAACAGGATATTCGGGATAATGCCTAGCAAATTTTTCATCGCCACACTCCCTTCTTCTAGTGATTTAACCTTCTCCTCCATACCCTGCTTCCATTTTATTTGATCCCTGTCATCATCCTTCCTCTTCTCGTCCGTCTGTTTCCTATTTTTTTCCAGGTTCTTCAAAAGTTCATAGGTCCATCTGTCATAATCCAGTCTCGCCTCAGTGAGTTTTTTAAGGTTATCCAGGAATAACCCTTTACCCACACTTTCCTTATCCTCACTTAAACTGTCCTTAGTCATATCCTTCTCAGGATCCTTGTTCTCCTCCCTCTCAGAATTCACATCTTTTTCCTCATTATCCTTGTATTCCACATCCTCCATAGGGTGGCTGTTGTCCTTTCTAGGGCAATCACTATGGATAGGGCTTTCATTGCCAGACTCATTATCACCACCTTCTTCCTCAATAACCACCTTCTCATATTTCTAGCTATCTTCACCATTAGAATCATCTGTATCCATTTCACTGCCTTCTTTTCCAATTTCCTCTGTTTCGATCTTTTCTTCATGGGTTTCTGTCCCAGAGGCACTCTTACTTTTTTTGCTAGAGGATGCCTTCTCCATGCTAGAATCGCCTCCCTCCAGCTTTCTCTTCCCCAAAGAGGTAGATAACCTCTTGTTTTCCAGCATGGCGAGGGTTTTATAGTGCTCATAAATGAGCAGCAAAAGCTCGCAATGGAGAACCAGATTTGAGGGATCCTTACTGTGTTTATTGAGGGACCTTGAAAGGGACTTGAAAAGGTAGTAGGGCGGGGAGACCCTTTTATCATGTCTAAAATGGTTTAAAAGAACAAAGTGGTAAGTGTGGGCCTTGGAAAATCGGCCCTCAACAATGATATATTCCATTATGGCATTCAAAACCTAGCCCCAGATTTTCTTGATATTAGAAGCTTCATAGTAACCCCCTGTGGCTTTGCCAATTCTAGCCCTCTCTTTTGCCTTACGCGGGAATAGATTTACTGTGTTATTGGAGACTTTAAGGTCTCTTAAAAAATTAAGCCCAGAATGGGGCATACCAATCACAATAGCTATGAGTCCCGCATCCAATTTGAACTTAACCCCATAGATTTTAAAGGACCCATTACACCAATTTTCAGAAATTTTGGAAATGGCGAGATTTACCCTACCTTTGTCATAATCCACCAGCTTCTCCATAAATCTTGTGAGGGACCCTTTTCTAGCTTTGCCCACACTTTCGGCATCGCCTTCCATCTTGACGTATTATCTGGTTCCTCCCTCCTTAAATCTCCTCCCATATTTGAATTTAGATTCTCAGCTCTGTTCCTTTGCAAACTCAACACTTCTTTCCCGTAGTTACTCGAGATTTTGAAAAGGATGACCCACAAAGTGTGCGACGTAATATTAAAAATGGTTGGGGTTTTGCCGCTTTGCCAGGTAATCATTACCTTTCCATCAAAGCATAAATTATTCATATACCCTATCATGATTATGCGGTCCTTCCCTCCCCGTAAATTTGTCCTTTCTAAGGAGCTCTTTAATGTTCATATTAATATCTTTAAGAATCTCCTTAAAAATCAAATTGTTGATTTAATTAATGAAAAATTATATTATGTTTTTCGATTGTTTTAAAAAAAAAAAAAGTTATTTTACTTTTATGAAATGTTTTAAATTGATTTTCCATTTCGAAAAAAAAGAAAAGGATGAATTCTTTTCAAATTTGAAAATTTAAATGAAAAGGCATTGTTTTGGACAAGAAATTGAAATTTTCTATTTTTCATTTTAAAAGTAAAATTTGACCTAAAAGGAGATATTTTGTGAAAGAAAATTCTTTATAATGTGAAATTTTTTCAGAATGACTTCATTCTGCAATTTGGGGAGAAATTTTTTGTGTGTGTGGATTTTGGCTGGAAATTATGGTTGGAGTTTCTAGTTTGTAGTTGGAGGCTTGCTCTTCTCCAAACTGTCTCTTCCTAGAAAGCTTACCAGGTTGGTGTTTTGATTCTTTCATTTTGGTAAAACCTTGGCTTAAAATAAACTCTCTATTAAGTTTGTGGGTTGTGTTTAAAAGGAATTTGATTTAGTGTTTTTTTTAAGTTTTTCTGTTTGTTAAAAAAAAAATTAATTTCTTCATTGTTGAAAATGGGGGGGTTATGCTGCCAAAATTTTCTATTTTGGGAAAA